>NC_142517.1:188025750-188332333 GCF_057876585.1 Rhinolophus sinicus | reverse complement strand
ACACACTCGAGCGAAAAGTCCCCTTGCGATCAACTCTAACTGGCAGTCAGACTGCGGGCCCCCATAGCCCGCTGCGGGCCAGAAGGAAAAGGAGGGCGGCTGGGGCGGCAGCGGACGCCCGGGGGGCGGGGCCGGGACGCGCACGGCGCGCGGCGCACGGCGCGCGGGAGGCGGACGCAGGCCGCTCGGTCCGGGCGCCGCTCCCCTTTGTTCTGAGCCATTGTGTAGCACTTCCTCCTCTGGCCCTGCAGCGCTCAACTCTGGCAGCCCGTGGGGAATTTGTGAAGGGGCTTTTGGTACCTCTTTTCTTTTTTTCGGTTTATTTTTTAGTAAATGAGGACGTGCCGGGCACGGCCTCTCCCCTCGCGGTTCCCCGCCCCCGTGCCTAGGAGGGAGGCGGAGTGGGAAGTGTCATTCCCTCCAGGCCGACGGCATCTCCGCCGGTCTCCCGCCCCGCTCCTCCTCTAGGAGGCATCCTAACCCCGCATTCTGGACTGGCACCTCCTGACCGGCCGCGTCCACGCCCCTCCGAGGGGCGCAGCCTCCGGGCGCCCGGGGCTCCGCCAGGCACCAAGGCGAGGGTCGGAGGCCGGCGTACGGCTCGAGCCCGGCCGCCTCGGCGTCCCGGGAGCCGGCGTGAATGTCGACGCTGCCCGCCCCATCCCTCGCGCTCGCTCTCGCGCTCTCGGGCCGCAGCGCGGCCGCCTCAGCCCCCTTATATAGCCCTCTAAAAATAGCTCGCCTCGCACCGCCTTGTAAGGCAGCAGGGAGATCCGCGGCGCTCCAATCCGAGCTCGCCGCCAGGGCTAAGCCCCGCCCCGGGTCGCGCTCCGCGCTCCCCATTGGTCCTCAGTGACTTCATGAGCCCCCTGTTTACCTTACATGGTCACACGCGGCCTAATGGACGCCCTCCTCCGAGATCCCACGGCTGCGCGGAGAGCCGCGCGGAGGGAGGGAGTTTGGGGAGGGGGAAGAGCAGGAGGAGGAGAAAAGGAGGAGGGGGAAGAGACTACAAACTAGCAAGGATGGGGTGGGGGTGGGGAAGGAAGAGAAGAGGGGGGAGAGAAGCGATCGCGAGAAAAAAAAAATGCAACCTCCCAAAATAAAGAGCAAAGATTGCATTAGGAGCGAACAGCGCTGCAGAAATAGATGGCAGCTTCGTGTCAGTGAGTTTGCATCCCCCTTCCTGATCCACGAGCTGGAGTGATTAGAGCCCTGGAAGGGAATTGTTACTCCCGTGGAGAAGTCCCCTTTTCCTGGCAGCCGTCTGCACTGTACACGCTGGATGCTTCTCTCCATCCACCCCACTCACTCTCTCCTCTCTCACCTCCTCTCTCCCTCTCTCCTGCATTGATTTTTTTTTTTTCCTTTTTAGTTGACTGAAACAAAACAAAACAAAAGGGCCACTGGATGTCTGCCTTCTTGGGGGGTGAGCCAGACAGACTGACAAACAAACAGACCCAACTGTGTTCGGGGGAGGGTTTCTCCTCCCGTTTTGCCCGGCAGCAGCAGCATGGACGTGTTGGCTAGTTATAGTATATTCCAGGAGCTACAACTTGTCCACGACACCGGCTACTTCTCAGCTTTGCCATCCCTGGAGGAGACCTGGCAGCAGGTGAATGATTTAAATTACTTGTGTAAATCGTGTGGTGGCGGCGGAGACGCAGGGGCTGCGTTGGTGTGGGCTTCGGGTTTGAATTTTTTGTTTGTTTTATTTTACCCCCCCCCCCGTTTTTGGCTGTTTGTTGTTTAAAATGTTTTCGGAACCAGTCATCTGCGCTTACCTCTCCACCCACCCCCTAACCCCTTAGTGAGCCGAGCGGAGCAGCCTGTCGAGCTGCCTGCGTTTCAGTCACCAACACATCCTTACGCACACGTTGTCGGGCTCACTGTCCCCCAGCAGAGACCTGCCTAACTTCTGGGGTTCGGAGGAACAGAGTCGGAAGGTGGTTTGGGGCTTTACGAGCCATTGCTGACAGGATAAGGCGTCCTTACATGCACGAGCTGTACCGACTTGGTACCTTAAAGCAGGTTCATCTCTTTTAACTGCTGCTGACGACCATCACATGGGGGCTGGGGGTGGGGGCAGGAGCAAAGCGGAGTGTTTTCCCAGTAATTAGCTAGTGTCAATACAGAATAGGAACTTGATTTGGAAATTAGAAGGTGGACAGCGGCGAGCCGAGCCTAGTGACAAAAGATACCTAGGAGGAGGACAGGAACAGGTATCTGTCTAATGCTGACCATGCAGTGTAGGTTTCCCGGTGCAGTGTCTCCAGAAAGAAAACACTCTGTGTGCCCTTGTTTCTCTTGATTACGTTTTGGGTCTCTCTCCAGGTAGCACAAGCTCCTACGGAAGGTGGTGTGTGCTTCCGTCCCTCTGACTTTGTCTTAGACGACTAGTTAAGAAACTCCTAGGATGCTGAAGGGCACCAATGCCAAGTTGGCGAGGTGTCCCAGTGAGGGCAAAGTGGGGCTGGTAACAAGTTCACTGGGTTTTCTGAAGTGCTGGTCAGTGGAAAGGCTAGATCTGCTGCGAAGACCTGGTTTTCTCAGCAAGGATTAGGAGCTGCCAAGGGGACATTCTGCAGGAAAGATGGTGGGTGGGAGGTGGGGTGGTGTAGGGGGTGGGATATGGGTACTCTGTAAAATTTCTACACTGTGCACCAAGGAAAGTCCAAGAAAATGGTTCAGATTTGCACATGGGAAGTGTGAGCTTGCACAGTCCGTCTTGGAGAAACCCACTTGCCATTGGGGAGGGCTGTGAGAGGCTTGGTGTGTGGCTGCTCCTGTAACTTCTCAGCTCGGTGACAGCAGCTTGTTAAGGCTAATGAACGGCTGAATTTCTTCTGCCAGGATCCAAAGCGGGATTTGCCAGCTTGAGGCTGGGATGTATCAGTTGCTGCTTTAGCGAGTAAGGTTTGGCTTTTGGTATAACCAGCCCAGTGACAAAGCTGATCCTCTGACGCTACCATTGTTACTAGTTGCAACTCTTCTGGATTAGAAGCTGAGAGTTTTCCTCCAGGTACTGGCCTCTGGTGTCTGTGTCCGCACAGGCATTCCTGCCCGAGGATGCTGGCAGATCCCTTTGACTTTGTCTCTCTCTAAATGCACATAGTTCACCATTTTTTGCAGGAAGCATTTCATCAGTGCCTCCTTTTCCTCCATCCTGACCAAGACTATCTTATGAAGGGTCTCACTAGATCTCTTTCCTCCTTTTATTTCATATGCTAATTATACTGAAATGTTGCCAGAATTTCATTTTCTGAAATAGCCTTCATTTCACACTGTCAGCCCACTGGTGTCAAATGGTTGGGTATTAGCAACTGTCTAGACAGGTTAGGGAAGGGAATCTGTTGATTTACTCAGCCTGCCTCAGGCAGCTCTTGTTTGTGACTAACTGTTAAGCTGTGTTGGAGGGAAGAAAGTTGGCTTTATTTGTTACAGCGTTCCCTCCTGATGAATCACACAACTTTGTTTTGGTTCAAGTTTTCACAGTAGTAAAGCCTGCTTTTGGGGAAGGCCTCTCCAGAGGAAACCTGCTTTTCTAGATGTGCTTAGACCATCCAGGAGGAAGTCCAGATCTGTAACGAAACATCATTGGTTTGATAATTAGGGGGTGTATTAGATCTATTGTTTCCTCAGAAGCCTCAGCTTTTTTTCCCCCCTCTTCTCCCTCTCCATCTCTCTCCCTTCAAGGAATCTCTGGCTTAGTTTCTATCTGCAGGCAAAGGAATTTTCACCCCTCCCCATACACCTCCCTCCCTGTTTCTTGCCTTAATCTTCTCCAACTGCCAAAACCTTAAAATCTTCACCTTAAAACCCTTTACCAAGCTATTTCAGAGGCATGCACGTAGTCCATGCTGAAACATAACTTCTGGGGAAGCACTCCTATGTAAGCTGTCACTTCAAGGAGCTTTGTGCCCTGGACTCTAGTTACAACTGCTCTATATAAAGGTGACTGTGACTCTTAGGTTCATACTGATGACAAAACCTCCAAGCTCTCTCTTCCTTCCTCCCTCTCCCTGCCCCACCACTCCTCCCTTCTGATTGTAGAAGGGGGGATGGTTATATGCAACTGTTGGTTCCAAATCAACCATCACATGGTGAAATTTTGAGACGCCTTTGCTCAAAAAGGCTCAAGAAGGTTGCTACAAAGAACCCCAGGCAGAAGGAAGTTTCCTCATGCTCTGGAGTAATCAGATTTTAGAGGTCAAATAAGGAACAATTATTAAATGTTTTTCTGAGAGTGAACAGTGAGATGAGCCTTGAGATGAGCGAAATACAGAGATTCCAATCATCTGATTTTGTTTGTAGAGAAAGAGTGTCTTGGATGATAAACCCAAGAACATATGTGCATTTCAACATTGAGGATGGACTATGTGGGGATTTTATTTTAAACGTATGGTTTGAGATAATTATCCTGCTTCATAGTCAGTGAGCCTGTGATGGTCTGCCTGTCACGGGGGTCATCATTGTGGGTTTTTAGGCAGTGATGTCTTATCTACATACAGCTCCAGCTCTGAAAAATCACTGCTGGTGTAATTTTAAAATCCAGATGGACATTCTACATTAACTGCTCTCCATTCCTGGGCTCTGACTGCATACTTAAGCATTTGGCCCAAGTAACATCATCTCTGCCTGTCATTTAACTGTAAAATACACTGTGCTTCTGTGGTCTATTATTTTATGGAATTCAGCTGACACACGCATCTTAAGGCTACCAGCCTTAAGCTCTTTGGAAACTTGCAGGAAATTTTCCAAGAGCTGTCTGAGCAAAAGTAGAAAAAAGTCAAAGGTAGAACAGAAGCTGGAGTCACTTACAGGGTACCACTTGATAGATAAAGGGAGAGCCATTCATGAGTTTTGTTGCCAGTAGAAATCATGATTTTTCTGGATCCACTGCTGACTTGGAAAATAAAAAGGATTTGATACAATATTCTTGGTGGTTTTTCTTTGGGAAGCTACAAGGACTTTTAGAATTTGGATATATTCTTTGTACCCCGCCTCCTCTTTCCACAAGTGCCGGTCAAATAATGACGTTCTAAGTCTTATTTGCACTTAGCTGTGTTTCATGCCATTGACAAGCATGGTAGGTTTACTTAAAAACTCATGGAATTATGCTTGTTGTTAATGCTGATTCATAATTGGCAGATGGGGTCAATTTCAGGCCTCCCTTTGGCTCAGAGAAAAATTTCCACTGCTACTGGAAACAAATAAATAAATCATAGAACATTCCTCCCTCCTCCCCCATTTCTCCATTGTTTTAAACTAATGGCATACTTGGCCACTGTAAGAACTAAAGTGTCCCCATCATGCTGCAGTTTCATCTCGGTTTCAGGCACAAGGGCCTTCGGTATGAGCCATCTCTAGGGGCCAGCCTACAGAAACGGTTGCCTTCCAAGACCAGCCTCATGGTACAAAGGTTGGGATTTGATCTGTGAGCGAAATTGCTTCTCCTTCTATTTGGTGATACTGCCTTTTATAGGCCTGGGCAGGAAGGTACTGTCTCAGCCAGAAAGACAAAGCACACTGTAGGGTCCTTGCATCCGCAGGTTTGCCTCTGTCCCCAATTTGCGGAAAACCTTGTCATGAATTAGAATTTCTTGGCAACAGCACCACCCAGGGAAATTTGTAGACACAAAGGAGCCTTGCTAACCACACTGAGAGGATAAAATAGCTGGCATTTTTTTTTTTTTTTTTTAATGTGAATTGTGTGCTCTTCAGTGACCATAAGTCTGTTTTATTTTTTGTTTGTTTGTTTGAAACAGTGACTTGGTAGATGAAAAAAACTGAGAACTGCCCCTGTTATCCAGATTTTCTTTATAAGGAAGCAATCACTAAATAAACGTAGCTTTACAAATGAAAGCACATGTTAAGGCAATCAATCACACATTTAGTCTTTCTTTAATAGATTCATTTCCATGTTTTGTTTTGTTTTGTTTTGTTTTTTTAATAGATACAGCTTTGTGTAGATTTAGGGGTTCTCAACCGTGATCATTCAGTCTACCTGTTTGCAGTTTGGTATTTTAAAGTAGATGAATGTTACAATGCAGATATTTTTACTACATCTGTCTTGAGTGGGATAAAGGAAGTGGTGACTTCTTTGTTCTCCATGAAACTCCCACCCCCACTCCCTACTCTGAGGAGAATGCGATGTTGGGGTCCAATCCATTTAAAGGGCAGAGCAGAAGATGTACTGTGACAGCCTCACCCTGAAATGATTTATGTGTGGGTATGTCAGAGACCTGCAGCATTCAGATGGGGGCTCTTCCTCTCCTAGTTCTTTCTAAATATAAATGCCAGTGGGAGCTATTTGCTTCCCCACTTCAACGGGAAGTTTAGAGAGGGTCCTGATGGGCCTTTAAGTAGCCATTCTCTTGTACATGTCCAGATTCTTCTCCCTTCAGAGAATTCCTGTATTTTAAATTATGAGTACCAGAGGGCATTACCGTCTTCTCTGATGACGCTGTGCCTACTGGGGAAAGAACACGGTTTGCTCTGGCCGGTCCCAACTGGCCCCTGTTGGTCGTATAGCTGACCAGACAGGTTAGTAGATGCCCCCTGCCTCTACAGTTTGTAGTACCATGTGAGGGGTTTTAATCCCCTTTGCTGGACCCCCCAAGTCTAGCAAATGCAGAAACCACCTCTGTGATTCTGGTTCACTCAGTGGTATCCGTCAGCCGTACTTTGGAATTGGGATTTGCTGAAAGTTCAGGACAGCTCCCCAACTTAACCTGAGTGGTGCTAGAAGGGTGCATGGTGGAGATGTAATCTCTACAAATAAACCCCTGTGTTCCCAAATCAGTTGAGTACTTGCTTAACATAAACAGGTGGGAATATTTTAACCCAAATTGCCAAATCTTACCAAGTAGAGTGATTAGAAAGCTGTTCAACTACTAAAGGTGTTAAAGTCCGCTGAACGCCTTCCAGTTATAATTAGTGGTACATGTAGCATTGACAAGAAATAGCCCCCCCCCCCCCCGTTACATTGTGTGTCGTCTGAACACATCCACGTGAGAAACCATCCTTATTCAATTTAGTTTGAGTCTCCGACATGAGGTATCACCATTCACAGGACATGCCTAAGATTGGTCACGATCTTGCTCTTCCCCCTACTTGGCCTTTATTTTCTGCTGCTGATTTGGAGAATTATTTTACTGCCTTGGGTCCTTTTTGTTTCCCTTACTTGGTATTTTGGTGTGACCCTGAGGACGTGGTCTGCTAAGTGCATTGTATCCATTGCACTCTCCATTCGAGGCTCTTCCAGCTGCTTGCCCACCACTTGTCTGATGTGTGCATATTCCAGCTGAGCAGCAGTGGCCTTGAGACACGCACGCATCAGCCTGCTTTCGGTGTGAGCGATTTCTGATTCATAGTGAAACCACTCTTGATTGAGCTGGTAGACGTACCCGGGCACACCTTGTGGGATTTTCTTTGTTTATATTAAAATATGGAACATATTTCACAGTAAATACTTCATTTGAATCTAGTCATGTGCAAAATACAGTTTGAGTGATGCAACATTGAATTGCATCTGGATTCTGTCCTCTATGAGGCTGGCGGCAGTGGGGGACAGTAAGCATGTTTGAAGCCGTCCCAAATTAGAACACAAGTGCCAAAAACAGACTTTAAGTCCTCTGAGCTTTTGAACACTGATCTGTGCCTATCTGTATTTATCTGCTTTGTTACCACCTTGTTTATAAAATATGCTTGAGATTTACTACTAAGTTCTTTTGTGCTTTTAGCTAATGGCATGTCGGGGCTGGTGGCCCTTTTAGACCAAATGCGTATACAGTGTGAATACACATGTCCGTAATGGCCAGGAAACAGCGTGCATGTCTGTGTCATTCGGAAATGATTAGAGGTAATTAAAATAATTAATGTAGAGCCATATGCGATATCTATTTCTGAATATGGGTTTATTGACATTTCCTGAGGGTCATTTTGAAAGTCAGGCCCCAGGCCTTATACCAAAGCTAGGAGCACAGAATCTTAGAATTTCATATCCTAAAAGGGTCTTGGTTTCCTCAACTCTAAAACAGTAGGGTTGCACAGAGTGATTGCTGAAGCCAGATGAGGCAGGGAAGCCTCCAGATCACACAGCTGTTTTTCTCTCCAGTGGGGGTTCCAGGGCTCAGGACTCTCTCGGATGCCCAAATCAGTTCGCTTGCTTTTCACCACACTGTTCTTAATATGCTTTGAGTCACTTCCCCTTCTTTTCTCCCCTCTCTCTCCCACTCTGCCCATAAAGGGAGTTAAGAAAATGCCCTGTTTACTAGTACATGGAATTTTGGAATTGTCTGGGCCCCATGTGAATATCTTAGAAAACACCTATGTATGTAACTTAATCCCTTTTCCACTTTGAATAATGTGTGGTAACCTGGAAAATGTATATTGTCCTGAAAACAAAACAAAAGTCCCCAATTACAACTTTAATTATATATATATATATATATATATATATATATATATATATATATATGTACTGTCACTTAAATAATAACAAATGGAGTGGGAGTAAGGAAGAGGCATTGACGTATATGTGTTAGGGAGCTGGATGGATGATGGAACTGGGGTTTTATGTAAAAAAAAGTCAGATGTGACATGACTTTGTCTCTGACACCTTGCCAACAAAGGGACTGCATGAAACTAACAGCAATCATGTACCAAGTCAGAGAAATCTTTCTGGCAAGATTTTCACCCTTACCACTCGCACACTCACCTTCCAGAGCCATGTTTCTTACTGACCTCACTGTTTGGAAGTGTTTTTAAATTTCTTGAGAGGGTTGGATGGGCAGTGAGTTTGTGATGTTTTCCAGATTTAGGCAGAAAATACTGAATATTGTGATAAGCGGTTAGGAAGAAAGTCAGGTCCTTAAAAAGTCCTTTTGGGTCTGGAGGATGAAACAGGCCTAATTTTCACAGTTTCCTTAGCGAGGAAAGGAAATGTATGCTGCTCTTCACTCCTTGGCTCAGTGAGGTTTTGCCCTTCTCTACCAAATCGGTGGTAGTTACGATGGTGAAAATGCTTTGTTGGAAGTTGTCTCACAGATCTGTTTCACTTCTAAGATCTTATAAACCAAAATTTCCTTCCCCAATGGAGACTACTTTATTGCCTCAAAGCGCATCTACATCTCCAACTGCAGATATTTTTCTGCATTTCAGGCCCACATTTTTGAATTGGACGCATGGGACTGACAATACTGCAGGCGTTTTGGGGTTGTCCCATGGTCACCTCAGCTGAATATATTCAAAGCTTCCCTCATCAATTTCTTTCCTCCTTGCCCTGGCTTTCCTGTGTCTTTTATTGATAGGACCTTTCTTCCTGTGATCTAGGTTTGAAGCTCCAGTCATCTTTGCTCCTCTCTTTCCCTTGAATCTAATCAGTTGAAAAATCACTGATTTTCATTTGGCTCCTGCAGTGTTTCATCTTCATCGTGGTCTTCCACTTCCTGCTCCCTCTGCCATCGCCTCAAGGCGGCTTGTGTCTCCTCCCCTAGACTGTCTACTTCCATTACTATGTTTTCAAACTGTCAATGGCTCCCTGTTCCACATAGGATGAGGCCAAACTTCTAAGAGTCGAGATGTCCCAAGACTAGGTTAAGGTGGTAGTTACAAGTTTCCCCCTTTCATGTGTAGTAAATGCGATGCGAATGAATGACTGTGCTTTTCCTGCTTCTGTCTCTCTATTTCTGTCGTTTCTGTCAGACTTTTCCTTCTTCCTCCCGCTTCCCCTCTGATTCTCTTTGTCCAAATTCTCCCCATTCTTTAACTTTCAGAGGGTCGCCACCCCTTCCGCTTCCGCGAAGCTCCTCCCTTGTCCCTCACCCAACAGTAATTGATGCGCTCACTCCATTCTTGTGTAGACTTCTTCCTTCCTCCTTACGCGGTTCAGTTTTGTCTTGTAGTATAGCTTTCCCTTTTCTTTTCTTTTTTTCCCGTTTGCTTTATTTTCCCAGTTAGGTTGTATGATTTAGAGTAGAATTGGTGCCTTGGTTATAATTTCGATAATAAACGTTTAGCATAGAACCCATCAGGTTCTTAGCGAGCCTTATCCGCAGTAGGCATTCAAGGGGGAGTTAGGGATTATCATGTGACTTGACTTAAGATGTGCCTGTGTCTGTAGCAGTGGTTTTCAGCCGTGGGTGCACCAATGAAATCAGCATCCCTTTGGGTGGAACCTAGACCTCAATGATTTTTACACCTTCTAGGTGATTCCAATATGTAGCCAAGGCTTTGAGCCGATAACCTATAGAACGTGACTATCAGAACTGTGGGCGCCTACTGCTTATGTGGAAATAGTTCGTTTCTTGTATAGCTCGGATCCAAGTGTAGCAGAGGTTAATAATAAGTCAGGACGGCGCTGGTGGCTGTACTTCACCTAGCGCATTGGTTACTAGCGACGCCCAAGTGTTGTTTCATTCATCTTGTTTTGCTTTCCATCAGCCTGAAGTGTCTAATGCAGACCCATCTGGCTCCCTTTCCCTATGCCCCACTGGAGGTTTGCTTAACCTGGTCAGATTCCGTTTCTGGTACCTTTGTGGTGTTGGGCATTTCAACTCCAGCCACGCTGTGCTTCAAATAATTCATTCTCAGGAGGCCCTCAGCCATGGTTTTCCACTGACCTCAGCCTGCTCTGCGGTTCTGAAGGACTGGCTGCGTGCAGGAACGTCTGCTGGGTGGTGCCAGGGAGGAGGTAGCTCTCCATGTTTCTTACTGGCCTCAGTGTTTGGAACTGGACTCTTGTTTATACGGAATTTCAAAGGACCGGTGTTTCTAGTAAGAGGAGCAGAAATAAACTGTGGAAGAATTGCCGCTGAGGATAGTCAGGCAAGGAGGCTGCCTCCCCGTCCACAGAAGGCTTAGCTCTTGTGATAATGACCATGGGCATGTGGTGAGCCTCACAAAGAAGCCTTAGAAATGCCTCTGTTTCAAACTGCGATGTTTGCAAAAATGTATGTACTGTAGCTCCATCCTTTCATCTATAAACTGTCTTTGATGGGGGTATGGTTGGCAAGGAGGAACATCATGAGAGGCGCTTGGAGCTTGGGGTTGAAGGACGCCTTTTGGAAAAGCTCAGCCCAGCTGTGAAAATGGCAATTAGCCGTGCAGCAGGGGCTGTGGGACGGGGTGCCTGGCCATCCTGCCCCCGACCCGCTCTCACTCACCTCCCAGAGCCCAGCCAGCGGGAACTCCATGGAGTGCTCAGAGTGTTGGCGCTTATTTTTGGAAAGGCGGCACATTTGCTCAGCATACAGAGGAGTGGAAATAGATTCCCCCTACCTTTTGAGCTTTAGTTGTCGGTTCTTTCAGTCGCTAGAGACCCTGTGACTAGAGCTCAGTGCAGGCCCACGACTTGAAGGCTGCCTTCTGTGGGGAGACCCCTGTGCTGAACTGATTATCTGGGAGCTGCTTGAGGTGCAGCTCCACGTCACACCGAGTCATGGCTTCACTTCTGCGTCCCAGGGTTGCGCAGCCCTCAGCTGTGCATTTGCCTCTCTGTGTCAGTGGTCTCACTTTCTTTAATGTGGACCCAGAGATGATATCCTCTGTGATGGGGATTTCCTTGTTTGTTAATGAAAGTCTAACAAACATCTGTATTGAGCTTTTGTTCTCAACGGCTTGGGGTGTTTTGCTCACACTCTGCAGTCATTGGCACATTCTTTCTGTAACTAAGGAGCAGGCAGATATTACAGAATTTCCCTTTCAGAGGTGAGAACACTGGGGCAGAGGAAGATTAAGCAAGTCGTCTTAATGTGGCTGCAAAGCAAATGAGTTGCAAAACCAGTGGTAGAACACATTTTCCTCTTCCCTCTGTCCTCTTGGCTATTCTTTCTGTCATCATAATAATATCTAATGTATATCAGAGACTTCCTAAAGATGATATCATTTGAGCACCTTATATGAAGCATTTCATTCAGTCCTCACAACCAACCTGTGCGTTACGTATTCTGCTTATCCCCATTTTACAGGTGGAGACATTGAGGTTAGAGATGTTAAATGGCTTGCCTAGAGTCACACAACTTGGAAGTAGTTGAGGCAGGATCCAAACCCAGGCAGTCAGCTCAATACTCTGAATTTTTACAGTTAGATAGGAGACTCCAAGGCAGAAGCCCAAGGTCATGGCCTGACAACGAATAGACCTGTATGGATTTGAACAGTTCTCTGGTCTGTCTTTTTTCTGGGCCTTGTTTTTTCTCATTGGTAAAAGATTGGACTATATTAGATCTTAAGGTCATAGCGTTTTGTAGTAGTCACATTACTTGGAGGCTTTGAAATCAGACGGAGCTGGAACCTTGACAAAGCCACTTACCATCCCTGAGTTTCATTCTGTCATTTGTGGAATGGAGTTAATGCCTACATAAGGGCAGGCATATTGGCTCTCTGGTCCAGTGTCTGGCACATAGCGTCCACTCAACAAATGCTCTTTCCTGTCCCATTTTCAACTATTCTTCCCGTTTCTGAATAGTTTCACTTGTCTCTCTAAGATCCCAGTGACCCTGGAATATCTAAGAGCAGGTGAATGATGAGAGACAGATCCAGGGAGGGTGCTGAGCATTGCACACGGTATTCTTATATCCATCCAAAGGAGAGGCCCTCACGAAATCACTTGAACTCAGAAAGACTAGCAATACCCATGGCCCCCGGAAACTGGCCCTAGTTTGACATCCTTGGAATTTGCTTGGCTTGCTCATGCAAATATCCAACCCATTTCCCTTTTTTCCTTTCCAGTCTTATTTAAGACTTCTCTTAGGTTTTTCTAGTATATGGTTTGTTTGTTTTTTAAGATCCAGAATTAGGCACATAAAATACAGTGCTGGTTACTACACCTGCCATTTCTGCCTTACCTGATGACTGAGCTTACAGCAGCTTATGAGAGTGAATCAGGTTTTATGAGATCTATAAATATCTCAGATAGGATTTTTATTTCATTTTCCCCCTTCAAATAAGATATAATGGAAGCACTCACACACACAAGGAATATTCTTTCTGTGATAAAGTAGGGTGTTCTTGAATTGGCCTCTGAAAAGCAATAATTTGATGTGGTTGCTCGTGTTGGGAGTTTTATGGGGGGGGGGAGAATCATGCATATGATGCTATAAAACTTAAAGATTATGTCTTCATATTGAAGGTTTAGCCCCGCACCTATGGAGAGATTTATTTCCGAGATCCCAGCCCTGTTTGCAGTCTGCACTCTCTCTCCCGCGGAGTATGTGTTTGTGTTTGCTTAGATACATGGAAACCAGGGGAGGGCAGTCCCATTGGCTGGCAGGCTGGGGACTCCCTGAAAGAACGGTTCCAGCTGTCCCAGTGGAGGATATTCTTATCCTTCTCCCCACTTCATGGATTTCCTGGGAAGATTTCACACCACTTAATAATTTGCAATGAGATCCCCCTCCCCCCGGAATTTCACTTAAAAAAGAGTCTTAAGCTTATCCAATTTAAAAATATATACATTAACCAATACCAAGAATAGAAAGGGTCTTTTTTACCTTGCTCGTTGAGGAGTTCCTAGAAGGAACTTTGAATATGTAACTTTAAAAAAAAAATGCATTTTTAAATTTAAGCTGTGAGGTCTCTAAGTACCTCACTTTTCCTGTCTGTAAAATGGAAGTCAGAAGCTCCATTTCCCATATCTTACTCAGAGCCATTATGACAAATTTAACTAAAGATTTAACTACTGTTTTTGAAAAATTAAATATCTGAGTCTCTGACTACTTGGGTTTTGTTTGTTTGTTTGTTTTTGTATTTTTTAGCACCACCTCTTCCTATGTACATCTTCCCCCAGTTCTCTGTAGCTTTGTGTTTAACTAAGTAGTTCAGTTTGTTCTCTGAAAGAATGAACCATGGGAGTTTAGTATACCTGAACCCAAGGCACACACGGGATTTTTGCCTCAATGTCATTTAATTTTCTTTTCGATTTAACGTCATCTCACTGTGTAACATAATCCTAGCACTTTGGCTCTATTACATATACCCACCATTCTGTGCTTGTCACCAAATGAGGTGATGTCTGGTCCTCAGTCCTCGTGCGTACTGTGGGGTAGAGTTAGGAACAGTTAGAGTGTCTGAGATACAAACAGGAAGCTCCTAGGCTGAACTGGCTTGAAGAGGCCTTTAATTTGGCCAGCACACATATTTCAATTTTGTTTTTAAGTTGAATGCTTTTAGAAAGATCGTGTGCTCTTCAATTAACCTTGCCCCCATTATTTCCACCTTGCTGCATTTCTGATCTCTGGCCTGGAGAGCATGTATTTGGGTTTGTGACGCCCATGTTGGCGGCCGCCTCCTCTCCAAAATGCTGTGATTTGGGGACAACCTTTATTTCTTCATCATAGTCTCAAGCTGGCTTGCTTTCTATTCTCACCCAGACTGTTTTTCAATTCTTTCTAGATTTCTCTGCATTTTGAATATCATTGTTTGGGATTCTATCTTATAAAGCAGCTTCCAAATTGCATCTCAGTTTCTCCTAGTCATTCAGGTTCTGTTGTCAATCACAAAATCTGGGATGAAAAAGACCGTCTGGACTTACCCTTCTCCCTGCCCTGGGCTGAGCAGTTGCCCCCAGAGCACTGTTCATTCCTTATTGGTTGGTATTTGCAACATTTTCCAATTTGGAAACTGCCTCTTGAGTTTCCCTAGCATGCAAGCCTCTTCTTGGTCTAAGTGGGAATGAAATGGGACAATACCAAACAAAAAGTGTGGTTTTTTTTTGGTCAGACAGCCCTCATTAACAAAAGACTGCTATTGTCATGCCTTCTTTTGTCACTCCCAGAGGCCCAACTGGTCAGTGGTGAGAAAAACTCCTTTTTGTGGAAGAAAAACATGTAACCAGTTCTAAGGTTTCTCAGCCTGACATGGAAGCATGTTGTATAGAATCCCATTAAATACTTTCACTACGTATTTTTTGTGGAAGTGGATTTTATATGACTTGTTTCACTGAGGAAGTGATGCTTTTTGTGTGAAGAACTCCAGGGCATTATAATAAAGTACTTTCCTGAGACTCAAGTAATTTGCTTTCTTCCTACCCTTGGCACTCAAACACTGCCAGCAAGGCACTTGGCCTTCATTTTCTAATGCTTTCAGGATGCTATTCTACATTAGTGGTGTTTAAAAAAATTTATTCTTTTTTATTGGCTACCCTATATTACTAAGGATATCATTTAGGTTGACCAGATGGTGATTTTCAGGGTCATTCTTTTCCTGTTAAAAAATGCCATCCTTTTGTATTCCTTCTTTTCTCCAATCTGCAATTACTTTTTTTTTAATTTTTAAAAACTGCTGAGTATTAAGTAAAGGTCCAGGGTCATTATCTTGTTAACATATATAGTAATTATTTTTAAACTAATAACTTTGTCTTACTGTATGAATTAGCTACTGTTAAAATATTTCTCAAAAAAAACTTCTAGAAAGGAGGGAGGGAGGGAGGGAGGGAGGGAGGGAAGGAAAGCAAACGAAAGGTAAGAAAGACACATTATATAGACTTAAAATGTCCTTGTATAGTTTTCCTGTGAAAGAGGAGCAGAATGTGAGACATTTGTCTGCTTACCCAAGATGTGCCTGCCTACATTTTTCTCCTACTTTGGCGTCCATGATTTCTTTTTAATGTTCCCTATTCACAGAGACTAGGACTTTACAAATATTAGAATTTGAGGACCACTAGACATCTCATTGTAATCCCTTCTCAGTTTACAGATAACCTGCCTGACCTTTAGAGACATTATTTAATCCCAGCCAGTATTGGACCTTCAAGAATTGTGAGCCCCTTTGCAATATTTTAAATGTGTTTGCATGTTAACACAGGGCTGCACAGTACAGTCTGGCTCAAGGCAGTGCTTCTGAAAGGGTGCCCCCCTACCCCCAAGGCCTTCATGATCACCGCATTGAATAACATCGCATTGAATAACATCGGAATCACCTGGGAAGCGTTAGTCCCTTTTCAGTTTTCTTCCCCCAGTCCTGTCTAAGTCAAGGAGAAAGACCCAGCTTTGTGGTCATTATGTCTTTGACACCTAAGGGTTGATACTCTTTCCTTCTTTTCCTCCTGCTGCTCCATCTTTTCCTTTCTTTTTTTAATCTCTAATAATGAGAGAACAGATCTATCTCAGGCCCAGAGTTTATGACAGGCAAACATCCAGCTAAAAGTTAATGATACCATTTTGATTTTGTTGTTTTCAATTTTATGATTATCTTTTATTGATGGACATTTACAGGAAAGGTATTTTTAAATATGTGCAGCCTTAATACAGAATGCCATAATGAGGCAATTAAAAATGATAATAATGGGGAAATGATTGTGCATATGGAATACTGATTTGGTAAAAACGCATGAAGGTGGAATGAAAATGAAGTTTGAGAAATACTGGTGTGTTAGAAAATTCAAGGGACTTGGAGTCAGAAAACCTGAAATTTAGTCCTGACTTTGTAAGTATAACCAAGGCAAACTGCTAAACTGCATTTTCCCATCTGCAATGTGGGGATTATAATAATAGGATTGTTATAATCAGATGATATATGGATGTGAAAGTGCTGTGTAAACTGTCACATGCTATACAATGGTATTTTCTATTCTGTGGTCGGGAGGCTTTTGTTTAAAGCCCTAAACTAGTACTTCCTTTTGGCCTTATTCTTCCTTACAATTTGATTCAGTTTTCTGAGCAGAAGCATAGTAGCTTCTTAGTTGTTCAAATGGGGCTGTCACTTGTGCCTTACTCATGGCACATTGAAAAATTTTTCCTGCTGGTTGTCTAACAGTGGGGACATAAAACTTTCTCATTTTTTTGTACGTGTGTGCACGTGTTAGCTTTTAAATAAAATTTGAAAAAGCAAACTTAGTCCATAGTATGTAGTATGTCAACCAACCCTTCTGGATAAAGATAATACATTTGCCTTAATTATTTTTTTAGATACATTTTAAAAAATTCAAATATTTTATCACTCTCCTGAAATAATTGTGTGCGTTTGTGATGTATGTGTGTATGTGTGTGTTGGTATCCAGGGATGAAGGAAGTTTGGGTTTTGTATAGAAGTGAGAACACTGGGGACAGTTTGCTTCTGAAAGTAGAAGCTGTGTGGCTAAAATGACTCATTAACAATGTACTATCACATGTTAGAGGAGAAGAAGACGGGGACTTACCGAGGTAGGAAGTCCTAAACTTAGTAACAGGACCTTCCAGCCTGGCTTCCAGGGAAACCCAGCTTATGCCCCACAGGTGATGGAGCGCAGGGCAGCACGTGTGTTCTCTGGGTCATGGACTCTTATCCCAGCCTGGGACAAGGCTGGTAGGCGGTACCTGTAGATAAAAGGGAGGTAGATCTCCCTGACATGGAGACCACACTGCCTGTGTTGGGTCAGAACCCCTGAGGCTGCTCAGATCTCCATGCTGCGTAAGACAGGTGCCATATTGACAAGGATTTGGGAGCCCAGAGTGTCTGGTCCAAAGAGTCACGTGTATACTGCCGCACCTGGAACCCTGGTAGAAAAGAGGGCACAGCTGGGTCTCTGTCTAGGAGAGGCCTCCAGGGCTTTAGCCATCTCTGTTTTTGTGGGTTGAGGTGCTGTCTGGATCAGAATGTAGACACAGCTCTCCCCTCGTTCTAGGTAAAGTGGGGTGGGGTCCCTGAAGCTCACAGTTTCTAGTTTGTCCTGGCACCAGACTTTCGAGGGGAAACAGAAATGGAGAGGGACACCATGTCAGCCTTTCAACCCACATCTGTAGAGATTTGTCGGGACGTACCTTTGGCTCAACCTTCCACATGAGAAATTTGATTCTGGGGTCAGGAATGTGACAAAACGCTTGAGTATGCAGCTGGGTTTTTGCCATTGATGTGATTTGCAGGGAAGTGTGGCCGTAAAATGCTTGAGATCATGAGTTGGACGGATTCCCCATCTGGAGAGCCATACCTTTCTCTACAAAATTAAATATTTATGTACTTTCAAGGTTGAGTTTTGATTTTCTAGAAGCGGAGAGCAACTCACTCAACTATTAAACAACAACAATAACAACCATAAAATCCTTCGGATCAAGTGGTAACATTTCTGGGTTCATAACAAATCACTTTATTGGAAAACATTGTTTTGTCCTTTAAAGAAAATCAAACCCATCGTCAAACATTTCAAGAACTGGCTGACGCTCCAGTGCTGGCCAGTGGACACCGTGGAAATGGCAGAGGCTACGGGCTGGTGTTGCCCTTCGGCACGTCCTGTGACCACAGAGCTTCACCATCTCCTCCTCGTCGTCCTCGCACGCTCACGTGCTGACTGACTTAATTTTAAAAACACTTTTTATTTTGAAATAATTATAGATTCACAGTAAGTTGCAAAAATAACACCCAGAGTCGCCTGCACCCTTCATCCAGCTTCCCCCAGTGGTGACACCTTATTCTGTAGCCGTCAGATGACTTAGTTCATTTGGAGACACTTGCTCTGAGGGAGTGGGGTGGGTGTGGTAGGAGAGAACCCCTAGAAAGGTGGGGTGAACTTACAGGACAAAGGTAGCTGTGGGCAGGGGGGCGGAAGGGGGAGCTAGAAGCAATCCAGGCCTCCCTCACACCAGCTGCTTTACACTCCAGGCCGCTGAGCTGTTAAAATGAAAAGCCAATTATCTTTTGTGTAAATGACAAAAATAAGGAATAAAAATGTCTGCTTCATATGCTGATACACAAAACGTTGCACATAAAAGGACATCTAAGCACTTGTTGACAGTTTGGGGGAGAAGGAGGACAGGGAGCTGGGGACGAGGGAGAAGCTCAACAGTTTGGATTGTTAACAGTTGTCTGCAATTACAGTACAATTGCTGTTCTTTTAGTGCGGCCAATAAATTAACCCCTTCTCCCTTGCCTAACCTATTAGGCAAAATACATATAGGAACCAGAAAGAGAGAGGTTACAAATCAGGCTTATCATTGATAAAGCTGGATTCGGGCCCAGTTGGGAAATGCCATCTCATTCTGCCTTTCCAGTATTTAGCCTATCACCACCCTCTGCTGGCTTCTGGGCTCACCCGTCCGTGGGAACATGTCTGTTCCCCAGAACAGCAGGTCACCAGGATTCCCCATGGCCTACCTGGCAGGGGCAGAGTAAATCCCTTAAGGGTCAGGGTGATGGCAGATGAGTGAGCACTGCACTGGTTTTTCTTTTTTCTTTTCTTTCCGTTTTTCTTTTTGTTGTTGTTCTTCCAGTATCATTGATCACATTCTCTATTGGGCAGGAGTGAGGGAAGGCAGTCAAAGGAAGTTTGACCAAAAAGCTTTACTCCCAGGATATCCTGGAAGATACTGACTTCTGGTAGTGGAGGCCCCTCAGGAAACAGGACAAGGGAAAGCTTCCCCTGCACAGCATGGAGTCTGAGGAAGAGGGAGCATTGTGCCCAGTGGGATTCCAGGGGAGGGGACGGAGCTGCTCAGCAAAGCCTGGGGAAGGGCTCAGGGTGCAGGAAGGAAGCCAGGAGTCAGCAGGGATGATGTCACGTTGGTCTGACTCGGGAAAGCATGGGTGCATGAGAACACTGGCCAGAAAGGGGTGAGGAAACATCCGGGTAGGGGCGAGACCAGGGTATGTTTGGTTCTAGTGGGTCCTGAAGTCACCCAACCTCACCTGCCAATAAAAATAGAATTTGAGGACTGTAGACCGGTAGCCTTATTGGAAGAGGAGTCCGGGAGTCCCCCATTATCTGTAGGAGACATGTACCAAGACCCCCCGTGGATGCCTGAAACTGCGGATAGGACTGAACCCAATATATACAATGTTTTTCCTATATGCACCTATGATAATGTTTAATTTTTAAATTAGGCACAGTGTGAGATTCCCGATTGAATATGTTTGCACCACGGTTAGCCATGGGCAACTGAAACCATGGAAAGTGAAACTCTGGCGAAGGGGGGAACTGCTGTGTAGATGGAGAGATGAGAACAGAAGAATCGTGGCTCCAAAAGACTCTGCTTGGCAGGCCCCTTCACCCTTCACTGGTCCGCCTGTCCACTTGCCTCTGCTCTGCCACTTCACATCAGAACAGAGCTCACTCCTGTCCCTGAAGTTAGATGGCCGCTGCTGATCAGAGTATGTCATCCATCACCAAGGGAGGAAGACATTGGAATAATCACACTTGTTCACCATAAACCACTGGGATTATTGAGAAGAAAGGAGAGAAAGCTTAACTTTGTAGCTGTGCTTCATTTCCCTTCTGGGATTTCTTTTTTTGGTTATCTTTTTAGAATTCTCTCAGCGATGCCTTGTTCATGAATAGTTGTTAGTTGCTCTTCTCGTGAGGGGGAGTGAAGTCAGCAAGGACTTATGTCACCATCTTGGTGACATCGCTCTCCTGGTTTGCTTTCTTTAATTCATTCATTTAATGTCTCCCTCTTTCTCCTTCCCTTCCTTCCTCTCTTCCTTTTTTGAGGAATTTCGATGTGTCAAGCAGAGACCTAGTTGCTGAAGAGAGACTATTTCTTCAGTGAGTTTCCTAGTCACATCTGAAAGAGTCAAGGAGTTTTCCTATCCATCTCATAGCTCTTTTATGTACTTCCCCAAAATGTTCTTGTCACAGCTTTTCCCCGGAAGTTTGCAGTTACTGCTCAAAAGGAATCTAACATGGAAGAGACATTTCAGATTGAGAACACTTAAAACCTTCAGATACCTGTATTTTCATTTGTTACTAATCTCTCGGTTTTATAACTTTCCTGCTGTGTGTGTAGCTGGAGTTTTAATCTTGCTAAGCAAAGAAGTCACATTTCTTAGTCTCTATTTATTAACATTGAGTAAATGTATCATTTTTTAAAGGTGTTTTTAACCTCAACTTCTTTTCTAATAGATTTATGTTATTCCTTCCATTGGGGAAAAAAATGAGGGAACTAAAGAAAAGAAAACATTAATGGGTCTTTCCATGTCACATAGCAAATCATCTGAGGCCAGAGATTAGACTAAGGCTGTCAGTTAAGGCCTTGATAATGTGTTACTGCATGTGTTTTACGTATTAGATACATCCTAGTATGTAAAAGTGGTAGGTAGCTTATGGTCATCAGTGGTGGCAATTTTTAAAAATACAGATATGATGAGCATCCATTTCTTTTGTTCTGCCCCAGGACTTACCGTATTTCCCCGGTAGGAAAATAAGACCTAGCCGGACAACCAGCTCTAATGCATCTTTTGGAGCATAAATTAATATAAGGCTTGGTCTTATATAAGACCGGGTCTTATATTAATTTTTGCTCCAAATGACGCATTAGAGCTGATTGTTTGGCTAGGTCTCATTTTGGGGAAACACGGTATTGGCGAGTTGCCCTTTTCCCTGTTGAGAGATGGGAATAATATCAATAAATTTATCAGGCCACATTTGTCTGATTCTGGCTTGCTATGTGGCTAAAGGAAAAACCTTTCTGGAAAGAGTGATGCTTCTTTAACAGCAAATGGATTGATTTGATGTAAGTGTGATTTGCAATAGGGGGTACTTAACCCTCCATTTAGAATCAAATGCCAGAATCCAAGAAGCCAAATTAGGATTTTACAAAGATAAGACTTGTTTGATTTGCAAGATGGGAGGAAAGATTCTGGGATTAAGATATATCTGAAAACTGACTTTGTTTACCTTTAACATCTGCCGATTTGCAGCCTTGCAGTGACAGTTACTGGCACTCCCGGGGGATGGTGGCAGGATACCAGAGAGACCGCGGCGTATCTTCACATGAAGGAAAGAGTCAATGAACCCTGTTCATTGGGTGTGCCTGAGATTTGTCGGTGACACAGATTTGGTGATAGAAGCAGTGGGATTGGGTCATATGACCAGTGAGAGGGAAGTGGTGACTCAGCTGAGGGCGGGGCGGGAGGGGGGGTGAAGGTGGGGGGGACGGAGTCCTAGACTAATAAGTTGGTGGTTTAATTTCCATGAGGTATAGCAGTAGCACGGTATTTCTTTCATTTGAAAGTGTTCATTTTGATACTTGTAGGTGACTCAGGAAAGCAGAGTGAAAAATTAGCAACAATGGGATGCTTTAAAATTTGTGACTGCAGATGAGAGTGTCACATTTGTGTGATGTATTTAAAACTTCTGCCTTGGGTTAGATCCCTGGCATGACTTTCTGGAAGTCCACACCAAACAACGACTCTTTGTTATCCAGACCTTGCTCTGCTAGCTATGCTTTCTTCCACTATGACGACGCCTGGACCAAGGGCAAGATTTTTATGGGAGGCTATCAACAACGGGTTCATCTGTTCAGCTTACATGGTGGTGGCTTCCCCAGAGCTAAGACGTTAATGAAGCATCCTTTCCCTTGAAGCCAGCCTGCCTCTCCCTCACCTTCCCTCTCCACCCAGGCAGAGAGCGAAGCCCTCTCTCTTATGATTTTGCAGAGTTAATAATGCTGCTCTATTGATTTTTCGTGAGCCTCTCAGTCATGGGGGACTGTGTGGGGGATGGGCCCAGCACTCAGAGTGTGCTTCCTGCAACTCTTTCCAGCCCTGGAGCTTTTGTTTTGAATCTGGAAGCTTCCGACCAGGGCTAGATTTCCAAAGGTCAAATGTGCCCGCAAATTTTGTCCTTAATGAGTTAGTTCTGCCCTGGAGCCCTCACTGAACTCGCCAGCATTCCACCTGAGCGGAGCAGCAGCAGCAGCTTCATAACCAGATCCAGTTGCTTGACACTCCACCCTTGAGAAGTGCCTCGAGGAGCCGCTGAGGGTTATTGGCCAGGAGAATGTGGTCATAAATGCATGTCTACAGGAATGGGTGAGGTTTCCTCTTTGCTTAGAAAGCCAGAAAAACATCAACAGAGAGAGGCTACAAAGGAGAAAAACATACCCAGGCACTGAACCTTTGGTCCCCTCACCAACAACACATTTGATGGTTTTTATGAGGGAATTTCACCTTTTTTTTTTTTTTAAAGGGAGATACATTTTTTTCAATCACCTCCTTTCCTTTTGTTCTTCTCTTTCATATTTTCTTGTCCTCCTCTCCTTTTATTTGAAACCAGAGAAACTGACCTCTGAGGAACTAATGTTTCTTTTATTTGATGATGAGACTTTCTTAACTCGTGGTTGATCTTTTCACTGTGGCTACCAGGAAACTCAGAACTGAGTTTAATTCTGTGCTTTACTCAGTAGCACTTTTTTAGCTAACTTTTTTTTGTAATATTTATCTCCATGTTCTCATTTTAAGGTTTGTTATATGTGTGCATTAAAGTAGCGCGGATGTAAAAAGGAAAATGCCTCATGATTTTTAAAAAATATTTAGGTTCAGTAATATTACTTGGCAACATTAATATGACCATGGGAGCTCACTAGTATCTTTTCAGCTCTTAATCTTTCCCTGAATTATGATTTAGGATCTAGAAAAACAGAGATTGCCACTTAGTAAGTATACTTATAAAGCTGAGTCCAGAGCAAATCAGCAACATTATTGTCAGCCAGAAACACTGGGCATTTTCTAGGCCCTAGGGGTGCGTTTCTTGCGTACCCTATGCATCAGAACCCGTAGACTTCTTATCCATTTCCAAATACATAGCAGAGACTTTCATGTGTATATGCCATTGCACATGTTGTAGGATCTTTCTAGAATGTCATTGCTCCCTTTCTCCACTTGACTAAAGCTCAGTCATTTTTCAAGATCTAGCTGAAATATAACGTCTTCACATGGCCTTCTCTGGTTTCTCCAGGAGAGTAAATTGGTTCCTTTTTTATGTTGCTACAACAAACACTTTACTCATCCTAGGTATTAGTCATACAAAGACCGTTATTTTTACTTGGATGTATTTCTATCCCCTTGTCCCTACTATACCAGGCTCACCTTGTAGGCAGATATTGACTCCCTGACATCTCTAGCAAAGTGTCTGGTATAAAGAAGCAGCTCAGTAAATAACTGCTACATTAATATAAAGGAAGTACAAGGTATATTAATAGTACCTGCCCCTGAAAGGCCAACAGAATTCACATGGGTGTAACCTGTTTACCTAGCGGAGTTCCGATCTGATCCAGTCACCCCAGAGAAGAGCATGTAATGAGAGGTAATAGGGGCTTCTAATCGAGATTTTTAAAACATTCGTATAGGAGATATTGATTGAGAAATTACAGGTTATGACAAGCACTGTGCTTAGCCCAGGGGAAGTTTAAAATTTGGTCCCGACCTCCTCCAGGCTCTCGTAGATCTGACAGCTTTTACTTCCTCCTGCTTGACATTTCCTGGTGCCATGTCAGCAGAGTCCCCATTCTTGTTTGAGATGCTTCTTCAGGGCACGGATTCAAGCCGAATGGCCCTGGGCCGGAGTAGCTGAACAGAAGACTAATGCAAGAGCTGCTCAGTCATAATTTCCTTCCGCTGGGTTGCTCCTCAGATAAGGGGTTTCCTAGGAATACTCTGTAGGATGTGTTACCACAGTCCCCACCAGCCCTACTGTCCCTTCTTGTCTGTTTCACTAATGGAGCTTATCCTGCTGGTCCCTGTAGGAATTTGAGTTTGCAAATCCTAACTTGCTTGTATCAGGAAGGGCAGTGTTAACTTCTAGAGGAAAGCATCCTCGGAAACAACACCTGTGTAGCACAGCATCCCAAGGACAACCGTGTGGCCTTGTATCATGGGACGTCATCTAGGAGACGAGGCAGAGCTGCAGTCCAGAGTCTGAGACTGAGATACTGGAGGCATGGGGCTTCCAGCAGGAGAGGGGTCGGAGGAGTAAATTCCGTCTTCTTCGTGTGTTGCGTCCCTTCGACAAGCAAGAGTTGGTCATGAGAAACCACGGGCCAAAGGGGACATGCCTTAGGAAGGCCACAAAGCTAATTACAGAGGAGGAGCTGGTAAAAATCCCGCTGACGTTGGTCTGTGGGGTCTCCATGACACGCATTGCCTTTGATTTTACATACCTGTAAAAAGTCCCAAAGGTGAAGGATTTTGATATCCAAGATTGATTAGACACCCCATCTCAACAAGATGCTTAATTCCCTGATTTTTAATGAAGATGGTCTTCCTCTACCACAGATTTCTGAATCACAGTAACCTTTATCCACCGGCCATTGTTCTCTTCAGGTTGTTACTACTAGATGATTATAGACAACACCACTTCAAAACTCATGCTTAGGTTCCATGTAGAGAACAGGGCCAAGTGTCAGTTTTGCCCTTGCGCTGATTGATCTACTGCCCAACGTTTGATGGCTCCCCTTGGTTGGAGGTGTGTGACTTGAGGAAAGCCAGCTATTGACATCCAGGGTTTTACACAGGAATGGGATGCTTCAATTCACCTGTTTTCCATTGCTGCTTTCCCCTCCTTTTCTTCTTGCTGCTTCCATTCCTTTCCTAGCTGCATTTTCTATTTTAATCTTGAACAAAAGGGATGAGTGATTGATAGTACTGGTATTGAAAATGAGCCAAGAACCACTATTCTGAAGGGTATTGAGGGTGGGAGAATACTGAATGTGGTTTAATCAAATTTATATTTTTATGTTTATTAAAGTTAGGAAATGTTTTTAAAATGTTGGATACGGATTCAATTCCCACTTAAAAAGTATATCACTTCTAGTTTTCATGTATTTGGCATTAATCCAATAAACAAAATTAAATCCTCAGGGTAAACTGTATTTATAAATTTTCTCAGTCCCTGTCTTAAAAAATGGTACTAGTTACATTTCTTCCTATCTTAGTGATTGCACTTGATGTTGACGGGTTGGAATGATTGAAATCCTATTTACTTAAAAAAAAAAAAAAAAATCCAACAAGATACGGCATAGCTTGGGCAAATCTCAGATATCTCCTAATAAAGGGTGTTATCAAAATGAAGATCGCTTGTCCCAGTGTCCCTAGGAGAAATTACATAGAGATATGTAGTCGAAAGGCTTGTGAAATGAAGTTTGGGATTGGTTATTGTGTTCCCAATTTGGGAAGATCAGGAATCCTATTCCTTCAAGGTTACTGAGGTTATGACAGTTTGTTGAACTTTCAGAATGTTTTGAGGTACTGGTGGAAGGTTCAGAGTTGGACCAGAAAAAGCTTAATTATTAGTAGCCAAGAAACTTTTGGTTCTGTTTCTGGTGTTATTGACCGTATGACTACAGAACTCTGGAAAACCCAGTTTTCTTCACTAGGGTGGATTCCCCACAAATGGGATGGGGATTTTAATCCTTGCTGCCTACATAGTCTCACAGGGGGACTCTGAGGTTCCATGATAAATACTGATGAGCATTTTCAGAAGCTTTTCACAGTAAAACTCTCTGTAAAAAAGTATATGTCATTTCATATAGATTGGATTAGAAAAGTAGCAGTTTCACCTGACTGCTATAGTTATGGCTTTGTTCCTGATTCTGTCACCCTGTTTTGTAGAGAAAATGGAAGGTTTCTATAGATCTCTGATTCACTGGCTGTGGGGTGAGAGCTCAGTGTGCTTTTAAGAATAGTCCAGATAGCGCATCCCCTACTTTAGCAAAACGGATCCTTTCGTTCACATAGTTGCTTGTACATGCTGGTAGTGTAGATGTCATTTCCATTTTCTTTCCTCAAAAAGCACCTGCAAGGACTCAAGTTATTGAAGATCAAGCCAAAAATGGCCAAATGTCATGGCAATCGCAGATCTAAGACACATCAAAATCTCTCTTTAATTAAGGCAGTGGTTTGCTGGGGCCCACATTCCAGGATTCTCAGTAGAGAAAACATGTTTTCTTTATAGGGGAGTTTTATTAGCAGCAATGTTCTGGTATGTGGTTCAGGTTAATTAATGATGTAGTCAAACGAGTGTCTTGCCATGAGTTTTATTCCAGTAAGTAGGGCATATCCTATCATGCCAAAAAAAGAACCCTTAATTTGGACCATTAAGACCCATCTGTCACCAAGGTAGCTTCAAAATTCTTAATGTGGATACTGCCTTAGAATTATTTCACCATAAACTATTAAGTAGCCTGTGCATTGGTTTCAATGGCTATGTGCTGTTCGAAAATATTGTGTTGGCTGAGATGATTGAGACCTCAAAGACTCAGCCCACCCACAAGCTCTGGTGGAGTTGACCTTCATTGTGTAAGGAGATTTGTACCAAGAACCACCTTTCTCCCATGAGTGTTTTTATTAATTTTAAATCAAGGTGGTGTTTTAAAACTTAATTTATGTTGTGCATATGTAGCAAGCTTCCTTGGAGGTTGAAACAACAAAGCAACCGGATTGGAAATTAGATTTTTCCCCTTATGCTGCTAATGTAGTTCTTGTTCCACTGGGATTTTCCCTTTGCAGGGGCTGATGATTTCTTTGAAACTATATGGAAATTGGTTCAGACAGGAACAAAGGGGAAAGGGGACAGCAGTAATGATTTAAATTGTCTCTTCTTTAGTGAACGCCTGGTGCGCCTGGAAATGCGTGTCGTCCGGTATCAGCCAAGCTACCTAAGGTGAAGTAGCCAGAGCTACTGGAATGCAAACTTGATTGTCAAGTTGGGCCAAATTGTTAATTTGAAATCTGCTACATTGTAATGTGGTTCCGAAACGGGCCAAACACACAATTTTAGTTTTCTTTACATGATGGAAAAAGCTTCCCTTTCTCCCTCATCTCTTCCAGCCAGCACGTGAAAGATTCCTGTTGCCTAACGTAATGAGAAAGAGAGGGGCATGGCTTTGTGACTGTGGGAACAATGGCAGGTTTAGAAAAAGGCATCCAAAATACATTAAAAAGAATCTACGTTTCATTGTCAGAGGCACGTGTACACACACATACACACACACACACAAACACACACGACCCTGTAAAGCTTATATTGAAGATTTTTCACCCTTAGCTCTTGCCTGGTTCAAACACCATACACTCTTAATTGGATTCTGGCTCACTTCCAGGTGCAGTGTTTGAGGATTCCTTATCTGTGAAATAATGGTCCTGAAATAAAGGGCACCTCTCAGTAGAGATATCTTTTTATGTAAAATTCTTAAAGGGAATTGAAAGGAATGAAATGCTTCTGCGCTTAGGAATTTATGGGAAAGTCACCAAAATGGGCCAAAACAGGAATTTCCAAGGACCTCACCTGTGTAAGAGCAGTGTGCAGCTGCTTAGGATGACAGAAAGCACAAGCTGTATTTGAGTGGGCTTTGCATGGAAGGACTTTCATTTAAGTACTGATGAATGTGGGGATGCCAATATTGGGGACCAAATTGATGTGACCCTCAAATATTTTGGAGTCCAGTGGCCAGAGTTGCCTTTATTTAGGTGACGGAAAAGGCACTAAATGATACGAAGTAGGTTGAGCCTCTCTCTTGAATCTATTCTCTTAGGACAGCAGTTAAGCATCTGGTGCGTTGGCCAGGAGAGGGGTGAGTTCTGTTCATCAGAGTGACACTCAGGGGTGTGATGCAATATGCACTGCTGAGAAGAAATGCCCTCTTTGCATCTGTCTGAAAGGGGCAGACGTGAGGACCAAGACTGATTTCTTTGTCTTGAGAAGAGGCTCTGTTTTACTCCTGCGTGATGAGTATGAATCAGCAAGGGCCTTCTGAGTTCTACTTGAGCCCTTTGACCTAATGAGGTGGGCATTTTAGGATACATTTCCTGGTGGAGCGACCAGGTCACATCTTCCCTGGAATTCCAGGATGGATTAATCAACTGATTAATCAGTTGATTCATTTATTCAGTCAACTAGTATGTTTTGGAGGCCTTTTCCAGGCATCGTGCTGAGTGCTGCGGATTCATTGGTGTAGAAGATTAAGTCTCTCCTCTCCCGGAACTTCCGTTTTACTAGGGAAAGAGAGATCATGTAGATCTGTCCAGGGCTTGGGAAGTACTCAGAAGCAAGTAATACAATAGTATGATGGAGAATGAATAGGGTGTTTGGGCTACTTTATGTAGACAGATCAAAGAAGGACTTCCTGAACTGGTGACAATGAAGCCAGCACAGAGTAGATGAACAGGATGGAGTGCAGTGACCTGGGAAGTCTGCTTTCTGGGTGCAAGAACAGCGGGCACTGTGGCTCTGAGGGAGGCCCGAGCGTGGAGTGTTGGTATGAATGGGAGAGGGTAAGCGTTGAGGAAAGCACAACCGGATCCTGGAGCGTCCGATGTGCCACGGCAAGGACGTCAGAGTGATGGCAAGTCGTTTAAGGACCACCAGCAAGAAGTTTGAGCTGGAAGGGCCTTTGGGAGTGTGGTTCACTCATTTTGCAGAGAAAGAAGTAAACTCCCTGCTCAGGTTCAGTAGTTTGGTGGGGAAGGCAGAGGTGGTGTGGGAAGGGTGCATTGCACCTGATTCCCAGGCCAGGTCTTTTCATCAGTAAAAAATGGGAGATGAAAATAGAAACTTTTCCACTTGTCTTTATTGCTTCTCTTCCTCATGGTTTCTGGAAGCCAGGAGAAAAGAGGAAGTGGCAGAAGAGGGAGGGCGTCACTCTCTGGCGTGAGGAAATGGCTTTTACTTCCTGCACAGGTACATACGCTTAGGGCTGCCCTGTGGCCTTTTAGGAACCTAATGTGCCTCTCAGTTGGGAAAACTGTCCCACACTGCAAGCTTTACAAAAATGTTTTTCAAATGAAAACCATTGAAGAGATAATAGGTAAATATGATCTATAGTTAAATCTTAAGATACTGATGTATCTCTTACAAGAAATGTTGGTAATAAATACATATACATTGTTTCTGCTGCTCTTTTCGTGAAGAAGGAAGACTTTGGCTTTTGTCTTGGACCCCTGGCTGACCAGGATTGTGGTTACTGTTGCTTTTCAATTGGATTGTTTGCTTGGGAATTGCTCCATCCATCCATCCATCCATGCATCCATCATCCATCCATCCATCCATCCATCCATCCATCCATCCATCCATCATCCATCCATCCTCCATTTGACAAATGCTTGAAGCAGACCATGAGTCAGGGACAGGTCTAGGTGCCCTTGAAGAACCCACATTCTAGTGAAGTTCACGTTTAGGTGCTGATGTCCGTGGTGAACTAGGGAATCAGTTTCCTAGCATCTTGTTAACCTGGATTAGTGAGTGTCCTAGGCTTTATAATCGAGGCTGTGAGCCCCTGTGAAGAGGAGGGTCCACGGACCACCTTTACCCAGGTTTTCCAGCCTCCTTTCTGTACCACCCACTCGGGCAGCAGAGCCATTGTCGGTTCCTTTGCACCTGTTGTGAATGAGCCCATCTCACTTTTCAGCCTTTACCCATGCTGCTGCTATTTCACAGCAGCACAGAACTCACACTAGTAGGTTCGTTAGAAATCTCTTCACCTGGTAGATGAGGAAACTGAGCCCAGTGAGGGGTGTCACCCAGCCGGAGTTCCCTGCTTACTTAACCTTTTGTACTCAACGGCTGTGCTTTACTTTGATAATAATTTGGGATTTCTGATTTTCCCTTTCTATGCCCTTGATATATTTAGTGTCCTCTTAGAAGTGCAATGAAAAGAACAGTAGTTATGTAATAGCTACAACATACATAGTGTGTGTTGCAAGCCCAGTTCTAAGCACTTGACATGTATCAAGTGATTGAACTCTCACACCTTCTTGCGTGGTAGGTTGTACTATTACCTCATTTTACAGATGAAGAAACTGAGGCACAGAGGGGTTAAGTTATTTGCCAACAGCAATGCAAGCTAGTAGGTAGTATAACCTGAATTTAGACCCAGGCGGTCTGGCTCCAGGGCCAGTACTCGTCTGCCTCTCGGTGTACAGGGGGCCAGTCTGTTTCCTTAGCTGGGGAGAGCGGCACACTGGCACACCCAGGCAGCCACTTTAATTACTTTGGGAAATTCCAAGTGCCTCAAATTAAGTAAAGGGACAATCCTCCATGTCAGGAAAAGCAGCTTAGGGCTTGGTTTCATTCATTTTTGGCTGCCATCTTCTGCAGTCTGAGGAGTAGGACAGACATTCCTCTTAGCATCTCCACATTGTCTTCTACATCCCACACCAGAGTCGGAAACTCGCTCAGTTTTGAAAATATCCTCTGTGATCACCAGCCACTAAATTGCATCTGCCGCTGAGGGCCCCAGTGGGGTTTGAACCTGTTCTTGGGAAATTCAAACTTTATGTGTGTGTGTGTGTGTGTGTGTGTGTGTACATTGTACACTGTGCTTTGGGTCAAAGAAACAATTGCATGTGTATATATATATTTTTATAGGGCATAGGGGAAAGGTATATTAACCAAACTAAGAAGGATATAACATTGTTCCAGAAGAGTCAGTGAAATGAATTTGCTTTAAAAAAAAAACAAAAACAAACCCCAGTAGCCTGAGTCAGCCTGTGCAAGTGATTTAGGAGAGGAAGGGGAGGTGATGTCATGGGTTCGGCATGTTCCCATGTGGCCACTCTGTGCAAAGGGGCCCGAGGAGGTTGGGCTGGGCGCGTACAAAGTTAACCGGAGTGGCTGGGGGTGAGTAAGAGCAGGTTTTCAGACACCACGATAGTTCCCTGTTGCTGTTTTTCAGTCATTTGGCCTTGAGTGAAGAAGGCACTCTAGCCAATTAATGTTTATTTGTTTCCTTTGGCGAGACCTGTTGGGGGAAGGGATGAGATGGGTGAGTTTAAAATTGCTGTTTTGTTTTTGCATTTTGGAAGAAGAGGCAAGTAATGTGAGTTTGGGTTTCCAATGAAGGCTCCCCTGCCCCACACCCCCACCCCCTTAAGAGGCTTAGGAAGCAGGACATGGCCAGCTGGTGCCTTGAACTGACACAGGTGCAGAGGCTGTGGGGGGCAGGGAGCCAAGAATAATTACAGGTTTCTGAAGCATCAGCCCTGCCTGACACAAGCGCTCATCGTGCAAACTGCTCTTTATGGAAAATTAATGGTGAAGCTGAAAAACTGTCAGGCCATGTTGTTCTTGGGAAGCCATCACTCCTCGGAGGGAAGGCCTTCTCCTAGGCCCCTGGGCGCTCAGGAGGTGCTGGGACAGGGTGCCATCTGTCCTGTCCAAGCAAGGACTGCTTGGCACTCATGCACAGGGATGGCTTTTTTCTTTAGGGGGTGTCTCTTCTACATTTTTTTTTCTATGTTAAACCTCACTTTCAGCCCAGATGTAGGTCTTCACTCTAGTGGAGGAGGATGTTTTATTGACTCTCAAGGCATGAGTTTCATTTTGTCTGTGAAAGTGTAATGACCGAAGCAGGGACATCTAATGAAACTTGTTTTCAAACTGTAAGGTAACAAATGGGATTTCTTCCAGTGCGTGTTGAACTAAATAGTGGCTTAGTTGCGAGATAAGATGATAGCAGATCCAAGCTTCTGATGGGATCCAGCTGTGCGTGAGCAGTGGTCTCTCTTGACCACTCAGAAGATTGAATTTAGTTACAGTCCAGTGGCCAAGTAATAGCAAGTGCCTCTTCTTAAGGGCTGATGGAGGGTAGGTGCTGCAACTGTGGGTAGAGGCCAGAGTCACAGACTTTAGATTGGTATGTTCTGCAAAGGAACATCTGAAAGAACGACCCTGGGTCCAGATGCAAAGGCCTCTGTGCACAGGCCATCTTGTCCCTCGTGGGGATCGTTTGTCTTGAGGATCCCCGACACTTGGAAGGAGCACAGTCCTGTTCCAAGTGGTTGGAGGTGTGCAGGAGGGCAGTGCCATCCTTCAAGGAACGTAAGACCTGGGCCCCATCTCTGCCCAGGTTATGTGACTTTAAAATTCACATTAACATTTAGTTCATATTTGAGGTGTTTGGGGATTTCTTTTATGTGCTGCAACTAAGGAATCCTTAGAAGATGAGAGGGGTGGTTAGGCCATTTCTTTCCAAGATACCACCTTCTTCCCATGCCTCTCATCTAGTTTCCTTCCTTTCCTACCTCCCCAAGGAAAAATATACAAACAGATTTTTTCTTTGTATGTTGAGAATAGTTTGGAGAGGAGAAACGCTGAGGGGGTTTCCGTAGCAGTTTTCTAAACTTCCGTGTTTGTTTAGCATTCAATTAATTTTCGCAGCATTGTCTCTCAGAATTTACAAATTACTAGAAGGAACTATTGCATTTGGTTTCAGCTCCAGCAACCAGTTGATGTAAGGAACAGTGGCAAGGAATGCAGTCTTCCACGGTCACAGGACGGGGGTTAATTTGTGGCGGTCAGCAGTTCCGACAGTGTTGTGTAATGCTCTTCTACCTCGGGCGTGCTGCTGCTGGTGCTCTTTTTACCTAATAGCTGAAAAATGCAGGAAGAGGTTCTCCCTTCTCCTGCATACTTGCTTACCCACACTTTCTAATCTAAATTCATCCTCTCCTAACCTTTCACCCTAATATTTTCTGGCAATGAAAGTCAAGAAGAAGTAAATATTTACTTAAAACTTTCATATTTATCACTTTCTAGATCTCACAGGGTTGATTCTTCTCACTGGTTCATACGTCCCCTCAGCCATGAGTTAGGTTCAGTTAGAGTCTCCTCCTCAAACCCGCTTTGCACCCAGAAAGATGGTCAACAAAGTTCAAATGCTTGGTGTGTGAGGGGCTCCCATGGGCTTATTCAACTTATTAACAATGGTGCTTCTTTCCCTCTCCTCCAACCCTGAGAAAAATGGTTCCAGAACTCTCTGGCCGCGCTCTCCACTTCCTTTCCCATCCTTCAACTCAGACCTAATTTTAAAAGACTAGAAATGTGTCAGAACCATTACATCATATCATCCTTTGGAAAAAAAAAAAATCATACAGTTCTCATAAATACCAACTTTTGCAGTCCAGTAGAGGTTTTCAAGCTGGTGTCAGGAGTCAGAGGAATACAGATTGTGCTAAAAAGCGTGAAGTGAAAGCATACCTATAAGTTGGAAAAGAATGAGTATTTTAAAAGATCACTTTTTTTTTATTAGTTTCAGGTGTATGACACTATGTACTAGGTAGACATTCACACCCCTCACAAAGTGATAGTGCCCCCTCCCCCCGAGCCTCCCACCCCTCTAGCAACAGAAGCTCAGGTTACTCCACTACCCGTAGCTTGATTTGTGTCGCTTTGAATTTCCATTCTGGGATGTTTGTGAAGATGTCAAAGGACAGAACATATTAAGCTTTGGGACACTCCCAAAAGACAGGTGAGGGATTGGGCTCCGTGTTTCTGTACTTCGGACTCTGGGGACTGTGACACCATGGTTAATAGCACGTGACAAAACCACACACAATAAATGTCGGAAAGGGGTTCCCATGGGCAGCCAAGTGCAGTTCATCTGTGTAAGTACCTGGGGGAGCATTCTTTCTGGGAACCCAAGTCCCCCCCGTCCTCACTGGCAGCACCATCGTCATCGTCACCACCACCAGGATCAAAGTCTGATCGCAGAAGAAGCACGACTGCAAGTTTCCATGACGTGGGAAGCTGTATCTCTCCATATTTTGGCATCGATCTTCTTTACCCAAATTGTTTTCTCTCTTTGTACTTTTAACTCTCGGACCTTTTAGGTGAATGAAATAGGTATAATACTTGGGATTAATGTCACTAGCTAAAGGATACACAAGTGACTAATAACTGATTACAAACATAGGTGGCATTTTATTTCAATGATTATATTATTACGTAAACAAATCATTAATAAAATGTAGTTTCTTTTATTTATTTATTGACTCACAACTGAAGTACATGTGGATCCAAAGACTCCAAATAATTACTCATAATGACACAGTTATCAAGTGGCCGCAAAAATACTGGACCAATGACTTTGTCTTATGTTCATATTAAAAGACACAGAAATAAAGACTAGAACGTTTTATGTTCCAAACACTTGGTTTCAAAGGGATGGCATTGAGGAACCTGGACTAGAGCCTGCCATGTATCTAGTTACAGTGCTGGTGGTGGATGGGAATTGTGACATGATTCTACTGTGTTTCCCCGAAAATAAGACCTAACTGGACCATCAGCTCTAATGCCTCTTTTGGAGCAAAATTTATATAAGACTCGGTCTTATTTTACTATAATGTAAGACCAGGTCTTATATCAATTTTTGTTTTCGGGAAAACAGCGTAGCTCATTTTTTCAGGAAGTTCTAACTATAACTTTACACTGTTTCACACACTTAGACATCTCTGCCATCTGAGATAACAGAGGTTGAAAGTAAAGAGAGGAAAAATAGGTGAAGGATACCCTTTAGGGGAGGGTTGTAGAGGAAATGGCAAAAGTGCCTGGAGAGATTTGCAATCCTGACAGGCAAGTTTCATGTACTTTAGGAGGAGACAGGACAGGTTGAGCAGGTTATCTGGCAGCCTTGGCTGCATCACGCCCATATATGACCAAATTTCTTACATATTTCTTGATCCCATGAAAGTAACTATGTCTTGCCAACAGCAGGGAGATTTTGGTGAATTGAATTTGTGCTGTAAGATCTGAGATATCCTGTTCTCTGTCAACTTCTGCCTTTGAAACGTATCAGAGAAGTAGCAGACATGGCAGTAATAGGTCTGAATTTTTTTTCCTTTTTAAACTAGGTTTTGGATGATCACTTTTAATAAGCATGTTTCAACAAGTAATAAACCTATGAACAGAATGGAGAAAGTATTAAAAAAAGAATTCAGGGGGATCATTTCAAAACTAATTTCATCTGATGTTTGTTAGGAAACTAGGAGAAGAAGAAACCATGCATTTCAGAGTGGAGATATCAGAGAGCCTTCACAAAGCTCATCTGTGACTCGTAAATAATAAGACAGTCACTTTGTACGTGGGCACATCGCCTTCCCATTGCTGGCTCTAATGGATTTTTGAGGGGGTGGAGGTTTATCCAGTCGCGCAAGCCTTCAGTTGTAATGTTGGGTCAGGGTGAGGGAAGCCTCATTTCTCCAAGGTAAGGTACCAGACAGACATAATTTATGTCATTAAATTGAGATCTGCCAACTCCAATTTGGAGTTTGCAGTCTAGAGTTTCATTGGGACAAAGTAAATCTTTGGTTCTGGTGGACAAACAAACATCTGAACTCCATGACCAAATTTGCAATTGGGAGACACTCTGGTTTGCTGTAGGGTCTTTTCTTTTTTCTTTTCTCGTGTTCTCTCCTCCTCCTCTCTTTTCTTCTCTTTTCTCTTCTCTTCTCTCTTCTCCTCTCCTCTCCTCTCCTCTCCTCTCCTCTCCTCTCCTCTCCTCTCCTCTCCTCTCCTCTCCTCTCCTCTCCTCTTCTTTTCCCCTTCTCCTTCCCCTTCCTTTTCCTTTTCCTTTCCCTCCCTTCCCCTTCCCTTTCTCTCTCTGAAATTATTTAGAATTACAGAAAAGTTGTAAAAATCATATACCGAGTTCCCACGTACACTTTGCTCAACTTCCCCTAATGTTATGTAACCATAGTACAATGACCAGAACCAGTAAATTATCGTTGATGCAATACCATTAACTGACTAATCCATACCCTATATTTGAAATACATGTTTTCCCCACTGATGTCCTTTTTAAAATCCAGGATCCAGGCCAGGATGCATTGCATTTAGTTGTCATATCTGCTTAGTCTCCTCCAATCTGTGACAGCTTCTCAATCTTCCTTTGTTCTTCATGACCTTGATACTTTTAAAGAATATTGACCAGTTATTTTGTAAAATGCCCCTCAATTTGGATTGGTCTGATGGTTTTCTCATGGTTAGATTGAGGTTATGTATTTTGGGCAGGAATGACACAGAAAATTATGCCCTTGTCAGCCTATCGTATCAGGGGTACGTGATATCAATATGTTTTATTACTAGTGCTGCTAACTTTGATCATATGGTTAAGATGGTAAATGCCAGGTTTCTTACTGTAAAATTATTATTTTCGTTTTTGTAATTGATATCTTGGGGGGGGGGACACTTTGAGACTAGGCGTGTATCATGTTTTTTCTCATACTCATCTACTAATTTTGACATCCATTGGTGATTCTTGCCTATAGTCATTTTTACTTTGTTTGCCTAATGGAGATTTTCTGTTTCCATCATTCCTTCTATGATTATTAATTGTAATTTTACTGTAAGGAGGAGCTGACCCTTCTCCGCCATTTGTTTATTCAACCATTTATTTATATCACTATGGATTCATAGATATTAATTTTATTCCATGGGTTAGAACCCATTATTATAATTATTCATTTTTGTTGTTCAAATTGTCCAGATTTGGCCATTGAGAACTCCTTCTTGACAGACCTCCATCACTTTATGACCACTTTCTTACCTTCTGGTTCTACAAGATATTCTAGGCTCATCTTTTCTTTCCTTTGACCCGGCCTTTGAATCAACTATTTCTTCAAGGTGCCCTGGTTCCTTTGTTGGACAATGATACTTAGAAATCAAGATCTCTGTGCCAGGTATGCTCACTGCTACTGGGGTGTCTTTGCTTGTAGATTCTTCCCATAGACAGAGCTAGGCAATGTATGTATATAGCCTCATACATGCATATACACGTTTATTTCTCTATATACCTCTGTGTCGATGTTTGTATTGAAATCTATGAGTAAATAGTGATACCTCAAATTCCAATTAAACATCATAGGCATTTCTTAAGGAAGTTCTTCTAATCATTTTTTTTTTTTAAAAAAACATTGAGACATACTTTCTTTTTGGCTTGGGAATAATGTAACAGTAAAATCCTCCTTATCCTTAGCATTTTAATCTCCACACTCCTGATGAGTTTCTGATTGACAAAACCTTCTCTATCTAAGCTTTATCTCTAGCCAATATTATAAGAACTGAATTTCTCAAGACAAAAATTATTCCATAATGATTTTACAGGGCTACCCAGCACATCCTAATGGGTACTCCTGCCCAATTTTCAGATATATGTGGTAGCCTGTCTTAAGTGGTCCACATTTTCCCAGATTTTAGTAACGGGAGGCATCTTCATCATCCTTGGATCGATCATTAGTGTTACTCATGTGCACCTGGGACTCAAACTAGGGCATACTGGATAGGTTCTTTTTTAATCCTCCCAGAAGAGTGTGTAAATGTGTTTAGAATATCTCGGTTCCCCAGAACTCCGAGTATGAAGAGATAGGAGCTTCCTAACAATCACGGCATTTTTTTTTCTTTTTAGTGATTTTAAAATCTTGAGCTAGAAAGTATGTAAGAGGATATGGCATACAAACACTCTATCTATAGACAGTGGTGACTAGGAGTGTGAAATAGTCCTTGCATATGAGGCAGAGGTCCTCAAGGACCTCTTATAACCCATGATTCAGCTGATTTTTATCTGGAACATATCCGTGTCTCAAAGGTCTGGTTCTGCTCTTTGGCCAAAGCTAAAGAAGCATTAACTACAATTGTGTTCCAGAAGACGTGTATTCGTAGTCATTTCTAGAATTGCTGGCCTCAGCATAATCCACAATGCGTTGTCAGTAGATGGCTTTTGTAGAGTAGAGGAGAATGATCCAAGTAACAGTATAAAGTTGACTTTATTTTCGTTTGGTAGACATTATGTGCCTGTTGGGAACCAGACACTGTGCTTGGTAGGTGAAGGTTTTAAAAGAGAAAAAGAGGTTTAAGGGAAGTTTCAGGAGTAAAATCTTTTAATTCAGAAGGGAACTGACTGGAGCTAAGGCTGAGCATTTTCATGTTGGAGAGAAGAAAACGATAACTTCTAGCCATGAGATGGAAGAAGGAATGGGAAGTTTTGGAGACATGGAATTCAGAGGAGGGACAAGTGAGGATGATGTAAATTTCTAGACCTGAGAAGTACTGGTTTTGAATATAAAGTGGTGGGAAGCTTGTCAGCAGAACTACTATTTAATTAGTAAGTAAAATAGAATCAAGGTACTTTTCTGATGAGCTTGCCTTGATTAATACCTCCCTATTACAGAGTGTAGAAGTCAGTGTCCACTCCTCCCCAAAGAACTAATCAGCACTTTATTGCTGTTTGCTATCACCTTGCTTGTGAATTCATCTCATTTTTAGCTTGTAATTGTTTCTTCTGTACCTGCATCACTGGGTCTATTACTCTGTTTTCTCCTAAAACACAGAAAGCCTTGCACCTTGCTGTGAACACAGTAGTTGAATGAACACTTATGACGTGAGTGTTGAATGAAGATTAGAACCAATCATTAGTTTATACTGTTAAAAATCAACAGTGAGACCCAAAGGTGATTCATAGCTAAACACCTGTTTCTCTTACTCAGTAATGCAGAGTTTTACCAGAAGGCAGATTAAAACCAATCTTTTGAAATGTCACCACAATAAAATCCTTGACAGGTACAATACAACTAGGTATATCATTAAAATACATTCTTAACAGAATAAAAGCCTAGAAGACTTTGTGACAGAATAAAAGTTGAAGACAGAGAAGCTCTACGGAGACAGTAAATTAGGAGCAAGTCACATTTTAAATTTGTCAGTGTTTCTTTGTTGAAGCCCAGAAGTTAGAACAAACAGAGCTGCTGGTGTAAAATAGCACCATGGTTTATTCAAGATTCTGGAAGAGTGGGATTTTTAATGAGGAGAGCTTTTAGACCACAAATTTAAATGTCCACTTTTTCCACAAAAGTGATTCCACCATGTTACAAACACTTATGAGCACCAAGGATAAAGATTTCTTGAAACTCTGAACTTTTGGGTGTTTTTTTTTCCCCTCTATATCTTTACCAGGTGAAAATTTTATGTTGAAATAGATTGGTTCCTGTCTTCAACAAGTCAGATAGCTGTGTTTGAACTTATTTTTATCACACAGGCAGAGATGTTCAATCATTGTAATGGACTCATGCCCCTTGCTATAAGATGTGTAGCAGTTGTGTTTTGAATAACTTGCTCTGAACAATAGGGGTTTTGTCCGGTGCATCAGAGATTTTACAGCAGCATTCTTTTGAACAATATTCATTCTTGAAGGTTAGGGAATCCATGCTCAGGGCAGTGCTTGCTGTTGGCTGATTGTGCCTGAGGCCACCGTGTAGTTTGGGTGGCCCTGGTTTGTTCTTCAGAACAAGTTGGAAAATGGACTTTAGTTTTGTCATTTGCTCAAGTCTATATGAAAAATGACGTTGGACTATGGGGAGTCTTGTATGAAAAAACCTTGGCTGATTCTGTCTGCTCTGTGGTTACATGGGAACTCCTAGAGATGCCGGAGCGTCTCACCCGCTGAACTGGATTGTGGGGCAGGAGATCATTTTAACAGTGAACGTTCGCTGGGGTCTTGATGGTGTGAGGTCACCCGTTTGGGCCTCCAGTTCCCTGTCCATTACAGTAGTCGCATGCATATGGTGTATCCTCATGAGCCCTTCAGGAGTATTCAGGGAGTAAATCACAAGGGCAGACCTGTCAACAGGAGAATTTCAGACATGAGCCATGAAACCATTCTCAGTAGCTTTCTGACTCTTCCTCCACTGCCTGTCAACATGTGGCCTGATGGTGTTCTCTGCCTCTGATGGCTGTTTCTCTCCCTCCCTCCTTCCCCTCTGCAGACATGCCTTGAGTTGGAACGCTACCTACAGACAGAGCCCAGGAGGATCTCCGAGACCTTCGGTGAGGACCTGGACTGTTTCCTCCATGCTTCCCCTCCCCCGTGCATTGAGGAGAGCTTCCGGCGCCTGGACCCCCTGCTGCTCCCTGTGGAAGCCGCCATCTGCGAGAAGAGCTCGGCAGTGGACATTTTGCTCTCTCGGGACAAGTTGCTCTCTGAGACCTGCCTCAGCCTCCAGCCAACCAGCTCTTCTCTAGACAGCTACACAGCCGTCAACCAGGCCCAGCTCAACGCAGTGACCTCATTAACACCCCCCTCGTCCCCGGAGCTCAGCCGCCATCTGGTCAAAACCTCACAGACTCTTTCAGCCGTGGATGGCACGGTGACGTTGAAACTGGTGGCCAAGAAGGCTGCACTCAGCTCAGTGAAGGTGGGAGGGGTGGCAACAGCAGCGGCAGCCGTGGCAGCAGCTGGGACAGTTAAGAGTGGACAGAGCGACAGTGAACAAGGAGGGGTAGGGGCTGAGGCTTGCCCCGAAAACAAGAAGAGGGTTCACCGCTGTCAGTTTAACGGGTGCCGGAAAGTTTATACAAAAAGCTCCCACTTAAAGGCCCACCAGAGGACTCACACAGGTAGTGGTACAAGTTGGCCGCACGTGGTTTCTTCTTTCTCCTCTAACCTCCTAGGGGGAAGGGCTTTCCTTTGTTCCAGGAAGTGGCATCCATGCCGGTTAGTACGTGATAGAGAGGCAGGAGGGCCTGCGGGGAAGCGGAGAACTCACTCACGGGTTCCCTCAGGTCTCGAGAGGTCTCGAGTACAGGACACGGCTTGGTCGCTTGCTGGCAGCGATACTGTCTGAGGCGATGCTGACCACGGCTCTGAGGGTGCCCGGATGGGGCTCTGGCTGCGGGGCGCAGAGCCGTGCGTGATCCAGGCACTCGTCACTTGCCGGTTTTAGGAGTGTGGCTGTAGGAGTGTAGTCCTGCAGTTCTGACCAACACTGGCATGTGAGGTGATACATTGGAAAGATTTCGCAGTTAAACAAGGGAGCCGGGTGTCCCCATTCACTCTTTTTCCCAGCATCCCTGATTTTTCATCAAAGTCACTGACAGCAGGAGGGTTTCAGAGTTCATTAGATGTGATCATTCTATAATTAATTGGCATCTCCTCTTTTGCATTGTTCTCGGGCGCGTGCTTTATGGAGAGATGGCAGAATGGCTTTTTAATGAGCTTGTTACTGAGAAGTTGCTAAAGTGATTACACGCTATGTGTGTGGTAGGGGTGGGTGGGGACGGAGGGGTGCTGTGTATTTTACTCACAACTTCTGCAGGGACTCCCAGGAATTAGTGATCTTTGCAGCGATGGGAGAATTTGGAAGAGTGGCGTCTACAGAGACAAGGCTGAGACTGGCATTTTCCTTGAAGCTGGTATCTGTTCCCCGCTTTGAGGTAGAAGTTTAGGGCGAGCGTCTCTTCGTGCTGGTAGCATCCTAGGAGCAATTACTGTCATTGGGGGTTTTAAATGAGTCCCCGACAGTGTATTGCCTGTGCTATGACTTGCACAGTAGAAGCCAAATAAGGAAAACTCTGAAAGTACAAGCAACAGAGTAAGAGTATTGTCGGAGAGTGGTGACAAATCTCAGTTAGGAGGTGTCTGGTGCGAGTTTTTTTGCGGCTCACTGCTTGTCTTCCTGGTGCTCTGTGGTGGTCTGTGGACTGTGCCACAAGGAAATGTGCAGTCCAAAGTTCGTTGGCTGGAAAATCAGAAAGACCTGGGTTCTAGTTTTAACTCTGCCACTCCCTAGCACTGTGACCTAGAGCGTGTCACGCTTTACCTCACTGGGCCTCATTGCCCACCTCTGTCAGATGATCTGCCTCTCAAGGCCCTTTTGAGCTCTAATGTTCTGGCAGCCTGTGAAATGTCTTTGTTCGGTACAAAATACCCTGCCTGAAGTAGGGATGTCTCATATGTGACTAGAAGAAATCACCGTTTTGAACGCCAAGTTCTTCTCCCGGAAGGATGCAGACTGACATTGCTTCCTAGGCACAGGACGGAGGCACATACTCCTCTAATTTGGAACTTCATTTCCCTGGTGGCTTTTGCTGGTTCCCGAGAAGGTTTCCTAACATAACTTCTGAGCCCTGTGGCTCGGTTCCGAGTCCCACTCACGGTTTCCCATCAACGTTGGGTTCGAATTCTCCACTCCGCATGTATCACGGCTAATGCTTCCTGTGGTCAGCGTCGTTTCTCTGCCGTTGTTCTGAAAGGCGTTTCTTTCTCAAGTCAGTGAGTAAAGTATCGACAAGACTTTGCAGTGCTCCCAGGCTTCAGTCCTGACTCATCTCCTGCTCCCTACAGGAAACCAGAGAAAGCAGGAGGAGGGGAGAATGTCGAATTTTGTTCGGGGTGTGGAATTCACAATTACGGGCATGTTTCTGAATTACTGATACTAAGACAGGCTACGTCCTACCTAGTGTGAGGCATCAGAGGTTCTTGTTTTGGTGGGGGAAGTCCAGAGCATTTTCTTCTTTTTCTTATCCCCTCTTCCTAAAAGATGTGTCAGAAAGAGAACTCTTTGGAAGTGATGGATTATTTGGTGCTTTGTTTTTTGGGCATTATCTTCTCAGAGTGAGTATCAAGGTGGAGCTCATTATGCTCCCCAGTACCTATAACCACTTGCCTTTGGTGGACTGAAGTGGAAAGACTCCTCTGCCTAGGGGATTCACTCAGGGAGTCCCCATGCATTATGGGAAAGGCAGCATTGCAGAGTGGTTGAGGGCAGGGCTCTGTCATCAGGTGAACTTGGGTTTGAGTTCTGGTTCTACCACTTCCTAGATTTATGACCCGGATTAGTTATTTATCTTCACTCTCAGTTTTCTCATCTGTAAAATAGGGATAATTGTGTTTAGCTTCTAGATTGGAAGATTAAATGAGTAACTACATGTAAAATACTTGGCAGATTGTAAGAGCTCATTCAAGGCAGGAGTGGGCTTGCTTGTTGTTACTACTCTTGCTGTTGATATTAATGGGCAATGCTTTAAAAAAAAAGCTTTTTGTAAACTAGAAATAAGCCAGTTAGCCAAAGTTAAATACCAGCAAAAGGCAAGAAGCTTTTCTGTCCCATACTTTCAGTGTGGGGGTGGTGATGCTCAATGATGCCAGTTGTGGAGGGTGAAACTGGACGTGCAAACGTTGGCCCATTGAAGCTGATAGGGCTTTCCTAAGACAACACAGGAAGCAATCGCCTTGCATCCTCAGAGCAAGCATGGAGGGAAAAGTAGGTGCTACAAGAAAGAGAAAGGGGGGGGAGGTAGAAGTTGGGGGTGGAGGATGGGGCGAGAGAATATGAATTAATTTGGATTAAATGGATGGGAATCAGAAGTATTTATTTGGAATTGGTGTGAATGGGGCACTTGGGGAACTGAAAACAAAGGTGATAATTTATGTGGTGTGGATGAACTAAGAATAATGAAAAAAGCACGAAGGATGGAATCAAATGTTAAGTGCAAACATATCAAGGATAAATGGACTAGTAAAAGCTTGAGGGCAAAGGTGTATGGTGATGGGAATTCAGGTTAGAGAAGAGTCTGGTGCTGTAAGTGATTGGGAGAGCTGCTGACCAAATGTCGACATGAAGTTTAAAAAAAAATGGGCTAGGGTTGGATTCAGGCAAGCTCTTTTCACACAGGGCTCACTTTAACTTGGTGAAAAATTTTCCTTATCTTTCAGTTGGGGAAGTGTTTGGGGACAGGCTAAAAAAGAAAGATGAGAAAACATCCAGGAGAAAGAGGGAAATACTGGCATTTTGTTCTCTAGAATTATATATATGCTCTCTTTTATATGGTAATGTGTTGAAAAAGAGACACAGTTGGAAAAATGAAATAAAATGAAGTATATGGGTCCCTGTCTATGCATAAGAAAGACAGTACTTTGTTGGTGATGTGGGATTGCTTTCATTGAGGAATTTGTAAAGTGTTATTCACTTAATCTTTATAGAGATAGAATTTACTGTGCTGGAAAAGTATGTTCCCCCCACCCCCCATCCCAGAGCTGTTTTTTGAGGATTCTGAATCCTTTAAACTTTTTGCCCTGAAGGATGTTAGGCAATGAGGTGATTTTTTTCTTTTTCTTGTTTTTTTTTTTTGTTTTTTTGTTTTTTAGGTAGCAGATGTTCAAGTCGGTAGCTACAGCACAAATACTGGTTGCCCAAGTAGGTGAAGTTAGGGATGGGGGGTCCAGGAGGATGGGGTGGGGGTGATGGAAGAAGACGAGGCAGGGCCTGGGACAAAGAGATCCTGTGGAGTAGCAGAATCGCAGTGAGAGGAAGCATGTAAAAATGGACATATGGTTTATTCATTGGGAAGAGCACTTAGTGCTGGCATGAACATAAAGATGTCCTTGAGCAGCCAGGCCATTACAGACCTTTCTCTCCCACTGTTTTCTGGTCTTCGTATAATATATTTTTTTCTTTTTCAATAATTCCACCATTATGATCATAGTTTTATTCATCTTCTTGGAGTCTGCTAAATAATTCTTGTATTTTAATGCAGGGGGAACGTTCACTTTCAGTTTTTTTAAAAAAATCACTCTATTCTCATTTTCAGCAAAAATCAATTTGTTAAAATGTTAGTAGTTTCTATGCAAAAATACAAAAATTATTTTTCACATTTCTTCTTGATCACGTCTGAGATGAAAAGAAAAGCCTATGATTAAAGTGGTGCTTTGTGTTCAATGAGAAGACTTTTCTAATGTGGACATTCTCTAAGAGCATGTCCACATTTATACTAGTAGGAAAGTCAGGACAGAGGCCAGCAGTGCCATCTTTGGTGGTTGGCCACAGGGGAGGGAGAAAAGAGGCCGTGTTGTCACATGTGCTACGTGGAGGGCTCTCTCACGGACCCGGGTTGCGTTAGTCTAATCCATGGGTGGTGGTGAGGAGGACATTCTACATTTTGCACTGAAGCATGTGAAGGGGTGTTTCCAGGTGGAAAGGTCATACAAGTGTGCAATTTACTGAGCATTTTATGTCTGCTTGGGGGCAAGTCATAATGAATCAAGATGAGGCACAATCTCTACGTTTAATTAGGATTTAGGGAAATAGTTTGTTGTCACATAAAAGGAGGGCTAAAATATCATAAAAAGATGTGTTGTGTAAGTGCTTATTTTACACATGTAATGAAAGTTCTTTAAAGTTTGAAATTTAATAAGTTATTATTCATCAAATACTTACAAAGCACTTGCTATGCATTTTTCGGAGTCTTTTACAGATATTAGCCCTTTTAATCCTATATCAATGTAATGATATAGGTACTATTCTTATAGATGAGGGAAACGAGATCCGGAGAGGTCAACTAGCTTGTGCAACTGCACGCGGTTCCTAAGTAGCTGGGCCAGGATTTGAACAAAGCACTATTGCTCCTGTCCAAGCTTTTTTATGCTAACGAGGGAAAAAGAAGTCAAGTAGATATTTTTCTTAGTAACCCATTATTAACAGGAAATGAGAAACTTAGAGTTTAAATACAAATTGACAATGACAACTACTTTAAGTGTCTTCTAAATAGATAAAAGTTGGGAAGGTTTTTAAACATATTCCCTCATCAAGTGACTAAGACCCAGAATGAGGAAATTACAAAGGAATGGTCTTCCATTTCCAGACCCATTACTGGTACCCATTATTGTTACCGCTGTAGCTACTATTATTGGTCATTACTATTAAACCTTTTTTTTTAACCTTAGGATTAAAGAGAGCCTTTCCTGTAGTAGTCCCAATGCACTCATTAAAATGACAAATGTTAACGCTCTAGCCTTATGAAATAAGAAAGGTAAAGCATTATCATCACATATAGGAAACACTGAGGACCCAAAATGTAAAAATGCCGTAGCCCAGGTTGTACAATGCCCCCATGGGCAGAATTAAAATTTGACCAATATCTCCTGTCCCTTAGGCTTGTATCTTATTTACTAGATATCTTGCTTCTTACTCACTTTGTTCATTTAGTCATTCCATAGATGTCAAGTGTGGTGCCATGCAGTGACCAGCAGAGGAGAAAGGGGGGGCCCGTCAGAGAATGGAGGTGCTCCAGGAAGACAGAGGCTTAAATGAGAGTAGTGGCTCCTTTCAGTGGATGATTCCGAGATAAAAAGTCACTTTTCTTTTTCTGGACAGCACGTTTATTGATGCTGTTCATCCTTTTAAATGATACCAATGTGATAATACGCTAATTTATATAAATAGAAACCCTAATTCAAGGTCAGGCATATCAGTAGGACAAAATTATATACCTTAGTCTAGAACTATGGGGGGCCCATCGACCACTTTCAATTTCCGTGATACCATAGATAAGAATTCTTTGACCTTACACAATAGCAACTGCAATAATACATTTTTAAGACATTAAAGGTCCTTTAATACGCTGAGTCACGTGGCTGCTGATGAAGTTTATCCGTGAGTTGAGGCAGAAACTCATTAAACCCCAATTATGGGATGCAAACTGGAATAAGGGTTAACTCTTCAGTTCACAAGGTGGAGAGAGTTTAATAGGAGCATTTGATAGCTTGGATTTAGTATATTCAAGAGTTTCAGAGAGTTTGTAAAGAAGGAGTATGAATGAGGTGGTGGAAGACAATTGATGGGAGAATTTTATGATTCAGAAAATCTTTGAGTTTCACCATGATAATTTAGCAGTATGCTAGGTCTTAACATTTATAGAGATCAATTTAAACATAAATTGCATACGATGGCATATACAGAGCAAGCACATTTATTTTATCATTATAATATGGTAATAAATGTAGGCTTTGTGAGATGCCTATTTCAGACGTCCTTTTAATGGATAATTGGTAGTCACAAAGTACATAAACAGATTAAGAACGGAGGAGAAAGTAAAAATGTGAAATTAATACATATTTCATCGGAAATGATATTTATTAAACACCCACTATACTAGACACTATTCCTTCCTCCACCTCTGAGGACCTCGCTTTTTGATGGAAGGGTGGGAGGAATTTAACTTTTAGTTTCGAAGATTTAAAAGTTAGGCCATCTCTGATAGAGAAGAGAAAAAGAGGGCCATGACAAGTCTGTGCAAATGAAGGGGTGACATTGGGAAGGCCAAGTGTGAACTTGAAAGAAAACTGTTCCCTTTAATAAATAGATACTGTTCAGAAGCTGTTCTGTTATGATAAGAACGTTAATGTCCACGATGATCATGGTTCTTTTGTACATATTATGTCAGGAGGTTTGAGGAAAGTTCAATGTACAGGCTAAGAGGATATAAGAATGAATTGGTGGTAGGTGATACTTTTCTTATATCTCCTGATGTTGAAACAATCATAGAGTGATACTGTTTGAATCAGGAAAAAAGAAGTTTAAGAAAGTCATGTGTAAAAATAGGGACAAAACCAAAAAACACCTTTTTTTAAAAAACTTTGAACTCTTTTAAAAAAAAAATAGTTAATATAAGGACAGATGAAAAACTATTTATAAAACGATATGTCTTTCTTAGAAAACCATCCAGATTGAATTTAGTAGAAATTATAGTTAAAACCTTGAAAATGGATGATGAGAATCATACTTTTCATATACGGAAGTTAGTTATGATAAGCAAATGGAACTCTGGGAATTCAGCCTGCCGCGGACATATGTGTAATGGGACTCACAGCTCTGCCATACTACTCAGATACCAAAGAAGAGAGCCTGGTCCTTTCCGACCAGATATTTTGATTTGTCCCCACCCTAATGGAGGTGAACTGAATGGCTCTGGGCAAACCTGTTTCCTAAAATGTCAGTTCCGTCCTTACCCATGCCCCACCTAAGAATCCTGTGCCTGGTGCTTTCCAGTACTGTACTGAGTCACTTCCTGCCTTCGGAAGCCTTTCTTTACCCTCCTTTACATCAGAAAGGATCGGGTAGCAATACACTGTTGATTGGTAGATTGCACATTCATCAACCAGTGTAAAACACTGGAATCTTTTATTACTATTTTTTAAAATCTTAACTTACGGGAAACTGTGAGTGGAATTTCAGGAATCTGCAAGCAAGTAGGGAGAAAGACCAGGGTGTGTTGGAAGCTAGAGCAGCATTCCCCACCTCCACTTTCACCTTTCCCCTCCCCTGCTACTAGATTTTCTACATTTTGTAAGAGGAACTTTTTTCCAACCATTTAAAAAAAAATAATATGTTGACATGACAGTTATTAAGTTAAATGTTAGTAGAAGCGACACCATTCAAATCAAAAGTTAGTAACTTTTTAATGTGCTGGTTTGGCTGACCAGTGATGGAGTTGTTTCCCATTCCTGTAACGAGTGTCTGCAGTGAGAATAACTTTCCCATGGTCTGTCCTACATTTCTGTTCACCTTACCTTCTCCTTTATCTTTCGTGCTTATTGAGTTGGTCACTGACCCATGATTGGACATCAGAAGCTTTTAGGAATAGAAGACCAGGGCATCCCATTACCAGTGTTTTTATGGAACCTAAGCCCAGCTTTGTCCTAAACCGGACCTGCTTGGCAGACCCCTTCCTTTTTGGACTCCACATCTTTTCCTTTCTTCCCTTCAAAAGTCATCTGCGTTCCGGTTAGACCCTTTTTATTTTGTTTGCAAAATAAAATGCATTTCTAATTTGAAACCATGTATCATAAAACATAAGTTAGGTTTCTATTGTTTCTGCCTTCAGAACGTATCCTCTTTCTGTTAATATAATTGGTGTTTAACTTATGGAATTCAGTAACGTAAGACAGTATGGCACATACTGTTTTCAGGCATACAATGTACAATTTTTTAAAATCCCAAGTTTGTTGGGATAACATAGTTTCAACCATTTCACTAGGTGAGCGAAAGTTGATAAAAAGCCATCAATCCAATCCTTTTGTTGTGGGCAAGAAGCAGAAGCCATCCTCAGTGGAGAAGGTTCTTTTCCTTCATGGTAGAGTATTGCCCAGTTAGGTATGTTATGATGTCTAATGCCTTCCTCTGGAGCCCTTGCTGTTTTCATATCAGAGAAATTTTGTAAGAAGGACTATAGATTGTTCCAATATTGAAGCCACTTAAGTGAGGGAGGTTCTAGGAGTGTAATGGATGCCCTAAACAACGTAGAATTATATATTCTGTGCCATGATGAATAGAACCCAATTAAAAGGTGGACTCTGGTACATATTCTAGCATATACAAGTGTAGCAAGATGCAGTACGGAAAATTTTAGAATAGCCGTGCAGTAGTCCTGTTTAAAAGCTTTCTGTCTTCATTTTGTGTTTGTGTGATTTAATGTCACTTCACTGGAATTCATTGCTGTGATTATGAACTTCTAACCTTGTTTGAATCCCCGTACCATGGATACACACACTCTTCGCCTGTACTCAGCTTCTATTATAGAAAGGAAATAATGATTCTTCTTATTGAATTCTCAGTTGGTCATGAGCCTATTGAAACTAATACTGGTGTTTTAAAAAGAGCAACAAAAGATACATCTACCTTCTCTGATATAGGTAATAAGACATTTTATGTTTCTAGTGTTCAGGAGACAGTGTCAGAAAATCAATATGAATAAATTCAAGTACACAGAGGATTGAGCCTCTGAAATTTGAAAATGTAGTGTATGGCAAAACGAAAGTATGCGTTTAAAAATTTTTTTGCTTCACCCACATGTAAATATTAGCATGTAGAAAAGGTACCATAGGCTACTTAGAAATTTAGGCAGAAGGCAATTTGCTGGCTTTTTTGTTTTTTTCATTCTTTGTTGTTGTTGTTTAGTGTCTCAAGGCTTACAGCTAATCTGAATTTGAAACTAAATACTGTCATTACAGAAGATTTTTTTCTGAGTTCTTCCAATTTCTCTGGGGACAAAATAATGGCCGCTTGAAGCAGTGGAGAAACAGTAATTAGGGCAAATAGTAATACTGTGCATGATTGAGGAAAATGTGAGGAAGAGAGGAAGAAAATGCAACAGACAGACTTGCACAGCCTGTTACTAGGAAACCACATCAGCATTAAATACAGTGTGCTAATTGGCTATCCTGTTTCTGCCTGGGTACCAGCCTGGGCCTGCTACACAGCTGTTTCTGCTCTTTCTGGTTGCTAGGTAACTGCATCCTTCCCCCCCCCCCCTTTGTATTCTGGAGGCTAATTGGCTACTTCTGCTCCTGGTGTTGCTGCTGGGTACCAGTCTGGGCCTGCTGCTCTGCTGTTTTCCAGAGGGATTTAATAGGGGGAGGGAAGGGGAAAGGGAAAGAAGATATGCTGGCAATTAATGGAGCATAAGTGCAAATTCTACACAATGTCTGGCACCTGCGTCCCCTCATCCTGCTTTCTCAACTAAATCCTTTAGCTATGAAAACACGTTAGAATCTTGAAGTCTTTCTTTTCTCTGAATACCTTTTGGATGTGATTTAAAAGAAACAAGACATTTAAAGACTTACTACTTAAATGATGGGTTTGGTCTTCTTAAGAAAGAACTGGCAAATTATTACACATCTATATTTGATATGGGCACTGATAGAATTTGTGCAAACCTTAAAGTTACTAATTTAATAGCAAAGCAACATCTTGAACATCTTAAGGATATTGCCACTTCATCTCTTAAATGGACCAAAGTCCTTTGTAGCCATTCTTCTTGGTACCATACAGGTATAAAGTAAGAAATAAAATGGACTAAAAGTGATTATGGGATTTCCCCAACTGTTTTATTCATTCAGAAGGAGCAAAGGGAAGCTTCTAGGCCCATGAATTTGCATTATGGATTTCATTCCTATGATGTGCATAACACATATCTCAAGCACTTTTTGATGATATGTTACGTTTACATAGAAATAATGCATGTTTTGCACACCTTATTTTCTTATAGCAAACAAACAAATGTGATGCAAAATTAAACCTAAAGTCAGTTTTGTGATTTTTTTTTTAAAAAAAGTGTAATTACTTTTCACATAGTTGTACCTCCTATTTAAATAGACGTTTCCATTTCATCATTATTGAAATTCTCATTGGAAGTGTAGGGAGGAAGATTCTTTAGAAGTGAAGTGATGCTTCAAGGAGGCTTCACTTTAAATGGTTGAGAAAGTGTATGTAAATTGGGGCTCCTTAAAGAGGCAACTTCATCCCCTGGGAAGGAGCTGTTTTATTGAGAAAACTCAGAGCATGTTGTGTGACTGTGCACAGAAATAGTTAGCAAAGGCAACTCTTTCTTGATGCTAATGGCTGATACTGGGTTCCCATACTAATGAGATCGACCATCCCCTATTGAAAATGAAGCCGGAGAAGCCCTATTCTGAGAACAAGCCCTGCCACTATAAGATCAGATCAGGGTCTGTGGAATCATTTCTGCTTAAAGTATCCTTAAAATAGATAGAAGGCCTCAAACTAGGCTAGGATGATGGACAGGATATTGCAGTGCTCCATAGATCTTAAGGAAACCAGCTAGCCATTAGTAGCGTTCAAACTGCAAAAGGAAACCTTATTATCAGAGGGTAACTACAGAGCAGGTATAGTATTATTTCTTCTATCTCTATTAAGAGGACTAGTGGTTAATCATTCAGAAGTATTTGTCCATTAAAGGACTGAGCTATTTGATTATGAGGAGACATCAGAAGTCAGAACATTCCTCATCGCTTGCCAGGTTTTCTATTCTGACTTTGGGAGGGGGTGGTTTTGATAGTTTGAGTGTTTAGTCTTTGTTGATGGCAGATTTTCAGAATAACAACATTCCATGTGTATTATGGATCGTCCCTAGTCAGCTGAAGCAAGGACATGGGATGAAAAGTCCAAAGATGTCCTGGGTGTTTGTCTTGTCCACCACTCTTCATCCATTCATTGCGTGTGGTTACGTATCTGCATTCTGACTCTGGTAAGACCTGGGAAACCCAAGGCAGGGTTCTTTGAAAAGGCTGATGTATGCATGGTTAGGCCAAGCCATGAAAGAACAATAGGACCCACTTCAAGCTTCCTTCCTTTAGGCTTTTCTGGACAGGTAGATCTTTATTCTTTGGATGTCTCCATGTTTAAAGCGATAGTGGGAGCACAGCAGGCCTTGGGGCTTGAGGAAAGGAGATACTGCATGTAGCCACTTCAGTCATTCCATTGTCCTAGGTTGCGAAAACCTGCTTCATTGATTCTCACTTCCACCCAAAGCTACTACCTCGTATATGAGGTAAATCAGTTGATAAAAACCTGGGAAAGAGGAATCTGATGGCTGCTGACTGTCCAGCTGGGCTGCTGCTAACCCATATTGTGTCTTTGTGTGAATCAGAAAAAGGTGCCCCTTCCATGGGGCAGATGAAGCCTTGGGTTCAGCCCCCCTCAGCCCTTCAGCCGGGCACCCTGTGCTTACTGCCTCACATGGCTGCCTGCTCACCGCAGGAGCTGATCCACTCTGTTGGGCCTTCCCTGACCCTTCAGAAACTTGGGAGGCTAATGAGGTTCCGGCAGGAATGTGAAAGTCACACGACTGTTCAAGGAGGGTATTGGGGCTCCACTCAATGACTACAGAGGCCGTTATGTGTGAGAGCAAGATTTTAGTCAAATGTGAGGTCATTCGTTGCCTAATGCAGTGATTTTCAACTTGGGCTGAGTTTGCCCCTCGGGGACATTTGCCAATGTCTGGAGACATTTTTTGGTTGGCTCAGAAGGCGGGCAGGGGGGTGGTTGCTACTGGCCTCTGGTAAGTGGAGGGCAGGGATACCGTGTACAGGACAGCCCCACACAGCAAAGAATCCCTGGGCCCCAAATGCCAACCCTGGTTGAGAAACCCTGGCCTAACGCACCCTGGCTGTCCTTCACTTCTCTTTGGGTTATGCCACACCGCTTGCAAAATATTTCCTCATCCTTTGAAGACTACCTACCAGTCTTGCCTTCCCTTTTATAATCTTTTAAAAATTGACTCAATATAAAAAGTATGTCGTTTATTATTTCTGTTGGGACTTAGAAGATGTGCTGTTTTAGCCCCTGTGACATGAGGGAAATCTCTCCACCTCTACTAGGTGCTTAGCTTTCTAGATTTCACATTTGTGATGGCGACTATTCACAAGCGATAGCCCCTCCCCTCTCACTGAAGGCTCCTGACCTGTAATAATTTGAGATTTTGCTGAGGCAGGGGATTGAATCACATGAGCTGCCAGGCTGGTAGATGGGAGGGAGGCTTTTAGCCAGGAGATGGGCCCAGCTGACCAGACACTAACGATCATTTTCTACCTGTCCTCTCATGTACAGCAGCCTTACTGAATTATAAGTTGTTTCCTTGTTATCAAAAAGAAGGTTGACTGTTAGGGCAGAAATAAGACAGAGAATAAGTGTTTTCAGTCAGCAAATAGAACTTTATTGGGGAAAACTATATGGAAGTATGTGCTACTTCAGTGCAGTTCCTTTCATGCACGAGTCCCAGCACCTTCAGGGAAGTACTGTGAAGCATTTGGAGTCTTAGGGAGGAAGGGCCGATCTCAGGTAAAAGGATTTAAATGGCATTATTTAATGGACACACACTTTATGCTTGCATTTTGTCAGGAGATGTGAATTATGCATTGGCCCTTTCAGCTACATTCACATGCATAGAAAATAACATTGTCAGATGTGTCATCCCCAAACACAATGGACAATATGCTATTATAATTGTGCGGCATTGTCCTTGCTGTTTGGAGATAATACTGCTGACATGGTTCTTCTCATACATGTGAATGTGGCTGTAGGGAGTACGTGACATCTGTGTCTTTCACACAGATTAGCTTATCCTTTGCCACTTCAGAGATGGCGATTAGTGAGCTGGCCTCCTGGGGGCATGGTAAGTGCCATGTTTTGGATCACAGTTGTTATTGGGCCACAGTTTTAGGCCCAGTAGGGAATTAGTAATATTTGTCTTGATGACCTGACCATGCAATGGTTATTTAGTCAGCTCCCCAGAGCAGATGTGCTAAAGAGGGTAGGCCGAGGCATTCCTACTCAGGTGGCTTTGGGAATCAGAAGGCAATTGGGTACCAAGTCTGGGAATGGCTGCCTCTACTTTATGGCTTTATCCAAGTAAGTAAGCAGTGATGTCACCCGTACTGATCTTTATAGCTTACCAAGTGCTTTCATGTACCTCATTACATTTAGATCTCACTTAACCTGTGTGGTAAGTATTCTTATTCCCATTTTATAGATGAGGAAACTGAGGCTCAGAGAATTATCTTTCAAAGGTTTCTCTCCCAAACTGTAGAGTGTATCCCTTTCAAAATAATTGCCTTTAGAAATCAGCTATTTCTTTTGTGGGCCTAAATTAAAATAGGATATAAATGAATTTAGTTGTGTTTATGGTTCAGCAAAATAAATGGCTTAATATTTGCTACTTATTTCATATACATGCTAAGTAACATGTATGTTATTATCTTACTTGTCCAATGTGACAACAAATTCAGAATAGCTAAGAAAACTGAATAATTGTCTTACATATTCCTGTATTCTATTTTGATTGAAGTTAAGAATCCTTGATCTTTGGGTTGTTTTTGTTGTTTTTTTCTATTTTAAGGAAGCAAGCTAGTTTTGAAGATGCAAACAAACGCAAGGTATTGATTCTCAAAATATTATCTCAGTACTAGTGCATTTGCCTATTTTTAAAAAATTTGTGGAGAGAAATTGTAAATAGAAACTTCCCTGACTTCTTTAAAGAATGGACCTTAGCAGTCCTCTTTTATCACTAAATCCAAACGGAGGTGCCTTAGAGAAGAGGCTGGGGGAAGCTAAGGATGGATGGATCAACGTGTAAGTTGCACATTGCTATCTAAGGCACACAGGAATTTTGCTAGGGGATTTTGAACAAAGAATCTGTGCTTTTATTTTATTTGTGTGATAAATATCCAGCTAAGGATAATGTTGTTTTATCCACCTTTTGTCCCACTTTTTGAAGGGTATTTATGGATGTGTTAAATGTTTTAAGGAGAAAAACACTCGCTCAATACAGGAATTATAAATCCCCTAATGGGCAAAGATCCCAAACTCAGGTTAAGATTCTGCTGCTGTGTGCAGCAGTCTCTCCTCTGTGTTCACAAAAGCATGTGGCGAAGAACAGCTGCTTTTCTAACATTCTGCCCAAAGGATCTACGGGAACCTCCTGGTGATGGGTACTTGCATTGTCTTCCAGAGATCTGAGGAAAGAAGAGGTTTTAACACCAAAAGACAAATTCCTGGAAGATAGAAGGAATAGCACATATGACCCCTGAGGGCTCTACTTTTTGAGGATTGTTTGCCTATAGATTGTTTTTTGTCCAATCCTATGCTCCTGTGCATCTTTGTATTTTCAAATTTACTTCCCTCTTTTATTGGTTCTACCTGCCAAAGAAATAACCTTAATAAATTGTTATGATTGGCAGCGTCCCCATCCCCATTTACTGTTCTCCTTTCGCTGGCTTAGAATCTGCCCCTAAGCATTTAGAACACTTTCTAACCCACCTGTGTGTCTTTTTCCCCCTCCCACAGTCAGATCTTGAAGTTTTTCTGTGGTTTTCCTTGGCGTCCATCTTCTCCACAAGAATGGTTAATAAGCAAAGTCAGGGACTGGAAAGAATCCTTTCAGCCAAACAAAACCTTTCATACATCTTTCCCACTACTGTCATCGCATGAGCTAGGAGGACCATAGGCACAAAGCTTATGGGATCAATTACCACGAGCTCACTGTTAAACATTTTTAAAAATCTGTTGTGAGGAGAATAAAGCAATAATTAAAATTAACTGAACAGCTTTTGCTCTACTGAGGCGTTAAATCTTTGTGTAAACACAATCACATTGTACAAACGTAGATCTTTTCAGTTGGCTGATTTAGACAGTGAAACCACTGAAGTTTGGAGGTCTCTGGGTCAAGGGCCCATTTTGCCACGGTTTGAAAGGTCACCTGCTCATTTGTGTCTCTGCTGTGCTGCACAGAGGGCCGTGAGCGTGTATGATTCCTTGCCCCTCGCAGCACAAAGAGTAGCCGGCTGGCATTTGGCAGATAGCGGTCTGAGCCGAGTGAGGGGGTAGGAAAACTGCGCACAAAGCAAGACTGCTGGACGGGGGCAGCGGGGGGAGTGCTTGCGAGCCTCTGGGGCCCAGGCAGGGAGCCGGCTCCAAGGTGGAGAAAACAGCAGTTGTAAAATATAAATGTGTTTATTATTACACTGGGCCCATGCGATATAATTTTACACGCACTCGTATTTGTGATTTACGGCTACAGCTCCATACGGAGGAGAAGCCTGCTAATTTACCCAAATTGATAAGGGACCCTCTGAAGATGGTCAGATTGGAAGGAGCCATAACTGAAAACAAAAATATATATATGTGTATATATATATACACACACACACACACACATATATATATATATACACGTATATATATACATATATATATACGTATATATATGTATATATTTAAAGTGGCTGCTGTGGCAAAGGCATCCTTTGTTCGTTTATTTTAATAAGCAGAGCTTCTCTTCAATGGTTCATGATCACGCTTGCCTCGGAAGGAGCGTACCTCCCGTGTCCCAGAAGCCCAGGCTTGTGTTTGGTTCTCCATGTGGTTACAACGAAGCAACCTGCTCAGCTTTTCTTGAGGTTTGTTGTGTTTTCACCTGTGAGGGGTGAGACAGCTGGAGGATGTGAGGTTCATGCACAGCTGCCGCCCCTTTCTGGAGCCAAGGAGGAGGGTGGGGAAAGGCAGGGTGGTCCCAGTCCCAGAAGGGGCATTCTGTCTGCGATCAGGCAGCCTGCTGGGGCTGTACCTCTCTCATTGCCCTGAAGCCTCCTGAGGTAGTGGTGATTTTCCCATCCTCCGGAGGAGAAAATGGAAGCTAGAAGAGCCCGGGGGTACCCAGCTCATAAGTGGCCGAGCTGACATTTACATCCGTGTCTGACTCCAGAGCCCCTTCTGCAATATTTTTCTGGAATTTCCTAGATAGGAAGTCAGGAAGGGGCCCAGGAGCCAAGACCACCTCCCTCCTGGTTTCCACCACAGTCCGTCCCATTTGCTGTGCTTTCAACCCATTTCCTGGTCTCAGCGGCAATTACCATCATCGTTTCCGACAGCTTTCCAAAGTGTTTCTCATCTTGGCAGAATCTTGACTTACTTGTACTGGGAGCTCTTCAAAAGGAAAGCACTTTGGAACAGCATGTACTAGTTCCAAAGTACCCAGATCATCCATGATTCATGCCCCTTCCAGGGGAACTTCATGTGGAGGGGCGACTGCAACCCCAGTGTGACTTGACGGACCAGTTTTACCTGGATGTCTAATTACTAGACAGTGGTGGCTGAATGCCCACCACTCTTCACAGCAGAACCCTGGGAGGCATTCCTCGTACACACCCTTTCATTTCTCCCTTATTGTTTCTATATCTTACTGGCACTACTTTCCAGCTATGTTTTGTACTTGTTCACCTCTCTCCATCCCTGCTGCCAGAAGTAATTCCTTCCATGTTCTACTGTCTTGTCTCCCCAGACTCTGTAGAGCCTCCTGGAGCATCTCCCCACATCAGCCTATTTCCCTCTGCAGTGCGTGCTCCATATTGCAGCCAGAGTGATATTTTTAAAATTCAAATCTGATCATGTTATGCCTCTGCTTAAAAGCTCACAATGGCTGCCATTGTTGTGAGGATAATGTCCAAATTCTTAAACACAGTCCAGGAGAACACGGTCCAAGAGATATATAATGCAAGCCATGTGTATAATTTTAAAATTTCTAGCCGCTTTATTTAAAAAGTAATTAGTTGTGCTAATTCATAAATTTTAATACTAGACTTTATTTAACTCAGTATAGCCAAACTTATTGTTTCAACATGTAATCAATATAAACAATGATTAATGAGCTATTTTACATTCTTTATGTTTTCCAAGTCTTCGAAACCTGGCATGTGTTTTACACTTGGAGCACATCTCCGCTCAGATTGCTCCCATTTCAAGTGCTTAGGAGCCTTCTGTTGACTCACATGGGACCGAGCGGGTCTTTCAGCCCCTGCCGTCTGGCCCCTGCCTGCTTCTCCAGCCCCACTGTGTCTCTCAATAGAACACACACTCCAGGTCCTCTTCTCTGCAAGTTCTGGTCAAGGTGGGGAGGGGATGTGGCAGAGGCTGGAGAGCCCGACCCCTGTGAAGGGGTGTGAGGAAATAGCCCAACATCGAACTGTCTTCATTCTCACTTCCTATGCTTCAGGGCTTTCAGGCAGCCCAAGAATGAAGCCTTGCTTTGCTATTGGGGCTTTCCATCTTTGGCTCATCTAAGGCTGTATCAGGTGACACAGATGGTTTTTGAGAAAGTGAAGGGAATAAAATAGAAAAACACTGGTCAAGTTGATACGTGGTATCATTCTCTTCTGGGGAAAATTGACTGCCTACCCCGCACTGAGGTTCTGTAGCGAGTAGGCGTATGAGCTAAAGATGAGACCATCAGACATGGGGCAGGCTAGTTCTGACATTTTTTTCCAATTGAAAGATTTGTTTTATCCATAAGTTTTTCCAAAGGGAATATAAACATTTATTCTGTTTTAATTGTTGACAGTTAAATAAGAGGCAGTGTGATATAGTGGTTAAGCCTGTGGACTCTGAAGGTGAGACCACCTTAGGTTTAAATCTTGACTGTTGGGAGACTTGGTGAGTGGCTTAATTTCTCTGACCCTCAGTTTCCTCATCTGTAAAATGGAGGATAATTGCATGTATCTCTTAGGGCTATTGAGAGGACTAAAGGAGAGAATATACAGAAAGCCCTTAGTGTCATGTAGTGCCCAGGACATAATGGATGCTTGATAAATATTAGCCAGCAGCACATTTCCCCAGGATTTGTTAAACACTATCATCAATCGAGGTTAGGTGGAATGGGGCCATCAAGTCTTGGCACAGAGTGATCATTCAAGGTATTTTCTCTGGAAGATACATTTATTATCTGGTTTGTTGTGTATAGCATTTTGTACATTTTTGTGAGAAGGAAAATATAGGCATCTCATCAGGGTTTGATTCTGTCATCCATAGATCTGAAAGAAGAGCCAAACATATTTCAGTGGATAAGATATCTCACATATCGTGTCGTGAGCTATATATACACCATATTTTAGTAGTGCACAAGCTTTGGGCTATTTTTCTATACATGGTGTTGGGTTGTGGTGTTTGGTCTGAATCCTTTGGCTTTGTAATCAATGACATATTGTCAGCTGAGGAGTTGGGGCTTGGAGTGTCATCTCCGACAACTAAATGAAAGACCAGCCCCTGGAAGCGGCCCTCTCCTAACACCTAAACACCGATCTCCAACCATCTTAGCTGAAAACAGGCCCTTTCTTCACAAGCAAAGTATATCTGGACACTGGGTGTTGATATGAGCCACTTGCATAAAGAAAGACTTTTGTTTGGAATATTTAAATAATCACCTTGCCTGTGTGGTGCTTTACAGTATACCAAGCACCTCCACAGACATCATCTCTATACTTCACAGTAGTCCTGTAAGGCCAGTGTTAAAGAAGGGGTTCGCCCCATTTTGCAGAGGAGGAAAAGTGAGACTCAGAGAGTATGTCACTTTTCTAAGATCATATAGTAAGTAGGAAGAGCGAGGACTAGACCCCACGTCTCCTGATGTTGACTCGTGTGTGTGTGTGTGTTTTCTACTAAACTGTACTCGCACACATGAGACACCATTTATAGAAGCTCTGGTAACCTTTCTGAATAAAAGAAGTGAGATCGAGATGTGAAACAATGTTGATACTGCATGTTTTGGCCATTTGGGCATGGATCATTTTCATTCATCAGTTTCTGTTACCCTTTGAATTAATAAGAACGTAAATGAAACTATTTGTGACAGAGACCAAGCCAACAGAGGCTTGAAGATAATAGAGGTGTTTTTTTTCTTTCACATAAAAGTCCAGGCTCTCGGGAAGCTGTGCTCTGAGAAGTTGTCAGAAGCCCAGACTCCTTCTTTCCCATAGCTCCCCCACCCTGAGGGTTTCTATACTTAAGGAATTGCCCATTGCAGTTAAGGAATTGCCTGTGCAATTCAAGATGGCTGCCCCCAGCCCTGCTTTCCAGGAACCTAGTGTTCATGCAGCTGTAAAAAAATACAGCTTGAAATTGCACTTGTCACTTCCACTCACATCTCATCAGCTAGAACTTAGTCATGTATTGACAGGCAACTGCAAAGACGCTGGGAAATAGAGCCTTTATTTTGGGTAGCAATAAGCCCAACTAAAATTTTTTTGGGGGGGTCTCTTATTATAGAGAAGGGGAGAATGAATATAGAAGGGTAACTGGCAGTTTCTACTGTGTTGTTAATCTTAAGAACAGTTTCTTTTCAGCCTGAAATGCAGACATTTTAACATGAAACATTTGAGATCTGGAATTCTGAATGTATAACATGGTAAGGGAAAAATCCTAGTTCATTCTAGTGTGTGGCATGTTGCAAAATCAAAATAACAGCATGAAAACTAGGTTCCTGTGGAATGCCAGAAGTTCTGAATAGAAACAAGTTACATTTTGCATTTTGTGAGAATATTGCATATTGGATTAATATGAAGTGACTAGGAAATTCACAACTTGAGAGAGCAAGCATATAGAGTCAAATTAACCACATCTTAATATTTCTTGCATTTTCCCCCTCTCCAACATGTAAAGTCAAATTGCATTGACATTTTTGCAGCAAGATAAAAATTTAGTAGAAGAATGAAGAGAACATATTTTATAGCTGTGGGTGAGCACTGACAAAATTAAGGCTGTTTGAGGTTAGAGGTATGTAGGCTGACAGATTGTGTGAGGGTGTTTCTACATATGTGGGTGTCAGTATGTTTGTGTTGAATTGTTTGCAGATTTGGGGGGAGAGGGAGCTTGTGTGTGTGTGCGTTAATGTGGATTCCATGGGTGGCTTCAATCATTGTGTTTTCTTCCCAATTATTTTTATGATGGAACAGCAGAAAGAAGATGTGGGAGGATTTAGGTTACAGCACTTAAAGGAAGATTTGAACAAGTGCCAGTAATATGTGGGTATGTTTGTCCAATCAAGTTCCTCGAGGGTCTTTGATATGTCTCGAGCATACTAAGTTTGGGGAACACTAAGGTCACTAAACCTGGCCTTCTGTCCTCCAAGGCCCACAGGTCTGGCTCTTACCACCTCTCCAGTCTATTCTTAAAATTCCTCCTCATATATTCACCTTTCACCTAAGCTGTGACAAACCGCTGTCTCTCTTCTCTGGGCCTTTGCACGTGCCATTCCTTCTCCCTGAAATGCCCACTGCCTCTGTCCCTGGCATCCGTCACGTTTCAGTGAGACTCATCTCTGGGACGCCTACCCTAATGGTCCTGAAGAGTCCTTGGGATTCCCTCCTCCACACATCCACACACACGAATTTATCCAACATATCTGGGCTTGTGTTGTTCATGTGCACGCATGAGGCTTTCCCACATGCGAACTCCTCTAGTTCAGTGTCCTTTTCTTTATAGCTTTAGTCTCCGGCAGTGTTATTGCTCAGTACGTATTAGAACCACCAATTAATGTTGGTTAAATCCAACTTGTCACACTGGAGAGGCTGCATTTCACCATCAGTGAATTAGACCAGAAGTCTAAGTATTTGACTTTGCCTGCTCACCCATGGCCAGAGATGAGGTGTTTCGGAGATAATGTATGTTATGGCTTATAAAGCTGGAAGGTAAGGCGGTAACAAAGCCTTTCATGCTGTTGATTTTTGATTCATCACTGATGTGTTAATTAGCAGGCCTGTCGAGTGCACATAATGTACCTGAGCCTGTGCTACACCTTGTGTGTCATGACAGAGAGGCAAGTAGGAAAGCATGTATCCCAGTGCCTGGCCACACATCGGATGCTCAATCGTATTTATTGCATTGGACGTGTAAGATGTCCCAGATTAAAATTTTAAAAGTACTTTCCATGTAATGTGGGTGGGGAAAAGCAGGGCACGAGATCAAAGCATAAAAAGATAAATATCTACAAGCAATAGAATGTAAGTGGCCAAAGGGTAAAAACTCAGACAAGGCTATAGTTTTCTGAGCAGGGAATACTTCAGGCCAGTGTGACACGTAGAAAACAGACCCATTCTGAGTAGAGAACATCGCAGTACGTGGGAAAGGCTGGGGAGGGTTGCTTAGGGATGTTGGCGAGTGAGGGTTCATGGAGGGAGCAGTGGGTAGATAAGAGTAGGAAAATAAGTGAGGTGATTCTGTGGCCATCTTCTTCTAAGTACATAGCAGTGATATGTGAAAAGCATCTGTCTTAGGTTATTATTTGTCAAAATAAGAAACTGAAAATTTTCTTTTGGGTTACTCTTTTCTTAGACTTCATACTAGGAAAGGTACATATTTGGGTTGCTTTAGCTAATGGGGAAATTCAATCTCTGAAAAAAAGTGTGTGATCATGTTGGAAGAGTTATGTAAATACATTGATTTTTAAACTCTTGACTGATTTAATATTTGCTTCTAAAAGTCTCTAGGGAATTGGATCATTATCTGTTCAACTTGAATCTTCGCTGGTCCATGGGAGAGCCCATCCCCATCATTTCTATGTAAATTCTCCAGTTGGGGCTTCTTGAGGGTAAAGTTACCTTTTTGGCTTTTGAATTGTAGGGCAAATTGCCTTATAAAACACTGATATGCTTAGCCCATTTCTTCTCCATCTTCATTTGTGTAATCAGGGGATAGCAATTCAGACTACCTTTAGTTTAATAAGAACAAATCCAGGACACGGAAACCCATCATTTCAGCAATCATTTGAATAGCTTCCAAAATCAGATTTGAAGTGGTTTTTTGGATTATCCACTCTTGGGGGTTTTTTATACTATGCGTCCATCTCTTTTTATATATGTAAGATATGTAGCAGAAAGTTAACTTTGCATCCTAATAGTGAGTTATTCAGGCCTATATTTTCCAATTTTTAGTTAGCAGAAAGAAAAATTCAGTGAACCTAGGATGATAAATTAGGCATCACCAACTGATGTGATCTGTGCCAATTGACGACTGCCATGGGTCCTGGACTGGGTCAGGTTTGACTTAGCCTCCCCTCCCTACCCACCTGTCCCGGCCCTCCACACCCATCCCTTCCCATGACTCCAAGGTACGCAGTTCTCCCACACTGCCCTCAGGCTCCCCCAAATCCTCCTCAGTAGGTGTCAGGCAGGCCTGTCCTCGCTCAAAGCGGTGTGCTCCACAATTATTTTTTTTTCTTACTACCACACTCCATGTAAAAAGAATAAATTTCTGTCTGTACCCACTTGAAGATGTCCCCCCGAGTTGCCAGCCTCTGCAGTTGATTGAATCCCTGGGGGAGGGTCCCTGTTCTGTGTGGGTTTATTTCTGAAGGGCACACTTCTGCATTAGCGAGGCTATCACTTTCAGGGTGGTGTGGTGATACTTCTCCTGTTAACTAAGCTTGGAACATGCTGTGTGGGGCTAAGAAACATTTCTTTCTCTTCATTTCTGAAATTAAATTCTTAAAAGTTATTAAAAAATTAAGGGCTTGGTCACCGTGGGTAGTAATAGACTATCCTTGCATGTGCCCTCTGCAGTATAGGTATCTTTACATTTGAATGCAAAACCAAAGATGGACTGTGCATTTAAAATTCATGTTTTTTAATAATCAAATTCTTACCTAAATACATCAAATTGAATTGTGGAAATCTGGCCTACAAAGTAATACCTTTACCACCAAAAGGAAGAAATGTCCTACCAATTTGTTTCAAATAAATTCACATGGTGTAGTTGTCATCTTGACAACCTTTCCCTTCAAATTTAGTATATGTCTAGCTCTTAAGTTTATTGTAACTTTAGTATCACCAATGTATACTTAAATTTCCAAATTGACATTAAACTGTCTTTGGCTTTAGCTCTCAAAATGCTGATAAATTTTTTTTTAAAATTAATCTTGGACAACAACAACAAAAGAAAAAAAAGAATAAAAACAAAACAAGAAAAAAAATTTTAAAAAATGAACTGTTGTGCTAGAAAAACATTTGTGTCCCCTAATGGTCATGCTTACCTATTTCACAACTTGCGAACATAGAGCTTCAGATATGAGAGATGACATCTAAATTTTTAAGTGAGTTTACAGTTTTTGAGAATTGCATTCTTAAGCGTTGTAGAGTTTTTTGTTGTTTTGTTTTGGGGGAGGGGATTAGTTGTACGTCACTCAGCTCACTGAAAAATATTAGAATAATGTATACATTCATATTTAAATAAAAAATCAATTTGACTTTGAAAATATTATGATACTCCTTGGCTTATGGGAAACATGCTATGGTATCTAAAAACACACGTATTGAAATCACAGGTTGCACATTGTAAAAATTCTAATTGCCAACAGCTATACTTATTTCAGCACCTAGGATGGTTGCCAGTTATCATGACCTATCCAGTCTTCCTCCAACATTTCAAACGAATTCACCAAGAATCTTACATTCCACTTCCAAAGGAACTTTTTCGACGTATTAACAGCCATTAAAAATGGAATATGGCCCTACTGGTTTGTTTACTCCTGTGTATTTCCTGGCTGTGCTTCACCAGGCCCGATGGGTGTGAGAAGTGATTCAGTGCGATGCTTGGGCTGCAGTTTAAGTTTCATGGACAGGCCCTTGCCCTGCACACAGAGGTGATGGAGGTCTCTGTTCCCATAGCCTTCCCTGGCCTCCTGCATACCTGCAAATTCCCTTTTCATATCACCGTCATCATCGTAACACCTTGCATCCATTTGGGACTTTGTAATTGACCAGTCACTCTCGTGTACTTGATTCCACTGAATCTTCATAACTCTAAGGAAGCAGAACAGATTTTTTTTGTTCATTCCTTTTCCATGCAGTTAAGAGCAATAAGTCCTAAAGAAGAAGTTAACAGACTCTATGGAGCCACATTGCCATTACGTGGCAAAGACGGAACTATAAAAATCTGTTCTTCGATGACTAACGCATATTTTTTTCGATAACTAGTCTCTTTTTTCACCACTAGCGCAATGATTCAGGTTTCATCGAGGCATTGAGGGAGGCCCACCGTTGGTCCTCCAGAGTCTTAGAGATTCCCTCCTCCACACGTTCACACACGTGCACGGATCAGACAGCAGGCCTTATGTCATTGGTAACGCATGGGGCGTTGCCACCTGGGAACTCTGATGCAGACACCCTTCCCTTTTAGCCCTAATCTCCAGCAGTGTCTTTGCTCAGTACATCTTAGAATGAACAGTTAATGTTGGTTCAATCCAACTTGTCACACTACAGAGGCTGTACTTTTAGCATCTGGCTTTGCCTGCTAGCCTGTGGACAGAGATGAGGTGTTTGGGAGATAATGCATACTAGGACTTATGAGTCTGGAAGTTGAGGTGGTAACAAAGCTTTTTGGGCGAGGCATGAGGAAAAGTGTAGGAAGGATGAGCCCTTATCCTTGAGTTGATGGTGGGGTTTCCACACAGAAAATGTATTTTAAACCGGTGCTGTCCAAAATAGAAATATATTCAAGCCATGTATGTGATTTTAAATTTCCTAGTAACCACATTCTTTAAAAAGTAAAAAGAGGTGAAAAATAATTTACCTAAACAAATACAGAGGGTGCCAAAAAAATGAATACACACTTTAGGAAAGGAAAACTGTATTAAGATCGTGATACTCAATATATACCGATAACAAAAGATGAATACAAGTCACGTTTGACTTCTGAAATTACAAAAGGTGCTCAAAGTGGTTACCATCAGCGTCCAGACACTTCTGATTACGGCAAACTACTGCTTGAGCAACACTGACCAAAGTGTCCACTTGTATACGGTTTTTTGGCACCGGTATATCCAAAATATTATTTCAACATAAAATCAGTATGAAAAGATTATTAATGAGATATATTTACGTACTTTTAAATTCTAAGTCTTTGAAATCCAGTGTGTATTGTGTATTTACAGCATATTTCAATCCATATGCTAAATTTTCAATGGTTAAAGTTAAATGTGGTTTTACCAGAATAAGAGTATAACATATCCTTTATGTTGCTTTGGTTTTTAAATTTTAATTAAAATTAAATTAGAAGTTCAGTGCTGTGTTCATCTCAGCCATGTTTCCAGGGTTCATCGCCACGTGTGGCTGCTGCCGACTGTATTTGCCCCACAGTTGTCAACAGTTGTGGGGTGAAGTCAGAATCCTTTCTCAGTGGTCTCTACATTCTGACGTAGGAGCTAAACCTCACTGAGGACATGGTTTAAGTTTTAGGTTACAGATTTATTTTAGACAACTGTTTTAAGGTAGTGCTCTAGGCTGTGAGGAGTTAACCTCACCTGGGCCAATTATTGTTTATAAGTTGTTTTAGGAATAAAAAACAATAGAGTAAATGTACGTTCTGTAAAGTGATGAGCGCTTTGTGCAGGTTCAACAGCTCAGGTCCTGGCATCCTGTCGACCTTTGGGTCAAGTCAGGGATGAATGGAAAAATCAGCGTGGAGCATGCGTAATGAGTACATACTTATTTTATGCTGGAGTTACGTATATGTGCTTTTGAAATTCTGGAAATACAAGGCCTGGTCTTGTTTTCCATCTATCACCTAATCTAAAAACCTTGAAAAAAGACAATATTTAAGATTCAGCTGAAAATTAAGAGGAACTTGGAGATAATTTCCCAAAGCAGAGTTGATAACTTGGGGGTATGTTTCAGTTACAGCACATACACCCGAGAAGGGATTGCCGAGCCATGGAGCAATGTTTACTGCTTACCCTTTCTCCAGGGTTCAGAAAGCTTCGTGACATTTTCTCTTTCAAGGTCTTTATTCCCCAGGTGGCTGAAATTCTGTAGTGCTGCCGAGTGCCTTGTGAAAGCAATTGATGGGTCTTTCCCGATTTCCTCTAAATATACTCAGTGGCAATATAAACCCATTACAAAGTATTCTTTCCTCCTTTCCATTTTGCTTTTCTATTTCCTGGTCTGCAAAATTTCAAGTTCCTAATCCAAGTCTTAAACAGACAAGGACCTTGACATGTCCAGATAAGAGAAATCCGGTAACCACATTTGAAAATAGAAAAAAAAAAAATAGATAAAATTAATTTGAACAGAAATCTGGGCATGCGGAAATCCTAGTTTCTTTAGGAATTGGATTAGGAACTTGAAATTTTGCAGATCAGGAAATAGATGCAGAAAATTTGCATTATTGATGTTTATTTTCAAAGGGTTTTTAGACCTGGAATGCAAGAGTGACACATGTTCATATTTCATGCTGCAATCTATATCTTAAAGGCAAATTTTTGGTGCAATATGTTTGACTTATCACTTATGCTCTCCCAAACACCTCTTCCGCGAGAGCCTTTACAAATGAGTTCCATAAAATGACGCACTTGGTTTCCCAGAGGGGATGTTGCTTGGGAGATTGGTCCCAGATGTATGATAAAGGTTTCAAGAAGATTTTCAGGATACTCATTTTTGAGACGTGGACAGATAGGGAAGAAGTGGAAAGTGATCTTTGATGGTGAAGGAATATTTAATCCATTGTAGTGTTCCACATTTTAGTCCCTGTCACAGAAGAGTGGCCAGGTTTAAACAAGGAAACAAACAAACATGTTCTCCTCGTAAGCCAGTTCAATACCTAGAATGAGAGAGACTGAAATCACACAGGCTGTCCTGCCCCTCTGTGAGTACTTGGGTCTTTGTTGCAAATCACGATGCTGTATTCACTTAATGTACCCACAGGATTGAGCCAGGCCCTGCCTGAGTGCTCTTGGTAACACAGTGAGCAAAACAGATGCCTGTATGAAGCTTGTGCTCTGGTAGGGGAAGCAGACAATAGTACATACAAACAATACACCATCAAACTTCAAAGTGATCACGTGGTGTGGAGACGGTGACAGACTCTGCTGTTTTACAGAGGATGGTGAGAGGGGATCTCTCTGAGGAGAAGGCATTTGTGCAGGGATGTGAATGAAGTGAGAGAGCCAGAGTTCCAGGCGGCGGGAAGAGCAAGTGCAAAGGCCCTGAGGTGGGGGCATTCGAGATAGGCCATGGTGAATCCGGGAGGGCGCAGTAGGAGGTGTGGTTAGAGAGGCGGCTGAGGCCAGATCATGGAGACTATACTACAGAGGGCCTTCCAGGCTTTTCACTTGTATTCTGAGAGGGATAGGAAACCACTGGAACATTTACATTTGAATTTCTTCTTAACCTTTTTTCGGTCTTCAACTTATTTGTCAGTCTGCTGAAGCCTGTGGAACCTTTTGCAGAATAATGTTTTAAAGGCATACAATGAAATCCAGAGGATGTCAAAGAAACCAATTATACAGAAATATAAAGAATAAGGTCCCCTGTAAAGGACACACATGTTCTCATTTACATTTTCAAAGGATTGCTCTGACTGCGGTAGGGAGAATAGACAGAGGGGGCTAAGAGTGGACGTGCCGAGGCCAGTGAGACTGGAGCCACGCTGTTTTCATTTGTACCAAACGGCAGTAGTCTCTGACATAGGGTGTGCACCAGAGGTTTTTGAGTGCAGGAAGAAAAAATTTATAACTTCTATTTCTATTTAAATTACCCTAATTCTTATAAATGTCTATGTTGAATAGAAATTTAGTGCACACTTTATAAAATCCTAGTATGTTAGGACATGAGTACATGTATATAATTCATGAATAAATCCACATATACTGGAAGGACATGTTAAATATTGTGTGTTTTTGATCAATAAATGTAATGATCACAACAGAGGGAGGATTACTCCGTAAGAAACTAAAAAATGCCCCATTGGTTCTGACCACGTTGCATTTCAGAGGCCATTTTGTGGGAGAGCATGAATTCTCGCCATGATTCAACCTTCTAAATGTCAGTCCTGTTTTTCAGGCTTCCTTAAATCTCTTTAAGGGCCCTGGTGTGGTTATAAATCTATTTATACCTGATTAGACTTACTGTCACCTTAGAGGTGACATGGACTCCCCCAGGGAAACAAGTTTCCTAGGATTAATTTCCAGATAGGAAAATGAGTTGCTGATATTCCTCCTAAAAAGCAGGGGTCCTGAAGAGTGTCCTCCACTTCTGGCGCTGCGGGCGCCCCGTCCATCCACTTTGGGTGGTGCCTGCCTCGATTCACACACTCCTTCTGGACTTGAGTCCTGATGTTTGGCGCCTCATACAGGCTGTCTCACATAGACCTACCTTGAACATTTTCACTCGCTCCTGAGGTGCAGGGAGTGGAATGGGGACATTATTCTGGGTGCCATACAGTATAAGGTTGTGCAGGGGTGTGATATTTTCTGTTCTGTACCCAGGGATAATACAGAGTGGAGCAAGGAGAGGAGGCAGGGTGAGGTATAAGCAGATTTTGCATGACATTTGCTCCAATTATGATTGAACTGCCTATTTCTCGTCTTTCTTTTTTCCTTCCTCCCTCTTTTCCTTCCCTCCTTCTCTTCCTTCTTTCCTTTCTTGCTTCCTTCTTTCTTTCCTTCCTTAAAAAGACTTTCTTTTATAAAGAAAGAAACCTAAGTCTTTTATAAGATGAGCAGAAATCTTCAGGTAGGCTGTCAGGATGAAAGGGCCTTGTGGATATAGGTGGTTCTTCCCCCAGGATCAAGCAGTGGGTGCTGGTGTGTAGGGAGATGTAATCTTGGCCATGCAAAATACTGACATAATTTCACTGACCTGCCTTGTGAGTAGAAATTGGTTTGTGGAAGTTGATACAGAACCTGGAAATGGGGTCAGCCTAACCCCACTATTCCTGAGTCTTAATTTTCAGTCATGTTTCCAATTCTATATTTTCTTTCTGCTCCTCTGATTTCTTAACCCAGCCCATTTCAGGCCCTGCTCCTTCATTTGGCTGAATTCTTTCTTGGTCATTTTAAATTTCTTATTAGCGAGTATTTGCAGAAATGGCAACTGGTAGGTAAGTTAATCAGACATTGGAAAAATAGCTTGATGAATCAGTATAGTATAACTTGACTAAACTCTCAGGGTACAAAAGGACTTGTCCTCAGGATGGTTCTGTAAAGCACCTCCCTGTAAGCAGGAAACCGTGTTAGGGCACAGGCTTCGGAGTCAAGTCGGGCTCCCTGTGGTTGCTGTCTACAGAGTGGACAAAAAGGGACACTGAAATAGCTACTGGATAGGATAGTTGGTTTGTGCCAGAATTAACTAAGAGCATACATTCTCTTCTGGGATATAACTAAACCCTTGATATTTATTTATCAAAATAAAACTAATTTAAAAAATTTCACAAGCAAACAGTTTGAAATGAAAAACAAAAGTACCCAAAGACATGCACTTTCATCTCCTTCCTTTTCTCTCTGTCCTTCCTGTGTCCCTCAGACTGTGGTTGCCTGTGATGAACACGTCAGTTCGATTGTGGGATTGATTTTAGGGGACTGGATGTCTGCTTGTTGCTGTAGAATGTCATGGGATTTCCAGGTGCCTTGTGGCACTTGGGGGTGTGTTTGGCCCCATGGTTCCAGGAACCTCCAATTTGACTTGGCATTTGAAGGCCTTTGGGAATTTCTAAAGTCTTTGCTGCCTCATTTTCCTTTTGTTGTTGGTGGTGATGGTGGTCATGTCAGATTTCCTTGAAGTAACAAAGGTGCATGGGTCATCAACAGCATTAAGAAGGAAGCCAGCACGCCTCTCTGAGAGGGCACTTCTCTCTCCAACCGGGGTCTCTTATTTTCCCCTTCAGCACCCACTCGTTCAGAGCAGATCTAAAGAATACTCCGTTTTTCTGGTCCATTCTCCATCAATACACTGAGAATATCTTTTAAACTTAAATGGACTCCATTTTCCAATATGTAGGTTGCCCAGCATGACGCCAGACCCATCTGTCTGGAGCCTGAGCTCTGAACATTTTTATTGACATCCAGTGAGACCTGTTTCCTCACCAGCCCCCGAGGACACAGGGGCACTGGGGAGGAAAGGGAATTCAAATGCATTGAATATTTACCTGTGCCAGGCATAAGAAACATGTTTAAACACGACAGCTTATTGAAACCTCACAATAAATGTAGGAAGCTCACCCCCATTTGACAGATAAGGATACTGAGGCACAGTGTCTGTAATGAACTCAGAAAGATCCGAGGTGCTACCTCCAAAGTTGATTTGACAGTGCCACTCTTCACTTTCTCTTCAGCAGGTGCACTTTTCTAAAATTTTGGCTTAAAGGATCCAGAAAGTGAACTTTTAACACCACTCAGTGATTCTTTTTTTTTTTTTTTTTTTTTTACTGGTTTCCAAAGCTGAATGGATTTCCTCCTGTGCTTCCAGCTCTCCTTCATGTCCTCCTGGTTCCCTTAAAAAGAAATGCCCCGTATCTCATTCCTCTTCTCTATGGGTCTTATAGAGCAGTGGCTCACTAGGGCACCGATTTAATGAAATAAAATTTTCAGTCATGTTTGGTTTGATTCTAGGTGATACAAATACAGAATTGTGAACACTTTGTAGTCAGGTTTAAAGGGAAGAAAAAAGGTGGAAAGAAGAAAGTGAGTCAAGTATAGTCCTGGGCAATGTCTACTTAAGTGCTGCCCAGTGAAGAGCTAGCTATTAAAAACAGAGAAATAATAGTCCTCGGGCACTTGTGGACCCTGAAATTTGGGGTTTGGCAGTTTATAATATTGACCAGTTATGTGAGTCTTCCATGTTCCAGGCTCTGTTCTAATGAACAGATAATACATATTAACTTACATAATATTAATTTATGCTCTCCACACTCCTAAGAGGTACACCCTGTGATCGCTGAGAAAACAGAAACACAGAGAGGTTTATTAACGTAGACAGTGAGGGTCTGAACTGAAAACTGAGCTCAAAAAGGTGGGCCTCAGAGCGCACGACCGCTGTGCTCACCTGTCTCTCAGTTGCTGGCTCAGTAACGCGTGATTGCATGGGGTTTTAAAGATTATTTTTATTCTTAATTCAAACCAGCAAACCATACAGTTGGAAGGGTAAATATCTGTCATGTTTGGTGACAGACATTGATGGGTTTACAAGAAAAAAAAGTCTGAGGAAAAGTCGTGTACTTTTTCTTCCGTATCCCTCCATCTGTATTTACTGTGCGAAAAGGTCACTTGAACACAAGAGCTCGAATTTCATGCGTCGAAGCAGCTTTACTGTGGCTGAAATCTCGCTCTACACATTGACTTTAAAAATATTTTGTTATACTGTGAACGTTCTCTCTAATAGGAACGCGCTGGAGTCATTAAGTTATGGGCTTCTTAAATAGGACGGGGTGAGTGTGTGGCATACAAATGCCAGCAACCGTCAAGTGATGTTTGTTTGTTTTGCTCTCAGAGTGTAGCCCTTTCTCGTGACCGTCCACTGCCATTTACTGGAAGGAGCAGTGGTTCTGGGAGACCGGAGCTGTTTGCCTGGTCAGGCAGCTAGCTGGCTGCAGTTTGTGGTAGCAGGGAGGAGACTAAAAAGGCTGAAATGGTAAATTGCTGTAGGTTCTGGAGAAAAACAGAATTAGAAGCATTTGTGGTTCAGATGAAAATAGCACATTTCCTTTCTGCTTGGACTGTGGGGGTCAAAGTGCTCCAGGGAACAGAAAATAAATAAAAATTGATCCCTCACCAGTCAAGGAAAATGCTTTGACTCTGGGAACTGAAATGACAGCTCCACATTTGAGGATCTTGTGAAACCACTTTTGAAGGTTAAAAATAAATAAATAAATACCAACAACAAAAAACATGGAAAGACTGAAGAAAATGTGATGACCTGTGTTTAGGAAATGTAGTCTTTCAAGAACGATTTCTACAGCTCTCTTCCCAGACTGATGAACAGATAGCAGAATCTGATGAGGTGTGCGGCCCTTTTGTTCCTGTCACTAACCGCGGTTATTCCATCTCTTCTTGCAGGTGAGAAGCCTTATAAGTGCTCATGGGAAGGGTGTGAGTGGCGTTTTGCACGAAGCGATGAGCTCACAAGGCACTACAGGAAACACACAGGTGCAAAGCCCTTTAAATGCAACCACTGCGACAGGTAAAGGATCTTAGCATCTGCCCGGACGGGAGGGAGACGGGGAGGTGGGTGGTTGGTGGGCTGTCCCTGTGCTCTTCAGTTTATCACGAGCCTCTCTCCCAGAGTCTTGGGCCTGGGAATGCCTTTTACTGCTCCACTGAGAAAACCAATGATATAGGGTGCCTTCTGGCATGTAACCCAGGGAAGCTACGAGTTCTCAGTTTAGTTACGCATGTATTTACTGAACACCAACTTTTGGACCAAGAACCGTGTTGGTCCCTGGATATCAGTAAGACACAGTTCCTACCCTCCAGGAGATGATGGACAGGTCATTTTAGTATAATGTGAAAAGTAATAGGATAGAGAAGGGTCACCTGTCGCTGCTGCTGCTGCTTATGTGTTTATTAACATCAGTACCATTTTCCCTCCTCCTTAATAACACGAAAGAGTAGAAAGCCTGCTTACCGGAAAGACAGTCAGTTACAAGGCTTTCCTCTGAAGTATTACTAGAAAGGAATTTACAGAAGAGATTTCCTATTTTCTTTGGGGGCCTGAACCGTTCTTTTTCCTTTGAAAATAGGTACAAAGGTCTAAAAGATGGCGAGGCTTTGAGAATGCATCCTATAATTCAATTCCAAACCTTCAGCATTTGATAGTGGAAGAAAGAGCACGTAGCAACAGATACTACACAAGTAATAGTATCTGACAGCCTTGGCATTATCAACCAATAAACCCCAAAATGGAGACTCTGCAGGCCAAGGTGAAGGCAGGATTAGGTTTAGACATAATCAAATAATGGGCTTGCATCTGAGCGTGTTAGCCTTCTAATCCTATTTCTGTGTTTAAAAGGAAGCTTAAGAAAATTAACCATCTTTTTAATGCAATACTAAAGGTCTCGGTTATGATGAGAAAAATGCTTCTAATACGATAAAAGCCCTGAAAGCCGCAGGGTTCCCCTGCTTGGGCAGCAGCTCGCAGGATGGCAGGAGGGGCACACAGGATGTCCATAGAGGCCTGGGTCTCCGTGGGAGGAAACGCGATGGCTTTTGCATCCTGCCTGCCCGGTCCCCGTGCTGGCACCTCCCCTCACCAGGCCTTCCTCTAGAGGAGTATGTGTTTGTTTGGAGAGCAGGGCAGGGTGGCCAAGTCTCACGGGTGGCCCTTTGGCTTGGTGCTCCTTTAAAATGCTTATAAAGGAGCATTCATGTTTTTCCTCCTTTTTTTTTCCCTCCTTCCTGAAGAGGCTATTTTCCTCTTATCTTCCTTCTTGAAGAACTAAATAAAGCCCCCTTGCCTCCTGGAGCCCAGAGATAACCTCCCACCCCAGGGCCGAGGAAGTACGCTCCATGAAGCTATTGTCTCTCGTTCCTTCGGAGCTCTCTCCTGCAACCCAAGAACACAACCTGTTTTTTAATTTCTATCCCATTACCTAGATGTCCCAGCAGCTGTTCTACAGATTATGCTTCAGTCATGTTTCTCCTTATTTGACATATTCCCACAACTCCCAACTCAAGTTCATTCCTCTGTAGCCCTGGCTACCAATAAAGAAGCTACATAGAGGGTGATTATTTGTCCACAGTCTTTTGAAGGAGAGCATGATATGCACTGGGATGAAGATGAGTCCTTTGTGAGTTGTGAGTTGTTAGAGGATGGTAGTAGGAGGTACACACACGCGTCTCCCATCCCTGAAGGATGGTGAGGCTATTACTTGGAGACGGTGTTATGGATTGCCATAATCCTTGGAAATGGACAAAGAGTTCTTATGGGGAAATTGCTAGAGTTAGTATTTCTTCTAGTCAACTGACTGTGAAATGTACAACTGTTCAGCAGTTGACATATTAAGGTTAAATCTGATTGTTTGTGTGATGTATGTGAGAAATGTTTCAAGCCAACTGGATATTCCAGTGGCGGTGATGTGAGAGGGGTAATTTGGTTAGTTTTGTGCTTCCTTCTCTTCATCAAAATGCACTGTTTTCTGGAGCTAGAAATTTGTTAAGCAGATGGTACAAATTCCGTGACATGGTATTTGGGAGAGACTGTGAGTAGCTCAAAGTTCTGTGGCGTTGACCAATCATCAGTGCAGTTTTGACAATGTCAGAAATGAGGGGTTGGACTCTCATTAGTGTCTCATGAGAGGCAGCACCTGGCGTTTCAATTGCAGTGACTGTGCTAAGAATAGAGCAGGTCTGGGAGGTGGCATCAGGAATTGGAGTGGTCCCAAAGCAGATGAAAGGAAAGCCTGGAGTGACCGGGGAGTTGGCATTCCTGAGAAGACTTTTACCTTCTCAGAGGGCATCTGTAGCCCTTAGCAGGACACTGGATTCTATTGGTACCACGGTGTGTACGAGCATAAGAAACCTACCGCTTGTCTCTCCTTATTTGAGCAATCTGACTACCTTATTCAGAGTCTACGCTAGTACTGGGTTTCCTTTCCTTAAAGCGTGTACCACGTCTAATGTATACTTTTCTTTTGCCTATAGGCTAGGCCAGAATAAAAAAGTACATAAGTGTTCGTTTTGCTAACATTTAAACTCGCTAGAGGCCACAAAAATCTCTGTATTTCTGGCTTTGTCTGGAAAAATCAGACCTGGTAACAGTGGGCTCACATTCCCATGTGGCCATAATTTCCTGGAGCTGAATAGTAATCACTACTCATTTGAGAAGGCCGTATGATCACTAATTTCTCACTGTTGCCACCACTCCTGTGGTCTCCCCACATGAAGGCAGACCGTCAGCTGACATGTGTCATCCCTCTTGCTCTGTTGGCTGCTCTTACAGAGAACAAATAAGTCTTCATATTCATACCTTCTCACAAGTGGAATCAGATACTGCTGTGTGTTTCTTACACTTGGGCCACTGCCCTCATTTACTTTACGTGCCTGACCCCTCAAGACATTGGGTTTTGTGATCTCTGGCTTCAGGGTTAGGTTGGGGGAGAAAGCAGTGAGGTGGCTCTGTCATTTCCCCCCCATCAGGCTGAACCGTGTAGCCCACTGAGTAACCAGCTGCTAGAGGGTGACTCTTTTGTCTGAGCCTGGAGTGCATAAGGCTGCTGATGGAGGTGAAAGGGCTCTGTTTCCACAACGGGTGATATGCAGGCCATTTTTCTGCTGACTCAGCACAGTTATAATCTCTGCAGACTGTGCCGCCAAGATCTTAGGCACTTGAGAGGAGGCCCTTGGATCTCTCATATTGAGTGAGCCCACTTACAGGTGGTAAGAAATACCAGCCAGTATCTAGCTCTTTGGCGCCTTACAGGGTTACTGTTGCTTTCTCCCTACGTGAGTTTAGTGTGCCTTTTTCATAAGCAAAAGAAATGACAATAGGGGGTTTGACGAGTTCTCTGTAATGAACAAATTTCAGTCATTAAGGACCTTCTTATTTAAGGTCATCTGCCTGCTGCGTCATCATAAATACCCTCTGGGGGTATATTACCCTTAGAATGATTCGCGTCTGCATTTCTAGATGCTGAGTTTATCTATTACCTTATACTATTCCTGTGTGGGGCTCAGTAAGTATAAATTAATAAATATTAATTAATCATGACTAAATATCTTGCTGATGTATTGAATTTAAATAAAATCTCCCTAGTGAGGGACCCAGTCTAATTCTAAGTATCATGTATTTCCTAGAATTTGAACAAATAGTGGTGCTAGTTTGATTATGGAAGGGAGCAATTATATTTCATAGCATGTTCAAGATTGGATTTGTTTTTGTCCTGAACTTGAAGGGTAAAAAATAGATGCTTGTACCCATTGCTAGGTACCCAGCCCAGAGTGGGCAATTGGTAAAGGCAGAATAAGTCTAGAACACATACGTGACTGAATGGTTATTTCAAATGAAGTTGTGTATCGAGAACACTATTATCCTCTAAGTTTCCAGCGTACAAAAAGGGAAGGAAAGAGGTTTTGTCTGCTGCCAAGACCTCTCCTTTACTTCTGACCATCTCAAATCCCTCTTGAACAGGCAGGATACTTGGTCTCCACTTTGTAGCTTTCTCACAGGACTTTACTGAGCAAGCCTGACCAGATTAATGTTTGGGATCAGTTTTCTAGTTGCTGCCATTACCAGTTGCCATAAATTTAGTATCACTTTTATGTAGCTTTACAAATTTATTATCTAACCATTTTGGAGGTTAGAAGTCCATCCCAGGTCTCACTGGGTTAAAATCAAGGTATCAGGAGGGCTGTGCTTTTTTCTAGAAGCTCTAAGGGAGAATCCATTTCCTTGTCTTCTCCAGCTTCTAGCGGTTGGGAAGCTGACACGTTTCTTGTCTCCTGACCTCATTCCCCATCAGCAAAGCTGTTGAGTTCTTCTCATACTGTTAATCTCTTTGGTTTTCTCTTTCAATTTCCTCTTCCATTTTTAAGGACCCTTGTGAAGACATTGGCCCCACCCAGATAACCCAGAATAATCTCCCTATTTTAAGGTCAGCTGATTAGCAAATTAATTTCATCCACAACCTCAATTCCCCTTTGCCTTGTAACCTAAGATATTCACAGGTTCCGGAAATTAGGTGTAGATATTTGGGGTGGGAGGGGACCATCTGTTATTCTACCTACAAATTCAAATTGACAGTTCAGCTCTCCTTTCTTCTCAGTCTAAAAAGCAGGTGTGGCTAAGAGCATGGGCTCTGGGGTCAGCCTACTTGAGTTCAAATCTTGGCTTTCCCTCTTTATGACGAATATCTCATCTGGTAATAGCGATACCAGAATGGTACCTTCTTCATAGGGTTCTTGTAAGGATGTTAACTTTAAAAGGGAAATACCCGCAAAAAGAACTTCCCAACTTAGATCTTCTTTCTCTAGGCTGTTGGGATAAAGAAAGGAAGGAGAAAAGGAAGGAGGGAGGCACAGAGGGAAGAAGGGAAACAAAGAACACACACAGTAGGCACTGCCGAGTGTACCTTCAGGACAGGACAGAGCTATGCATGGTAAATGCTAAATTCCCTGCAGGCTGTATTGCTTTTCTGTGTCCCAGTGACGCCAAGTACTTGCTTTTAGAGAAAACGTATCACTGTCGTATAGTAACTCAAATCCCCTTTAGATGGCATGCTAAGGGATCATCCAGATACCTTACTCATACTAAATCAGGGCCTGAAATAAGTGGGTATAATTAGAATAATTATTATTTAACATGTTATTGGATTAGAATGATTACTGCTGTACTTTTCCCATTCTTCTGTGTTTTTTCATTTTACCTTTGCTCTGTTTTGCTTCGTTTCTGTGGAGTTCTCTCCTGCACATGTGCCTGTTTAAGAAATGAACACAAACAGACTGTGTGGAGAATGTCGGGGTCAGGGGATAAAGTGGGTTTTTAGTTTGTTTGTTTTAACAATGAACCAAATAGGAAACCCTACGGATATTCTCCCAGGTACAAGAGTAGCCAGTTTTAGGAGAAGAATCCAGAAGGGAAGCACACACCCAGAGCTAAGAGTGACTGCTGTCTATGTGCTGACTTCACTGGGATTCTGGCCAGAGCCTTAGCTTGTAGGCTGGGGGGGTATGGAAATGCCCAATCTAGTACTTAGACTGTATAGACACCTGACTCAGACTAGTGTGAGCCTCAAAGGGTATTTATTAGCTTGGGTAACTTAGAAGAACAGAATGAGAGCTGTCTTTAGGCTTGGCTGGACCCAGGTTCTCAGACGTCCTTCCAAGTTTCGGCAAATGTCCCAGGGCTGGCTCTCATTGGCCTTTATGGGTCATGTGACTGTCTCTTAGCCGTTCACTATGGTCATAACTTCAGCCATAGGAGGAGGGTCAGCCCCATACAACTGAGTACACAGAAGAGTAGCTATCCAAGGGAAAGCAAGAAGAAAGGGGAAGGCGTGAAGACAACCGCTGCATTCATTCTGAAGGCTGAGGAAGGCACTCAGTGGTGGGCTTTAGGTACCAAGAGAAAGTGGGCTCGCAGATCCGCCTGGGCTCTAATCTCAAATCTGTCATTTACCAGCTCAGTTTCCTTACCACACGCACACAGAAGGGTGTGAATACTTTACCGGGGAAGGTTGCTGGCGATGTTACTGGGGTAATGTTGGGGAAATACCTAGCACATGCCTGCGTGTTATACCATACTTAGTGAACATGGGAACCCTGCTTCATTCTTTTTCTTGACTTGAATGTAGAGTGTCTGTGTAGACCCGTAGGCAGTGTTTCTGGGCTTTAATTATAAAGCTCAAGACTGAAATCTGGGTGTTGAAATGTTAACATTCCACCACTCGATGATACAGGCTAATCATTCTCAGCGTATTTATAGTATATGAGCATGACACGTGTCGTTTCCAAACCATGTGCACATTCGTTTCTTCTTCAATAATGACAATTACGATAATAATAGTTAACACTCACTGAGATCTTCCTATGTGCCAGGCAGTAGTTTAAGCACTTGACATAGATCAGCTCTTCTGTTCCTCACACCCAAGCTCGGAGGTCACTGCTGTAATTACCACCTTTTTACTGAGGAGGAATTAAGGCACAGAGAGGTGACTGTGTGTGCTCATAGTCACACAGCTATGGGAAGAGCTGGGATTTGAACCCAAGCAATCTGACCCCTGAGCTCACCTCCCCCCAACACTGTCTTGTTTATCAGTACATGTGCTGTCTCTCTTTACGGTATGGTTAATCATTTTCTAAGGGGTGATGGAAGTTGAGTTCTTTACCTGGACCTCTCTCATATCCTTGTTGTTTATATTTCCTAGGTGTTTTTCCAGGTCTGATCATCTTGCCCTCCACATGAAGAGACATATCTAAACACCTAAAGGCCAGAGTTGCCATGGCATCGGCCATTGTCTGAAGGAAATGTCATGAGGCAGGGGACTGGACTTCAGGCGGGGACCCATTGCCTCGCAGAAGAAAGTTCTCACTTATAAACCTCTGTGCGTGCACACACACACACACACACACACACACACACACACACCACGCTCAAATGCACAGACCCCCCACACACAAACACACTGTCCTGCACTCAGCTATATTTAAAATATATACATCTATTCTTTATGCCTTGCCCTAGCCAGATGGTAGAAGACGAAGAAAAAGGAAACCAGGTGAACTCAGCAAGGCAGACCGGCTGCTCACTTCAGCACTATTGGAATTATTTCCCGCTGTTGCCAATGGAAATCAAAGAAAATGGATGTGACGTCTCTGCAGGTGGACGGCAGTAAGAGGGGCTTATTTAACTTGCTTCTCAATGCAACTTGATAGGAGAGTACAACGTCTTAAAGTTGCATATGTGTAGCACTAATGTTTCTTTTTAAATAGTTGGGGGAAAATGACCTAGAAAACCAAATTGCAGTTTGGTAGCCAAAATTAACTCTTGGTTTATTTGTCCTTTGTGTGTGAAAAGTCCTACTAGTCCATGCGTCCGACTTCCTCAAAGAACTGTTGATCAGTTTGGTTCTTCTTAGTACCGTTGAGATCTTTCCAGTCGATACCAACGGCCTTAGCAGCGGCAGACTCTGGAATAACACCTTACACCTTTCTGGCCTGCATTTCTCTAGACTTCACTCTTAAGGGAGTTTTCTTTTCTTACTTTTTGACTCTTGCACACCATATGCACTAGGGATTCTGGAAACTTCTAGCATGACTGCAAAGTGGCCAAGAGAATAAAGTCCTTGATGATAAATCACAGTCTATCCCTTGAGCCTCACCTTATTGCCAGTGCTAGATTTTTTCTTTTTAATCTCTCTGTTTTTGCTAATGAAAACTTGAAAAGCTTATTTGGAAGCTTAAATGTTTTATCTTTTCTCCATGGACTAAACCTCTCCAGGACTCTCTCAGCACCTGGATGTCCAGCTCTCGAAGCAGCCAATCAGATGGGACATCACAGTTCTCTCATCCCCTTGAGGCACCATGACCTCAGCTCATAGTGATCAACCCAGTGCTGTGTGTCATTGCTACCCTGTCACCAGTTTCAGCATAAATGTCATAGTGTGAAAGGGCAGCTGCATATTGAACCTAACACCGGGTTATGACCTGACAAAAAGCCAAAAATATCACTCTTTCCAGGAGTGGGGAAAACTGAGGATGCCTCCCAAGTTCAAAACCATCATCCTGTCTTCCTCTCTCATCCCCACTGAGCTCACGTTACCCCACTTGTTAAAACACACCATTCAAAATGCCATTGTGGGAATGAAGGGTGAACATTTAAGGAAAAGGTTGAGATGGTTCTCCCGTGGTCTGTCTAAAAGGAGAGACATATTTCTAATTTTCTTTTTTTTCTGGCTAGACCATCTTGACTTGTGACCTAGAGCACGCAGGATGAACAGAGGGGTTTACATTCCTTACTTCTGATCCCCCACACACATCTACCCGCATTCTTAGCTAGCTGGCACTGGCCTCAACTCCAAAGACTGCCTTTAGGACCATTAAATGGCCTATGCAAGCAAGCGGGGTGGTTATTAGGACAGATTGTATATTTTGTATATTCTGGGACCATCCCTTCAAGACACGTCTAAAAAACAAAAATGGCATTTGGTCCGCACACGGTTGCTGCTCCTTCATACCAGCTGGCTTCCCTCCTACCCTCCTTTGACTGTTTGACTCATTGACTGTTAAAATGCCACCCCATACCTATTTGGGATGCAAAACTGAAGTCTTTAAAAGGAAATAATAATATAAGAACCACAAATACGTTTGTGACAGCAACCTTCAAGATCCTTGGCATTTGGTTTCTGAGCTTTCTGCAACCTTTGATTTCACTGCAATGTTGAAACTACTCGTCTGAGGGTAACGGAGCCTACTTGTCACAAATGCTGTAGCTGCCAATTGGACACTTGGGGCATCCTGAGGTCTGGCCCTTAAACTTTTCTTTCTCTTTTTCCTTTTTTTCTATTTAGACCAAAAAAGACAAAATAATAATACTAAAATAATACACAAAAAACAAAAACATACCAACAACAAAAAAACCACCCTAAAACACATACAAAACCTGCCCATTTGCCGGAGGCAATTATGTATATGTCAGTTGGAGGGTATTTTAAAAAATCAGTTTTATTCCAAAGATTTAAAACTATACATGACTTAGAAACAATTTCTGGAGCACTGCTTGCTGACAATCTCGTAGTTCTCTACTGCATTTGAGTGCATTTTGTGGCCAGTCCATCAGGGCGTACCATGGAATTATATTTGAATGTGTGGTGCATCCTTTCTGGATGAAGGATGCGTGAGGGACCTTGAACCTCAGCTGTATTAAACTGTAGCACCTCCAGTCAGTGCACTAGATGAAACTTTAGACACCCCAGATTTTGTTGGTTCGTTGATTTCCCTTTCTGTAGCAGCCTCCAGCATGAATGCACGCACACACCGGTGATGGCATTAGCCGTGGCTGCCATGATTTATAAATGTTCTCTCCCCAGCTGGAGCTGCTCTTGCCTCTCGAAATGCTATTATTAAGGGTTTATAATACTTAATTTAATTTTTGAACTGACCAATGCAAGGCTCTATTAAAAAGAAAGTGAAAAGAAAAAAAGAATGAAAAAGAGTAATCATTGCTTGTTTGCTCCCTGTTATCATCTGTGGTCTTGAAAAGATCTCATTTGAATGTGGTGGAACAAAGGCCCTTTGGTCTTCATGTGTCTGAACGGTTCGGTAATTCCTCTCTTTTGTATCAGTGAGGTCCTTTGTAATCTGCTCCTGACCTTTCTCAGAGTAGGGTGCGCTCCACCGTGATGGTGGGGATTGCTTGTTTCAGAGTCATTCGTTGACGGTGAGAATTGGCCTGAGAATTTGGTGGGTGCTAAGTGTATGGCTTTGAAACTGTTCTTCTCTAGCCCAGTTGACACCTGTAAATAATAAATAACCAGTCCTATCCATGGGAGTGGGGTAACTCCAATCATTTTGGAAATGGATTTGTGATAAAATGTCCATCATCTCCCAAATGGAAGAGATGGTTGGTAAAGAGCCTGCTGGAGTGAACAGGCTTTCCAAGAATTAACATGAAAATATTTTGCTCCCAAGAGGACCGGTTATTTAAAACAGTGCTTTAATGGACATTTGAAACACGTTAAACTGCTTTCTCCTTTAAATTGTTACCTCCTAACCTTCCAGGGGATCCCAAATTTGAAAGGAAAAATTTGGCCTGGTGTTTCTCGTGGTTGCCCTCTCAAGCACACTGTACCCAGGGTTCAGAATGTGATGTGTAGAACAAGAGTGTTTCTAAGCCATTGACAATTGTCTTTATTTCAAGTTGTGCTTTTTTCTCCTACCACCTGGCTGTAAGTCAGAGACGTGGAAACCTGAAATTATATGCTGCTCCTAGTGACTGGCCTCCTGCCCCACTCATGGTTAATTGGCCCAACTTAATGCCTGGTGGTGATGATTGTTATGTCCAGAAAAAAAGAGATGTTCAGATTCTATGACAAAGCTGCATTTTATAAACATATTGGAGACCCCAAAATGAACTTCATGCTGACCATTTCCTTCTCCTCTGTACGTGCTTCCCCTTGCAAAGCCCTTCAGATGCCCCGTCTCTTCCCCTTCTGCACCTCTTGTGCCCTTTTTACATCTTTGATTGCCTGATTCTAACAGGGTAAAAAGACAGCCAACCTCACACATGATTAGCAGAACTGATTCCTATTTTTAAAAAATCTTCTTTGAATCTAGAAGCCAGAGAAGGTTTTTTTTTTAAGGACTTTTGTTTGGGATAAACTTCCAGATTAGCCATGTCTGTGTACATCAAAGGGGAAATAAATGAGACTTTCAGGGCGGTGCATCCAGTGGCTCAGAGGATTCTGCCTGTAGCCCCCACTCCTGAATTCCATGACAAAGTCGAGAGAAATACACTCAAGTGGCAAGAACAACAAAATCCTAGTGACTCGCTTTATTGGTTCAAAATGGTTTCCTCTATGGAGATCACTTTTTCAAACCTAAAATACAGTGCAAAGTGCATTTGTCTCTCTCGTGAGTTGGTTTTAAGAGAAGGAAGAAGGTAGGGAAAGTCAGGGAGATGCAACACATTTAACTACGAAAATGTGGCTCATTGTTTCTTTTTTTTTTTTTTTAATTTTATAAAGGCCAGCATGTCTGGCCACAATTTGGCACCCCAATCTTTGCCAGAGTGACAATTTATTAAGTAGAACTTGGTTGCAATGTACTTGCAGAAGCTTTCCCTGGCATCTTCCAGAAATGGCCACCTGCCAAGCATGGGGTGGAGGCTGGAGGAGAGAATTCGCATTCTGGGTCTGGATTGAATTTCGGCAAACATGGTGATATCTCAGTTTGAAAACTAGAGAGGCTGGCCTGAGTACACATCAGTGCCTCCTTGATGGCCTACTTTCCTCAGTGAGGATCTTTGGGAATACTTGAGATGGAACAACAAAAACGTGTCCAAGGAAGCAAAAACTGCTTCTCAGTGTGAGATCCCATGACTAACTGCCTGAGGCTTCAGGGTTTTCTCTCGCTTTTAACACTCTCTTAAACCTCCTCTGTTGGTTTCTAATAGATCCCAGAAAAGGGGATAATAAAGCTGCAATTAACTTTCTTATGTGCACCCTTCCGATCTAGTACTGTATTCTTCAGGTGTTTTGCATTTAAGTGTAAGTCCTCGGGACACAGGTATCAAAAATGGAGAGAGAAATTCTAGGCCATCACTTCACAAATATCCCAAACAAGATACTCTTTCCAAACAGGGCTCCCTCTCAGCCGTCATGAGGGAAGGTTAATACGTTCTTTGTTGGGGACTGTTTATACAATTTTTTTCAACTGTGAGCTTTGGAATCGTAAATTGCTTTGACTCCAGCTTCTGTCTACTGCCATAAAATGGACCCCACGTCAGAATAATGAGGGTGGTATGTGTGCGCACACCTAGACATGTGCATATGTACCTACTGTACCTTCGCAGAAGGAAAACAGGCTACTGACGTTTAAGAGGAGTAGCCACCAGTGCCTAATATCTTTTTTGGGGGATGGATGCTTATAATTGCCAGTATATTGAAACCACACTGGGAGTTCCACATAAAGGGGAGGGGCTGCGGGTGGGAAGAGGGGACATTTTAATCCTAGGCCTTTGGACCAGAGACAGAATAATTTCTGCAAATCTAGGTCCTGAGAGGCTTTTGAGCTCATTGGCTAGTTCTCAATCTTTTTTTTCCCCCCAGCATGCATTTTCTATCTATACCCAGACTTAGTTTAATTTCCTTATCTTTTACTTCTGCTTCATTCCAGGGAGGAAAAATACACCTGTTATGGCCAAGATCTCCTTGCTAACACAGAGGCAAAAACAAATGTTTAATATTTTTGAAGCCTCCCCTTCCTTTCCACCATTCTCCCCGAACTCCTCTCTTGCCACCCCCCCCCCACTCCCACCACACAACTTCCCAGCCACCACCACTTTTCTTTTAAATCTCTATTATCCTCTTAACAGTTGGCTTGAAGAAATTTATTTTTGCACTATACATTTTCTTTTTGCCAGATGTGTCTAACAAGTGTGTTTGGAGAGACCTACTCCCAGCCCCCTCCCCTCCCCCACCTCCCCGGTCACATTCTCTCAGGCCTTCTCTGGTATTTATAATATATCACAGAAGTACCCAGTCTTATAGCCCTTGGTTATGCCTTTTTTTGACATTTTATTTTTTTTAAGCTTTTTATATATATATATATATAAATATATTACTTTGTCAAGTTTTTTTGCTGTACAAAAGTCTTAAGATTTAAAACTATTATTTGTATTATATGATGGTGGTATGTTAATGTTACAAAATTATTAATGAAGAAAAAATTTATTTTTGTTACTGGTCTGTTTCATAATTCTTTTTTAAATTGGTATATTGTAAGATATCTATGCAAAAAATGTTATGTGACGCATTTTTATTTAAGAATGTAATATGTGTAATAAACAGTAGAATGTGTTTGGCTTTGGAATGCCTTACTGTATTTCTCTTGAGCTTATTTCACTGGGAAAGAAATATCCTCAAAGAGACACAAATGGGTCTTTATATACCTCATGAGAATTTTCTTTCTCAGAGAGAGAAAGGGAAGGCAAAAGATTGTATTAGGTCATTTTTCTAATGTGTGTGTGTGTGTGTGTACTTTATGGGTTTTTTTTATATTTTTATTTTTTGAAGAGAGGAAAGGAGCAAATTGTTGGAGGTTATGAAAAGCAGTATTTTAGAATGAGGTGGGTTATGGGATGTTAGGCTGAGGAGAGGCTTATTGAAAGCAGTTTATTTGGTGAGAAAAAGAGAAAGTTTGTTCTGGAATAGTGTTAAATAGCATATTTAGAAAGGATACCTTGAAGCAGTTTGTGGAAGAGTGAAGAAGGGCAAAGGTGAGAGGGAACAATTTAGGTGAGAAGTGGGAGGAGTCACTTTACAGGAGATGGTTTGGTGACAAAGTGGGGAAGAGCTGGCGAACCAGAGGCAGAGGAATTATGGGAGTGGGTTTATACATGGTACAAAAAGTTAGGTGCAAATATAAGCTGCCTCAAACACCAAGAACAAGGAGATGAAAAGGCCTAGGGAGATTCTCAGAACTGAAAAGAACACTGACTAAAATCTCCACACAACTTCCAGGAAAGAACATCAAAGTATGGAGGAAAGTAGAGAGTCTGGCTGGTGCTCTCCCAGCATCCCTTGCAGAGTGATTCCCCAAGAAAACAATAAACACGTGCCACTTACATGGGGCGCAGTACTACTCAAGCTTTCTTTTCACACTTCAGGTTTATGGAAACGGATACAATAGTGAATCACTTCAATCCCTCATCAAATGAACCTGACAAGAAACTTTTCAGTGAGTCGTCAAGACTGCAGCTATAGGAACTGAACCGGCTGCATTGGCAGAGGCGTTCTGAACAGGAAAGCAGGTGTAAGAAAGGTTGTGATCGGTGTGGCAGGGAAGCTGAGTGATTGTGTTCTCATCCGAACCAAACAAGGTAAAGAGAACAATAGATACTGCAGGGGCCAGCAAAATGTTTTTAAAATTTTAAAACATTAGCTGCCACGTCTTCTGAGCAGACTAGTGAGCTGGTCAACACAGCAACCCAGGGCTAACTGACGAGACACTACAGTATCCAGTGGGAAAAACACTGGCTCCAGAGTCTGCAACCCTACGTTTTTGTCCCCGGTCCTTTAGTAGATCCACGACTAACCAGATGAGTAATTTAACCATCTCATAACCAAAGTCGTTTGCCTAGAAATTTCTTGGCATGAGGAAGGATAAAATAGCTTTGCGGTATTACTTGGAACAAGGCAACAATTAGCCTGCCTTGTAAAACCATATCGAATTGGACATTTCAGATGGGGAACGAGCTACACTGTGCTGAAATCTTGAAAAGGTGGTCAGTCTAATCTATCTGGCATAAGGAAACGAGGTGGTTTCCATACGTGAGTATTCTGGGTGACTGAAGCTTTCATATTTAGAAACATAAACCTGTGCTTAAAATATATCTAAAAGTAGTTTACCCACTTCACAACTTTTTGAGCGTCCATTTTTGCAATATAATATAAATTCAGGGGTGACTCCAGACTAGGGAGATGCTTGACCCCCAGTAAAGGACTCTACACTTCATACTGAGTGAGTCTACTCTCAGCTGTGCTATTATTGCTGTTTGGAAGTTGCAAGTTATTTGCGTCACCTTCTAGCAATATTTATCTCCTCGTCAACTAGAGAATCAGAGAATCAAGCTTGGTAACTTAATACAAATATAATTCGAATTCAACAGACAGTACTCTGAAAATGTACCCAGGCCTCCTAGGGGAATAAGTGCATAAACTTCGTGACAGCTATAATCTGAGATTGTGTATCCAGTTGGGAATTCTGGGCTAATGGAAAGGAGCCTCATAAAAAGCAGAGTTCAGTGGAATAGATAAATAATTTAGTCTCTAGCTCATCATCTTCCACTTACAATGATAGGTTTAGAAGAGGATATGGTTAAAACTTTTCACTGAAATGAGATTTTGACGTGACTGGTAGGTGATGGTTTTCTGGGTTATCCACAATAAGCCAACTCACCATTCCTTCTCCAATATTAAACATTTTATCTGAACCATTAAATATTGTCAATATTGACTGGCTGGAACATAACCTATTACCTTTTTAAAAATTCTGCCTGATCATAATATTGTTACACATACCGCTACATTCTATTTTAAAATAATGAAGTTATACAAACACACAAGAGCGTGGGAGAACAAGATTTATGTTTGCATAGAATTTTTCACTTCACATAAACTGCATCTGAGCTGCGCAACATGAATGCACAGTGATGGAATAGACATCATTTACCACCATGACACTTTGCCCTCACAAATAGAGAAACGGGTTCAAAGAGGGCAGGTGACTTTGTGAAGGGACACAGTAAGTAGTAGAGTTGGCACATAGGTCCCCCTAACAATCTAGTGGACTTTTCCTCTACCCCTCACTGCTTCTGGGCAAGCGAGAACTAACTCAATGCTTATGTGTGTCTAGCCATGACATCACCACTGGAAACACTGACTTAATTTCTCCATTTCCTCCCAATTAGTCACAGAAGGTAACCTATAATATAGGTAAATCATCACTCGCTAGAATTGGAAAGGATCTTGGAGCTCTCCTTAAATGCCACCTTTATACTTACCACCTTTATACTTAAGTAAACTGAGGCTCAGAGAGGTTGCAACTTGCCCAAGGTCATACAGCTCACCCTTTGCAGAACAGGAGTCAACCAGGGTTATTGCTATGCAGTAATTAATGCTCTACTAATCTTGGCAGTGTTTCTTAGACTCGAGTCCCTTGAGTATGACCTTTGAGATGCTTGCAATAGTCTTGCACGATTACTTCCTTAATATTTTTCTTTAAATTGATCCACTTTTAAAAAACGTAAATACCTGTGTTAGCTTTATCCTAAGCAAAAATATTCCTGAAACCATGGATTTGACTGTTTTCCCTTTAAATACAAATGAAAATAAATACATAATTCAAAATAAAAGTGCTCATCTTTGTGTTACATTAAAAGACTCCATTACTACTGGTGGTACTGGAGAGGCATGGTTCTGGGCTATGCTCTAAAATCTATTCTGTACCATTCCTCTTTAGCTAATTATTTAGTCCATATGATGCTCCTTGGAGCACATTTCAAATTGAATCTAAAACTAAGTGCATGTGAAAATTTAATAAAGACTGATTTGATGACTGGGAAGTTACTTAAGGACCCAGAGGTCTCTTAGGAGGAAGAAGATAATGTGGCCATAAGTGAAGTGAGCGTGCATTCTTGGCCTTGCTTTCCCATCCTTCGAACACCCATCTTCCCTCAGGGAAAGGCACTCTCAGTGGATGGGCTTGTGGCCAGGTCATGCCATTATTCTGGGAATGGAGCCTTAACCATTAGGCGTTGACTGCATCAAGGAAATTACTCCTTTCTCATGTCCCTCCGTCAGTGCCTAGAAACAAATGCTATGAAAACACATTTCATATGTTATGAAACACGGCTTCGAAAAACGTGCTCACCTTCATGGCAAGTTTCCTGGAATCCCAAGGCCACCACCTCTGCATGCGTACAAACACAAAAGTCAGTGCCCCAAATATTTTTCCATGAGCTTCCAGGCAGCTGATAGTCTTCAATTAAATATTTATTGTTTGCCTACAGCCTTCCCTATTTTTAAACTACAACTCCCAGGCAGAGGTAATGCTTTATGTTTTATCTGTCATGGGTACCTTAATGTGAATCAGTTTAGTCTATTCTTTCATAGGAAATGGCTTTAAGTGGAAAGAAGATGAGAGATGTGGGGATAATGCATAGGGAAAAATTATAGACACTGATGGCCAACTTCGGGAGTCAGGAGGTGGGGAGGGGTAAGCAGCCAGTCAGGCGGAGACACGGGCTATCAAATGACTTCATAAAGGGACAGAAGCAATATTTTGTTGCTGTCAAAATCTCCTACGTGATCAAAATAAGACTCCACAGAAATTGGGGACTGCAGAGCTTATCGTAGGAAACAGCTATTAGTGACTGGGTGGCCTCTAGTTAGATAATAATGGAAGATCCCTGGTGATGGGGCTTGATTCTGTTCCTTGAAGCAACAACTTCTGTGGTTTTGGTCTTGTGAGCAGGAAGTCAAGCTTCCTTCATAAAGATGGGAATGTACTTGAGGCACTGGGGAAATAGTTAAAGGATCACCATTTGTGGACTCTAAAATCAAAGCCAAAGCAATGATGATACATTTTCGGCAGCTACACAACATGCTACGTCCTTGGGGTTAAGTCTGCAGATGTTCTGAGAAGTACATGGGCTGGGATTATGGGATTGCTAGTCAAAGACCCCAGGCTGTAAGAAATAAACACCCTGTGCTTATTTACTTTCTCCGATGAACTCATGGCAGCAAAGACCGAAAGACTGGCCACTTGAAACCTTAAATGAATTGACTCAGTGTCAAATGTGTTACAAAGTCGTTTTCCATCCATGCTTAGAAATAGCTAACTATACTCTAGCATATGTATCTAGGATATGGTGACAATGAATGGCTAAAATTTAAATCTTGTCTTTGGTTCTGGGAACTTTTAACACCTTCTGTTCCCAATCTTGATTTTTTGTCTTGTTTTCTTTTCCTTCTTCTTTCCATTTACTCTCTTTTCCTCTTTCCCTTCTTCATCCGCTCTGCCTCCTGGTATCTGCAAAAATCACTGTGAGAAACTGGCTCCAAAGCCCACATTGGATTTCCCTCTCTGGTCTTGCCCCATTGACCTGGCCCCTTCTTTCCAGGAGCTCCTTCTTCCTTCTCCCGTTCTCCTCTGTACCCATATACTGTCACTGTCTCCCCGTGAGGGGGTGTCCATTTTTCAGCATAATTTAAATGGTGCTACTAAGAGGATGGTTTTAATTGTTTTCCTGATTTCCTTCGGTAGAGTTAGAAACAGAAAACTGCCAGATTCTAACACAACCTCATTTGTTCAACGCTGTCATATGCCAGCCAGTGGGTGAGTCACTGGGGCATGCAAGTTATAGAAGATGTGTTGGCCACACACATACCCCTTTGAATGTTTCTTAACAAGACACATGAGCAATGATAAAAAAATAATAATAAAATAGCTGGTGAATCTTAGAGAGTCAGAATTGTAAAAATCTCAAATATAAAATTTCTCCCTTAGCTCACAGTCCTGTCCATTACAACATAGGTGGGTTTTGATTTATGCAACATCATCATCCCCAAAATTGGAACTGACTTCTGTTTAAAGACCCTGTTTCCCCGAAAATAAGACCCAGCCGGATAATCAGCTCTAACGCGTCTTTTGGAGCAAAAATGAATATAAGATCCGATTTTACTTTACTATAATATAATATAAATTAATACAATATAATATAATATATAATATAATAATATAATATAATACCAGGTCTTATATTAATTTTTGCTCTAAAAGACGCATTAGAGCTGATTATCCAGCTAGGTCTTATTTTCGGGAAACACGGTACATGCAGAACCCAGCTATGTACCTTAATGTGAATCGGTTTATTCTATCATTTCATAAGAAATGGCTTTAGGTGCAAGGAAGATGAGAGATGTGGGGATAATGCATGGGGACAAAATAGACACCGGTGGCCAACTTTGGGAGTCAGGAGGTGGGGAGGGGCAAGCAGCCAGGCAAGCGTTTCTCAGGGTTCTCAGGTGTGCTGTTTCTCAGGGTGTGGGCCAGTGACCACCGGCATCAGAATCAAGTTCTTTTTAAAAATGCAATTTTCTGACTCTTGTTCTTCAGGAGAAAGAACTAGACATCTGCATTTTAACATGTTATTTTGGTGCCATTTTCAGAGCACCTCGGAGTCTGAAAACTCAACACTCCTTTAGAAAGCAGAGCAACATTTTAAAATGCAACTAAGTGTTCTGTCATTTTTGTCCTGTGAAAGTATAGATTTTCATATATACTTATGATCTGTTCAGAGTGTAGTATGTCTATTCCTTGGACTGCATTTTCTTGGGATCTGTGACGATAATTATCCTACCACCAGTTACTACTGGGTGACTTCCAAGAAGGTGGCAGATCAGGGAAAGTCCTAGAAACTCTCCTGAAAGTGTACTAACATGGACCTTCTCTGGGCCTTTTTTAAGACAAGACCTCTGGTGGTAACTCTTTGGAGACAGTGAGTTTTTATTTTGTTGGTTTTCACTGATTCCTCTTATTTGGCCTTGGCAGCTCATGCCGTGTGCTGAGATGGTCTCTGGCAGAGGGCCTAACCTGGGCATAGGAATGCCAGCCTGTTACCGGCCTGAAGAACTCACTGCTTTGGGTATTAAGACTGTAGTCTGGGCCCTGCCCTTGGCTTCTGAAATGCCAGCGATGCCCTCTCTGTGTCAAGTCCTATTTGTTTTTTCAAACCTTTGCCTCCTTCATCACTGCCACTTTCATGCCATTGAAGTTCATCTTTGAAGCAAAAGGTACCTGGGACTAAGAGCTTGGGAGACCCCGTATGAGTCTGCTGTCAGCAAAGCCCTTTGAGCAAAGCCCAGGTTTATGTCCATATTTTATCAACTAAACTAGAGGAAGGAATCCATGCCACAGTTGGACAGTATGAGCTTTTGCATATTCTGTGAAAGCTATTCTAAAAATAGGCCTGTGGAAGACCTAGCAGCGAAAAATAGGAGCAAAGAGGGATTTTCAAATGATTGTGAAAGCTTTTTCTGAAAATGTTCTGATACAGGTTCCTGCTTATCTCCTTCCTCTGACCCGCAGCATCCCAGAGATGAGGTGGTTGGCTCAGGGAACAGGAAGGGAATTGCCGTAAATCTGAGCTAATTTGGGAAGGGAAGGATGAAGCAGATACTCAGCAATCAATAGAGAGACGTCTTGTTCTGTGGTAAATGTTTACGATTCTGTTGCTGGAATGTAATCCCGCTGCCTCAGAACATGGGCCATTAGAGGTGAAATGAGTTCACCGAATGCCCTCTTTGTGTAATTGGTGTGCATCACTCCTCAAGGTGCAGGAGCCCAACGTCCTTCCTTCCAACGAGAGAAAAGGTTTTAGATGATTCTGTCCATCCTCTTTACCGTTTATTGCTTCATGATTCCCAACAAAAAGAGAAAAATGACCGATTTCTCTTTCCTTAGCTCGTGTTTGCAGGACGGGATGTACAAACGCCACTTAACATTTCCTTCCACTCCTGAAAGTGCTGTTGCGGGAGCAAGGAAGGAGATGAAACCACAATGAGAACAGGGACTAGATTGTTCCTTCCCTGACGAAGCCCAAGGAGTGATGCATTGCTCAGCCATCGACAGGGAAAAGAAGCCAGGCATTTGTTTCCTTGTCGTGGAAAGGAGAGGGTATGAAAAAATGCTTTGACTGAAAAGCAAGCTCACTAATTGATTGTTAATGACTACACAGCTCTAAATGTCTGGGACTTGGTTTAGATTCAATGTAATTTGACATTTGCCAACCATTATTAAATCTCTTTGATGATCTCTCTGTGCTGTGGTGAGGAGCAGCTGATTGGCTCTTGGGGATGGAAAATGAAGCGGGCTGGGCCTCGAGTCAGTGGGGTAGCTGGAAAGCAGCCATTGTCACCCAACTCCCCTCTGCTTCGCCAGTCTGGAATTCTTGATGCTTTGGTCTTCTTTGGTCCCCTTCCCTGTTTCTGCAGGCTCTCTTCTCTTCTGTTTCCCCTCATTCTCCAAGTTGTATGTCCTTTCCAGTGCCAGTTCACCTGCCCCTTTAATAGCAAAACACAACCTTTGATCTATTGGTTTCTCTCACCCAAAAGTGAACATCCCTTTGCAAAGAACAAATATTTACTATGATCATGTCAAGATAAAAAGATTAATAAAATGATACTGGGAATTTCATGAAAACCCATCATGGGAAAAGTAATTCCTGAAGAATGTGAGAATCATTGGTTCCCATCTCATTCTCTCTCACTCTCATTTCTGTTTTTCTTTGCCTATTGCTCTGCCCTTCCTTTCACAAATGTGCTTTTTTCCTTCCTTGGCTTTTTCATATGGCCCAGCATATCTTCCTTCCTCCAGGACCTGTCACTTGGCTACCCACAGCCACTGGCACAGACTCCAGGTTCCTATTCTAATTTCTCGTGAGGAAGATTGAATAGGCCAGACTCAGGTCCATGGTCACTGGCTGAATCCGCTGTTGCTGAGGGGAAGGGCAGAAGAGCAACCAGGCTTACGGTGTTCATTCTCCCAGAGCTGAAACTGGGCCACGGGCAAGGAGGACACGATGGGCAACCCTGGTGCCCTTCCTCAGTGCAATGCCCAAGAGTCTCCCTCTTCATCTTGGGGTCAAGGCTCTCAAAACGTCTAGCACAGCTTTGCAAACAGTTCTATTTTTATGTTCGTAATTTATACTATACCCCAACGCATGCACTGACCCACTCACTTTTCCAGGACGACCAGTTCCTCCTCATGCACACTTCTGCTACATCTTCTTTCAAAAGATTTAGGAGGGAAAAAGGAAAAAAAAAAAAATCAGAGCACCTTTCAAAACAGTTCCATAAGAACCAAGAGAAAAGCTGCAGCAATCAAGGATGGTGTATGTGTGGGGGAAACCACGTAATTCTGTTACAATATAGACAAAGATGAGTATTCTTGTTAATACTTGTATGAGGCAGCATGGGATACAGGTAGAAAGGACGGTGATGACGAGTCAGAAAACATTTTCCTAGCTCTAACCATGCCTCCTGTGACCTGTGTGACCTGAAGTAAATCACTTAGCCTTCCTGGGCCTTGCTTTTCCTTTCCTGAAAAACAAATAGAATAGATGAGATGAATCTATAAGTCCTTCCTATTCTTAAATTCTGAGATCACATAATTTCAAGAGGAACTTGATACGAAAATTATAGGATAGCAATATAGAATGGTCCCAGAGAATGGTTCATCTTTGCAGTCATTCTTTTCATTCATTAAACAAAAATTTAATGAGGAATGTGGATTTTATTTTTTAAGATTTTTATTAAAATATAGCTAACATACAATATTATATTAGTTTCAGGTGTACATCACAGTTATTCAACATTTATATACCTAAAGAAGTGATCACCATGGTAAGTCCCGCAACCATCTGACACCGTACCACACTATCACAATATCACTGACTATATTCCCCATGCTGTATATTACATCGCCAAGACTTATATGTTTTATACCTGGAAACTTGGACCTCTTATTTCCCTTCACCTTTTTCTCCTTTTAAAATTTTTCAATTAAAGTTGATATTTAATATTATTTTATATTAATTTCAGGTGTACAGCATAGTGGTTTGACATCTGTATAATTTAAGAAATGATCCCCCTGATTAGTCTAATACCCACCTGGCACTATACATAGTTATTACCATATTATTCACTATATTCTATGTGTTTTACTTTACATCCCCGTGACTATTTTATAACTACCAGTTTGTACTTCTTAATCGCTTCACCTTTTTCACCCTGCCCCCCAATTCCTCCCATCTATCACCCCAACAAATGTAGCATCCATCTGACACCACACATAGTTATTACTAGTTATTACAATATTATTGACAATATTCCTTATGCTATGCCCTACATCCCTATGATTACTGTGTAACAACCAATTTGTACTTCTTAGTCCTTTCCCCTTTTTCACTCACCGCTAACTCTCCTCCCCTCTGGCAGCCATCAATATGTTCTCTGTATCTATGAGTGTGTTTCTTTTTTGTTTGTTTCTTTTGTTCCTTAGATTCCACATATAAGTGAAATCACATTGCATCTGTCTTTCTCTGTCTTACACTCCACTCAGCACAGTACTCTCCGGGTCCATCCATGCTGCCACAGATGGCATGAACCCATTCCCTTCCATGGCCGAGCAATACTCCATTGTACACATGCACCACCTCCTCTTTATCGATTCTTCCATCGATGGACACCCAAGCTGCCTCCACATCTTGGCCATTGTAAACAATGCTGCAGCGAACATATGGATGCACATGTTCCCTTAAAGTAGCATTTGGATTTCTTCAGATAAATACCCTGAAGTGGGATTGATAGATCCTTCTTTGGTTGCCTGTGTTCTAAACTTGGAGGTGCGTGGAAGAGGCCACACTACGAACTGAGGACGTCTATCACCAGTACCAGGCCTGGGGTAGCTGTGCAAAAAGCCAGGACACCCTGAGGCCTGCTGCCACCTGCCAGTTCCCTTAAGGTTCAGCCACTGATAGAGCCTTATGTGGTATGCAATTTAGGTGAGGCAGGGTCTCAGGGAGTCACTAGAATGGGAAGAATTGTGGTATCCAGGTTAATGTAAATTCTGGTTTGGTGCCAATGCTGAGCCTGGAGCTACTCAGCAAAAGTCTGAGAGCACACTGTGGCCAGTACCACCCACCTGAGTCCTGACTCTGATAGTTTTCCAAGAAAGAATGCAATGCAGGTGGGGCTGACTGCTTGAGGAGAAAGTGCCTCTGGTGTATTGGGAGTTGGGTGGGGCGGGGTCCCAGTGAGTCAGCAGCTTGGAGCAATGGAGCTCACCAGGCCAATCAGATTCAGATTTGGCTGTGGTGGGGGCGGGCTCAACACAGGAAAGATGGCTCCCACCTGCCCGCTACACGGGAGGAGGACCTCACACAGGGAAAATGCCAACTGTCCTCCAGTCCTCCCTGAGAAGCCACATACTTCAGTCTGCTCCCCCCCACCCATGTCTCCAATGCCTCCCTAGTTACTCTCTGTCCACTGGAGCCCAAGGTGAGTGCCTGTAAAAGAGTGAGTCTGTGCGTGAGCTGTTTAAGAGGATGTCTGGGTTTCTCCCAGTCTTTCGTGTCACTCAGATGGCAAGAATCCCCATTGTTTTTCATAGCCAGAAGTTGTGGGGGCTCCTCTTCCTGGCACCAGTACCCCAGTCTGGGGAGCCTGGTGTTGGGGGGCTGGGGTCTCTCGCTCCTCCGGGGAAAACCTCTCTGGCTGAAATATCCCTCCTGATTCTCAACCACCACACAGAAGTTTGGGCCTTTTCCACATCTCCACCCCTCCTACCAGTCTCAATGTAGCTTCTTCTTCTTTATATCCTTATTTACAAAATTTCTGTTTAGCTAGACTTGAGATAGTCCTTTAGGTTAGTTCTATAATTTAGTTGTAATTTTAATGTGTTGATGGAAGGAACACATTATCTACTCCACCATCTTGGATCTTTCTGTTGAGAATTTTAAAGCTGGCTAATCTCTGTGTTACACTTTGGATGTGCAAATGGCAACAGACTGAAATAATTCCTAGTATCACAAAAGGCACAATTTAGCACATTAAGGAAAACCTTTATCATCTACATTGCAGTATTTCTGAGGTAAACTTTCATTTTATGTTTAATGCTATTTTCTCCTACATAATTCTGCATACCTTGATGACAGATGGCTTCTTTCTCTTTACCTAACTGGGACTGCAGCCTTCACTCTCTTGGTGAGATACTTTGAAACCCTAACACTTAACTGGTATAGAAAAGCATAAACATGGCTGGATAGAGAAATTGGCCAAGTCTGTGTCAGGTCTTTCTAATAGGACTTCCTCTTTATGTTATTAGAATAAGTTCCCAAAACACTGGAAGCCTTTGTATTCAAAGATAAATGTTAAAGCACTATGAAACACAATCAGACATTAATTATGAATTATCTTCCATGTTGACTGTCCAAGCCTCTGTTAGCAACTTGATAGTTTTAAGAAGTACATGGAAATGATGGGAGTTGGGCCTGGCACATATTACATGTTCAGTAAGTGCTGGCTGTTAGTATCATTACTAACAGAAAGCTTAAACGCTCCAGAGGAGAGTTTCCTGTATCTCAATCTAATCACAGTCCTTGAGAAAATGGACACGCCATTCACACTCACCCCAAGTCTTGGACTGGTGACCTCTGCTTTGGGCTCAGGGAAGGAAGGAAAATGCAGAGGAAGGAATTCCATTCATGGCACATAGCCTCTCTCTTTTCTTTCTCTCCTGCAGCCACCCCAAGTGCCTGTAGCTCCCCAATTCTTGCCCAGTTCAGATTCTCAACTGTGGAATTGCCAAAGATGCTGAGGGTAGGGAGGGGTGGTTCCTGGGTTCCATCCTGCTCTTTCTCCAGAGACTGCATCCTCAAAAACACCTAATCAATGTGTTCTCAGAAAACAACACCCGTGGAAACGTTTGCCATTTTCTTTGCTAAGTGTTATTTTTCCCATATTAGAGGTCTGATTTCCTGCGATTCTTGGAGAGTACCGGGAGGAAGAAGGGGCAGGAAGCTCGGCACAGAGGGGAGCAGTGATTAAGCGCCCACTCATTTCCGGCCTTTTCCTTCACAACTGAGGGAAAGCATTTTGAGGTGTTCCTGCATTGGTTATTTTTGTGTAGAAAGAACAGTGTCTTTGTTAATGGATCCTAGAAGATATGAGCAGAAGATTCAGCATTTTCTTTTAGGTCTGTCACTCACCAGCAGCGTGGCCTTCTGGGTGCATCCTCTCATGGGGCCAGTTTGCTCAGTCCTTAAAAAAAGACAGTGCTTGCTTGTTATGGGCCCAGCATGCTTCCGCTGTGCCACTTGGCTGTCTAATACTTGCTTGTTAAATGATTTGGATTTCCTTCAAAATAAAATGTCAGGCAAGTCTAACTTACTATTATTGTAAAAGGCTTCTGTCTTGGGAAGTAGCACTCAGTGAGAGGTGAAGAGAGGAAAATCTTGAAAAGAGAAAGGCACCGCAGAGTGCTTTAGATGAATGTTCTGAGATATCCCCCTACCCACTCCCACCCCCCCACCCCTATCTTCACCCTTCCCCCACCCACTACCTCTCTCTAAGAGGAACTTTATAGTGTTTTCCACCAACCAATCACCAGTTGCAGGTCTTAAAATAGTAAAGCTATTATAGGATTGCAGGATTTGATTTGATTATTTCGTTTTTTTTCTATCACAGCTCTCTGTAGGTACTAGTGATAGGATAGGATAATAGTGAAAATTATATCCCTTTTGGTTATTGTTTTAATAGCTGTCAATAGCTTTAATAAATTACCTCATTTAATAGTCATAATAAACTTGTAAGGTCAGTACGATAGATGTTATTTAAGCCCAACTTCTTACCCCTTCTTTGTCCTTTGAATAAAGAAACTGAAGCACAGGGAGATCAGTGACTTGTCCAATGTCACAAAAGTGCTAAATAACAAAGCTGAGGTGAAAACATCTCTCTCGTTAATTGTCTTTCCCATTGACCACGTGCTGATCAGCACTTCATTTAGCAAATTTGACCCTACTGTGATGAGATGCCCAAAGATTTGGTTCACTTAATAGATGTTTATGTTTATAATTAGGTTATTACAGTATTCTGGAAGTTTGTTCAAACAGTGAGTTTTACTATATTTTTGTTAAAGTAACTAGTCCATGTTTAAAGGTTAAGAACATACCTGCATTATTGTATTTGGTCATTTATAAGATTGGGCATTTTTATTTAGTGTTGTGAAAACTGTATGACATAGGAATTGAGGTCAGGGTTAATTAATTACAAACTTATCTAATAAATACAATAAGCTGAAGACTGTTCAACACTGGGGATTCAAAGATGCCCGAGACAATTTATATTAGTTAGGACTCTATATTTCTGTTTACTTATTTATTTTGGGTGGTGACAGAAATTCAACTTGAAATGGTCTATGCATAAAGGGGAATTCATTATTAGGACTAAGGGATAATTCATTGTAGGAATACAAGCGTGTCATCGTGGAAACCCTAGACGTGGAACATGACTTCTAGAATGACTAAAAATGGGGATTCGAGAGCTCAGGGCCTTCTAGCTCAGCTCTGTTCCTCTCAGCTCATTTATTGCATTCTTCTATTTCTAAAAACTTCCACTATTTTTTGCCCACATGTCAATAAACAAGGCTGCCAATAACTGAAGTTTATTGCTTCAAAAATCAAAAGAGATTGATTTCCTTTTCTCAATTCCAGTTCCTAAATTGGACCAGGAGCTCTCCCTCAACCAAATGGCTCTGCCCTCTGACATGAGATATTCTGCTTCGGTCAGGTACTCACCTCCAACCAGTAAGTGGGGGTAAGGGGTGGTATTACATTGGACTAACATGGTGGAGCCTATGATAACCATATGGGTGTAGGTGGAAATGAGCTGCCAATAGAAGAGGGATGTGGAGAAGACAATCCTATGAAGGATGGACAGTCCCTACACTCATGAAGCTTCTAATCTCATGATCTATAAGCAGATAATGACACTATAATGATGTGAGCTCAATCAGAGAAATATATCAGATCACTCTAAAAACACAGGAGTAATGTCTCTACCTAAGAAAAATCAAGACATTTGTACAAAGAAAGTAAGGTTCCAGCTGAGTCTTGAAATAAGACTAGAAAGTCATTAGTGAGGAAAGGGCATTCCATGCAGAGGTAATAGCATCTCCAAAGGCTCAGAGGCATGTAGGAGTGAAAGAATGAAGTTGGAAAGGTAATAGCACTCTATGTCCCTTAGTACCTTTGACCCACCCCCCTTCCCCACCTTTTAAGGAGCAAATGAGGTCCTGAGATAATGGAAATACATTGTATAGCACATTTGGCTTCTCAGAGCCCTTTTACATTAACTTTTTTCACTGGCGTCACACAATTTGCTATGATGGAGCTAGTATACACATTTTTTTTCTCCATTATGTTGATGAGGAAAGAAATTTTTAAAGAACTGTGACTTTAAACTAATGAAGGTTAGTTTAGAGATAGACCTGGGACTAGAACACAGGTTTCCAATTCCCAACTCAGTGTTCTTTCTACTCCTCCCCCCTCCAGGATATTCCTTTAATGTCTTTAACTTAAGGGATCACAACTGTGTCACTAAGAATTCAGTCTACTGTGACAAATCTGTTGGATGATCCCAAATAAAGTTACGTATATTTTATTTCAATCAGTTATTAAAATGTCTTGCAAAATCTCCATTCCAGAAAATTATCTGAAAGAAGAGATTCTTGTTGCCTGGAATGGGAGGGGAGAGAGACAAAGAAATTGTTTGTTCCTAATTCTTTTGTTACAAAAGGAGATTTTAAGCTATATTTTAAACTGAGATTTTAAGCTGAAGCAAGGAATGTATCACACTTCTGAAGAGCCAGAATTTGCCCAGTGTGGCCTGTTGTGCCTGGGACTTTGTAAATTCTCAATAAATGTTTGATGAATGAATGAATGAATGAATGAATGAACAAACGCAGGGAATTTTTTAAAAAGATTTTTATTTAAAAAAAATATAGCTATCCAAAGTGTTGAGTTCAGTTCAGGGCAGCTCCCCCTGTTCTGTTAATTAAACTTTGGGACATTGAAACAGGCTAGAGAAGATGTTGGATAGAAAGTATTACTATATTCATTTATTTCCCAGCCTACAAAAAAAAAAAAATAAAAAAAAAATATATATATATATATACACACACACATATATATGTATGTATATATATATGTGTATATATACACATATATATTATACATATACATAGCTAACATACAAATTATATCAGTTTAGGTATACACCATAGTTGTTCAACATTTATATACCTAAAAAAGTGATCGCCATAAGTCCAGCAACCATCTGACACTGTACCACGCTATCACAATATTACTATGCTATACATTACATCGCCATGCTTTATATGTTTTATACCTGAAAATTTGGACTTCTTACTCCCCTTCACCTTTTCCCTTTTTTAATTTTTCAATTACAGTTGAAATTCAATATTATTTTATATTAATTTCAGGTGTACAGCATAATGGTTAGACATTTGTATAATTTAATAAGTGATTCCCCTGACTAGACTAGTACTCACCTGGCACTATACATAGTTATTACCATATTATATTATCTATGCTTTACTTTACCTCCTCATGAATATTTTGTAACTACCAATTTGTACTTCTTAATTCCTTCACCTTTCTCACTCTGTCCCCCAACACCCCTCCCATCTATCACCCCAATACATCTAGTATTCATCTGACACCATACATAGTTATTGCAACATTATAGATTATATTCCTTGTTTTATTCCCTACATCCCCATTATTACTGTGTAACAATCAATTTGTACTTCTTAATCCCTGCTCCTTTTTCACCCACTTTTTCAACCCCTCCCCTAAATCTGGCAACCATCAAAATGTTCTCTATCTATGAATGTGTTTAGTTTTGTTCATGTGTTTATTTTGTCCTTTAGATTCCACATATAATGAAATCACACTGCATCTGTCTTTCTTTGTCTGACACACTCCACTTGGCACAATGTCCTCCAGGTCCATCCATGCCGCTGCAGATGGCAAGAGCCCATTCCCTTCCATGGCCGAGCAATATTCCATTGTATATATGTACAACCTACTCTTTATCCATTCTTCCATTGATGGGCACCCAGGCTGCCTCCACACTTCAGCCAACGGAAACAATGCTCCAATGAACATATGGATGTACATGTCCCCTTGAAGTCGCATTTTGGGTTTCTTTGGATAAATACCCAGAAATGGGATTACTGGGTCCTTCTTTTTCATTTTAAAGTCCTTTTTGTCTGCTATATGTATTACTACCCCAGCTTTCTTCTTTTTTTTTTTTTTTTTTTCCACTTTCATGATATAACTTATTCCATTTCTTTACTTTTAGTCTGTGTGTGTCTTTCAATCTGAAGTGAGTCTCTGGTAGGCAGCATATGTAAGGGTTTTGTTTTCTTATCCATTTTATTACCCTATTTTTTTAATTAGAGCATTTAATCCATTTACACTAAAAGTAGTTATTAATAGTTATGTAGCTATTGCCAATTTATTATTCATATTTTTTAGTGTGTGTGTGTGTGTGTGTGTGTGTGTGTGTGTGTCTTAAGGAAGTTCCTCTAACATTCCTTTTAATTACTAGTTTGGTGTTGATGAACTCCTTTAGCTTTTCTTTGTCTGGGAAGCTGTTTATCTGTCCTTCGACTTTAAATAGTAGCCTTGGTGGGTAGAGTACTCTTGGTTGTAGATTCTTACTTTGCATCACTTTGAATATTTCATGGCAGTCCCTTCCGGCCTGCAGTTTCTGTTGAGAAATCAGCTCACAGTCTTATGGGAGCTGCCTTATAAGTTACTAGTTGCCTTTCTGTTGCTGCTTTTAGGATTCTCTCCTTGTCTTTAACCTTTGCCATTTTAATTATAATGTGTCTTTGTGAGGGCCTTGGTGAGTCTTGGTGTGGGACTCTCTGTGCTTCCTGGACTTGTAGGTCTACTTCCTTCACCAGTTTAGGAAACTTTTCAGTCATTATTTCTTTAAATGGGTTCTCAATCTCTTGCTGTCTCTTTCTTTCTCTGGTACCCCTATGATGTGAATGTTGGTGTACTTGATGTTGTTCCAGAGATCTCTTAAACTTTCTCCTTTTTTTTTTTTCCAAGTTCTTTCTTCCTTTTGCAATTCCAATTGGGTATTTTCTGGTACCTTGCTTCCAAATCACTGATTTGATCCTCTGCTTCCTCTTGTCTGCTGGTGATTCCTTCTAGTGCATTCTCCATTTCAGTTATTGTAGTCTTTACTTCTGACTGGTTCTTTTCTACGTTTTCTATGTCCTTTTTTTATGATTGCTATCTTTTTGTTGAAGTTCTCACTAAGTTCCTTGAGCATCCTTATAACCAGTGTTTTGAACTCTGTCTCTGGTAGGTTGTTTGCCTCAATTTTGTTTAGTTCTTTTTCTGGAGTTTTCTCCTATTCTTTCATTTGGGATGTAGTTCTTTGTTTCCTCATTTTGGCTGCCTCTCTGTTTTTTTCTCATATGTATTAGGTAGATCTGCCACGTCTCCCAGTCTTGAATGGGTGGCCTTATGTAGTATGTACCCTGTGGAGCACAGTTTCCCTGGTCACCTGTGTTTGGTTTTCCAGGAGTGTCCCTTGTGTGAGTTGTGTGTGCCCTCCTGTTATATTTGAACCTTGATTGTTATTGGCACACCATGGGTGGGATTGACCCTCAGGCTCACTGACTGTGGGGTTTGACCATGTCCACAGCTTACAGAATGCTGTGATCAGGGTTTACCACATGGATTAAGATTTGCTCCAGTGGGCTGTGGTGCCTGCTGAGACTGCCCTTTGTGTGTGCCACTTGTGGTGTTAATTGGGTGGTGCTCTGCTGTGGGATGAAGCCAACCTCCAAGTATGTTGGTTCTGGGGTTTCTGGAGAGGGGCTCTGGTGCAGGCCCAGGTCAGCCCCTGGCTGTGAATAAAAGGGGACTACCTGGTAAGAGGTGTAAAGCGATCCAAGGTTGGTTGCTGCCTGTGCTGGACCAGGAGACATTTGGGAGAAACTGTGTTGCAAACTGAGGACATCTGCTACCAGTACCGGGCCTGGGGTAGCTCTGAAAAAGCAAGGACACAACAAGGCCTGTGGCTGGTTGCTGGCTCATATAAGGTTCAGCCCCTGATAAAACCTCTGTGGTATGGAGTTAAGTGTGGTGGGCTTGAGTCACCAGGGTGGAGCAAGCAGAGCTCACCAGACCAATTCAGATTCAGATTTGACCAGGGGCATGGAGGGGTGGGGTGGGGTGCTCAACACAGGAAAGATGGCACCTGCCTGCCAGCTGCATAGGAAAGAATCCCACACAGGGAAAACAGCAACTATCTTTCAGCCCTCTACTGAAGCCACATACCTCAGTCCCCTCCTCCCCAACCCCTCATGTCTCCGATGCCCGTCGACACACCGTCCCTCCACTGAGGTTCAGGAAGAGAGCTCAGTAAACGTAGGTGCTGGGCACCTAGATAATAAACCAGGAACTAAACAGGTAAATGAGCTAAATAAAATGTGATGTAGTGATACGAAGGACGTAAACAGGGTAATGTAGACTTGATCATGGACATGTGGACTAGTTTAGATAGAATGGCAAGAAGAGACTTTTCAAAGGAGGTGATATTTGAACTAAGACCTGGGGAGAAGAGCGTGAGCTTTCATGGGTAGAGCTAAGGAAGCACTTTCTGGGCAGAGAAAACAAGAGCAAAGCTGAGGGAGGGGATGGGATTCCAGAGCTGGAGGAACAGAAAGGAGGCCCCTGGGGCCAGAGCACAGGGAACAAAAGGGTGTGCAGTAGGAGAGAGGCTAGAGACTGGCTAGGTCACAAAGTGCCTTGTAAGGCAAGGTCAGGATTGGGGTTTTGCTCCAAGAGACCTGGAGATCCACTGAGGAATTTAAACAGAGGGGTCCTCTTTCTGATTTACATTTTTTAAACAACCACTCTGCCTCAGTAAACAGCATCAACATCCATCGAATTGCTTATGTGAAAAACCTCAGCCCTCCTTGGCTCATCAGTTTCCTTCTCTCTCCCAATCAACAAATCTAGTGAGTTTGACCTCTAAAAGATACACCAAGCATCTTAATTTTTTCCACCTCTGTGAGACCACCTTCATTTATTTAGGCTGTTGCAATGCTGCCTTAGACACTGTACGTTGGAGAACTTACCAAACTTTCAAGAACTTACCAGACTTTTCAAGAAGGCAGTTGGACATTTAAAACTAAAGATCAGGCTGCTGGTTACATGAAATAATGCACATAAACACTTGACACAGCACCTGGCTTCTAAAATGTTTTTAATACACATAATTTTTTTTAAAAATGTCCATTTTCCTGGTGCTTTTTGACATGATGAAAAGATCAAGGGATTTGGAATAGGAGACTTGGGTTTATGTCCTAGTTTAAAAGAAGTGTGGTTTTCGACAAGTTTTAATTTTTCTGAGCTGCTGTTTCCTCCTCTGGGAAATAAAGATGTGAACACCTGTTTTCTCTGTCATACAGGGCTGTTCTGAGCTTCAAATATGATAATGGATGTGAAAATGCTTTGTAAGCTGAAAAGCATCTTTTCATGAGCGATCAACCATATGAAATTATATTTAATTCAGTTTCCCTTTGTATCTGACCTCTTAGATGCCTATACTCTAAGACTACAAAATAAATTTTATTGCAGGGCACTGGGGTCTTCAATTTACAGAAAGACTGAATCCCAGATCCTTGAGAATCTGCCTTGCATAGTCCAAACCAGGGCTGCCCAGTAGACCTTTGTGCTGAAATGGAAATGTGTATCTGTGCTGTCCAATACTGTTGCCACCAGCCATTGTGGCAATTGAGCACTTGAAATGTGACTAGTGTGACAAGGGAACACTACGTTTTATTTTTTTCATTTTAATTAATTTAAATGTAAATAACCACATGTGGTTAGTGGTTACTCTATTGGACAATACAAGTCCAAAAGCTTTACTTTCTCAGGGCCCTCATCTATAAAATGATGAAGGCTTTTCTAGTTCTATCTATGCTTTTACATACACAATTCCGGAATAGACAAGCCAGTTTGGATAAAATAGGGCTGAGTCCTGAGTCACTTTTCTTATTCTTGAGTCTAAAATAATCCTACTTTTTTTTTTTTTTAATTCATAGCTGTTTTACTTAACAACAAGAGAAAAAACTTCAAAACAATGACAACACAGTCTCAAAGTAAAAGGCAATCCTGGAATATGAACGACTTAAGAAACACATTCTCCTGGGAGTTATATTTTGGTATCAAGGAGACTACTTGTTCCAAAGTTAACATTCTCCATTTCTCATTTAAAAAATCGCTAGGGAAAAAAATATTTGGAATTGAATAAATAAAAGGATGGCTGCAGTGGGGATTGTTTATATGATGCTGACAGTTTCGAGGTCATAAGGGGTTTCCATGATGAAGCTGGCACTAATTTTGTCTTCTCATAAGGACTGTGCTGTTATTACTGAATATTAAGAACACAAGCTGAAATATATAGAGAAACAGAAAAGGACAGAAACGTGATTGAACTGTTTGAGGGGAAAAAAAAAAAACCAGTGCTCAGCAGAAAAGTAACTCAAGACAACGGAAAGGACTAGAGATGGGAGATGGTAACAAGGGAGAAAGGGTTTTGAAGGGAGAAATGAATATGGAACTGGAATTGGGAAGACAGAGAGGGAACAGATTGGGGTAGGCGGTGAGGATCAGAGAAGAAATTTCACATCCATTTGTGAATGACACCAGGAGCTAAGCCTGTGTGTGTGTGTGTGTGTGTGTGTGTGTGTGTGTGTGTGTGTGTGTGTGTTAGGGAGGGGGGTGGGAAGGAAGATCAGAAAAAAAAATTACTTTGGAAAGAAAGAGAGTGACAAGGTATGGAGGACAAGGGGGACAGCTGCTGTCATCTCATTTAATTAAGAAATTATTAATGGAACAGACGGGCCAGCCACAATGAGCCTTTACTGATGAGATACTCCTAAAATGGCAGATAAGAGCAGCTAAAAAGTTACTGAGAGTAAAAGTGGTAAGAACACAAGTCTAGTTGATAACATAATACTTAGCACAAGGCTTAGAAATTTTAAAATCACACATGAAATAGATTTAAATGACTCTGGTTATCACCTAATTATGGTTGTTTAAATAATGTAATACAATTAACTGTTCAAAACAATTAAAAAGCCCTAACAGCTTTAAGCGATTAGTCTTGTGTTCTGAATTCCCCCTTGAAGCAGTTACTGTTCAATCCCGAGGTCCTGGTGGAAGGTAATCTTATCGCGATGACCACACCTTCCCAAACCTATGTGGCTCTTGGGTCAGAAGAAGGGAAAGAGCAAACTTAGCTTCTAAAGGCCGTATTTTTTTCTCTCCTATTCCTTAGTTTTCCATGGTAAGAACATCTAGCTTCTTTCCTCAAACAACCACCTTGTCTCTTCTGCCTTTCTCCCCTCACCAAGCAGAGTCCCCTGACAACCCCTCCGTGTCTTCCTCATAAGAAAATGCGGTATCAATCCTGTTAGACTAAATGTAGTACAGGTCATAACGGAGCTCAGCCGTGCAAGTTTACTTGACACAAAGCTGTCTGGATGAAGAGCCAAGCACCGTGGTAGTGACCATGGTTTCAAGAGAAGAAGACATCGTTTTTCTCACCTGACTCCCAGGTGAGCAGTCAGTCCCAAAATTCTCACTCAGAGTAATGGCCTCATAGTGAGTGGAAAGAATAAGACAAAGCAACTGATTAATTTGAAAATATCCTTATTTTTTTCTAATCATATATGAAGGATGCAAATTATTAAAAAAAAAAAAAATACAAAGTTAAAACTCTTAGAACCCTACCTAAACATTCGCTATTAAGAATTTGATACATGGCTACAGAAATCAACATATGAGTACATATTAACCTAAATGAGATCTTATCTATACAGTGTTCTGTAAGATTCTTTTTTAATTGAATGTCTGTTCCATGCCAGTATGCCATACTTCACTGAATGAAAGACACTTGTGATTGTAAGATTATGTACGAGTAAGAACAGAAAAATGCTGCAGATTATAATCAGTAGGTCCTGTAGACTATCAAACACATCTTAACTTCAGAGGTGTTAAAATATTTTAAAAGGCATCTTATAAATGATGAAATACAGTATTTAAAATTTTCTTGACCTTTTGACAGCTTCATAATATCCCACTGTATAGCCACGTCATAAATTACTCAACAAATCTCCCATTAGTAGACATTGGTGTTGTTTCCAATATTTTCAAATTTTCAAAAACTACTTTGATGTATGTCTGCACACATCACATTACTTCTTCAAGTTGAATTCCTAGAAGTAGAAGTGATGGATTAAATAAGTTAATCCTATTTATACCAGGGGATACTGGTTTACATACACTCTTAACAGTTGTATTTCAGAGTCCTTACTGTCTCAGGCCCTTCGCCATTTATATATCATCTCCTGAAACGTGGTCTGGACCTCAACTCAGAAAAATCCAAAGCCATATAACCTCATTTGCCATCCACTGTCATTCTTATCTTCCTTCTTGGTGTTTCCAATCTTCAGGAAACTCAGGAACTTGAAATGGTGATGTCCATAGATGATTGCCAAGTAACAGACAAAGCCCAGATCCATTTATTTGCAGAGAGCTGCCCTAACACAGCTGTACTCAGTGATGTGCCTTCCTGCTCTTCATCTTTCTGCCAGTTAGGGATGAGGCCGAAGGATGACATCTTTGCATGCGACTTAATGCTAATAGCACCAGTAATTAGAACGAAATTGGGGCTACTTTCCTGCCTTCTTTTGTTCATTTGATCTGAAATCCCATCCTCGGCTCTAGGCTGTGGGGACACAAAGATGAACAACTTAACAGTTCCTGCCCAGGGAACCTACAATCTAATGAGGGAGATGAGATACACTCATATAAAATAATAGAACAACAGCAGACAAGGTAATCGATTTCACGAGGCAGGATATGATTGAGTGTCAAATGTGCAGACATTAAGTCCAGAATTTGAATGAAATCTGGAGACAGAATGCCTTGTCCCTTTGAGAGGTACCAGGAGCAATGCTAATGTGCCACGACCCTCTGGAAGCACAAAGATGACACATGGTCGATTCTTTCCTAGGCAGCATCTGTGTCCTATACCGTCCCTCAGGAGTCCACGACACACCAACACATGCTCAGTCTTTTCCTGGAGCACCAGGGGCCAGCTGTCCCAGGTCCTGTGTGTCCTGGAGGGGAGGAGCCAGGCCATTTGACTTCAGCCCCTCTTCAGGAGGAGTGCCCCGAGGACAAGACATAGAGTCCAGGGTCCTGAGAGCACCCGACTCAGGGCTGCTACATTCAGAAAGTGAGGATTCACCGTCCGTCACATTTCCATGCCCCGTGGCATAGAAACTAAAGTCCCGTTCATAAAGCAAGCTTCCTTATTAATCAGTAATTCAAGTTTTGGGACATGTGCCTCCCAAACCAAATTTTATAAGAGAGAAAGAGAGATAGCTCTTTTATTTTATTGTTTCTGAAACCAGATACACAGGGCTTTTAGGAGGCATCACAGCATGTCCAGCTTCAGGGCTCTATTCACTAAGGATGGCAAGAAACAAAGGACTCACTTGCTAATACTGAAAAACTGCAAAGGCACCTGCCCCAGGCCCTCCGGGTCAGGGCACATGTTGATAAATGACATGTAGGCTGTGAACCGGTGGGAGGGGCCCTGGATGGGGCATCAGGAGAGACACCTGGATCCCATCAGTGGATCTTAGAACTGAGGTCAGAATACTGGGGAGTGTTTTGGAATAGATGCATGTTTGGACACACTCGGACCTCCTGAATCAGACTCTTGGGGTGGGTGGGGTGTTGGTTTTCAAGAAATTCCACCCCTGACTCATATGAGCTCCATTGGTTAAAAATAACTCAACTAGGTAATCTCTAGCAAGAAACTCTCAGTCTCATTTCTGATGTGTTAGGGCTTCTTCATAAAAAAAAGAAAGAAAGAAAGAAAATAAAAAAATGAAAATGAGGCTTAAAAATCATTTACATAGTTAGCACATTTTGAATTCTGTAACTCATGTTTACATTTAACCTAATAACACTTAATATAAGATTGCAATGCAATTTAATCTCGCAAAATAATTAAAGATTTATGGAAAATATTAATTCTTGGGGAACCATAGGCAGTGTGATCCAAAAATGGAACACAAGTTTAAAGTTATATGATGAATGGCTACTTTCAGTCCTGTCAGGGTAACTCTGAGGCTGAAGATACCACCTCATTTGGTGAAATGATTAAAGTATAAATTTGACCCTCTTCATTAGTGGGAAGCCCAGGCCCTCGGTCATCCTGCCTCCTTTGTCTACTCCCCCCATCCCCTCTATGAAAGTCGTGCCATGAAAGTCCTGGGCTTCAGCTGCAGTGATCAATGAGCCCTTGGTCTAATGTTGGTCATAACATTTCTAGGCCGACTATTTTACCCCCCAGGGGAGAACTGTTAATGATAATATTAATAAGGGCAGCTAACATCTGCTGAGCTCTTACTGCACTTCAGGCTCTACGCTGAGGGCAGAAAATAGATTTCCTTTTCTACCCCAGGAATCCAGGTCTCTTGGATTGTACAATGCAAGAGAAGTTGTCTGTTTTCCAGAAGAGGCTCCATATTAATCTATTACGAGTGTAAAATATGGTTCTTTTTAACTCTTCCAACCAGTGTATTGGCTTTCACATAATTATCATAGCTTTTTCAGATATTCAGGCACCATTCAGGCCCCAAGTCCTTAGCACCCAACACAGTCGAATGATTTGGTGACTAAGAAATACATCTACCTGGTGAGGTAAGACTAGATATGTGCATAGAAATGTCCAGATGAAATGAGACTAAGCGGGTGATGGTAGAGCCAGCAAGATGCAGATGGAAAGGTGCATCTGGTCCCCACGGTGGCCAAATCCCTGCCACCTGCCCCTTGCGCGGCACCTTGCCTTCTTCCCACCTTCTCTACCCTCTTAGAGTCTAAGCTGTGGGTTATGTTCTTCTTCACTGCTGTCTCGTATGAAAAGGGTCCCTCTTTGGCAGATTTGCATCTCTAACCCATGTCCTCACAGCGTCACCTCTCAAATTCTCCTCCAGACATTTTCACATTGCTTATTCCTTCCCTGTCTCAACGTCTGTAGGGTCCTCCTCTCCTCTTCCACATGCCCTCAAGGCTTTCGTCTGCAATACTCTCTAGCCACTGACGTACTTTTCAATTTCTCATTGCCAACATTGTTGGAAGACACAATGAGTATTCCACAGATACTAATACACATACTTGTCATGCCACCCGTCTGCAATCTGATTTCTACTCCTACTGAGGTCTGCTGCAGCCCAGGACTTAGCACCGGCAAATTCCCTGACCTTCCTTTGGGGCCTCTCCACAGGATTTGGGACACTCGGTTCCTGGGTTCTCAGCGCCTTTTGACGTCTACTCTCCTTCCTGATCTCTAAAATGTAGTGATTTTAAAAGATTCTGCCCATTTGCTCTCTATTTCCTCTCTATTATCAACTTCATCTACTCCCACAACTTGACCCACTCATTGTAAACAAATCACATTCCCAACCTGGGCCTAAACTCTGGATTGGCTTTTCCAACTTCCTTCGAGACATCTTCAACTAAATACTTCTCTGAACGTTCATATGCCACTTTCTAACATCAAATTTATTAGTGTTTCCTACACCCAAACCTAAACCATTTTTTTCTCCTAACTTACCTATTTCTGTTCATTTCTTGATCTAGAAACAGTTCATGATCTAACAACAACTCCAGGTAGAAACATCCACCGGCTTTGCCCCGGATCGCTCAGCTGGGCAGAGATGGAAGAAGGGTAGGCTCTGCTCTAATTGTCATTCAGGGGTCAGGCAGATAGAGGTCTGCCATCTTCAATGCATGGTTTCCAAGCAGGTTTCAGGTGCTGACATCCAGATGACAAGAGGAGAAAGGGCATTGAGACTCATGTGAGAAGCATATTTAGGCCAGCACCAGAAGTGGCACATATTAGTTTGTTCACATTCCATTGGCTAGAACTTTGGCAATTAGGTCATATGACCTAATTGCAGAGAAGGTTGGGTAATGTTATCTAGCTGTGTGCCCAGAAGGAGAGAGGTTTCAGTGAATAGTTAGCTGTCTCCTATTCTCCCTGTAACAAGTGTTCAAAGCCTTCAAGGGCGTATCCCTATTTCTTCCTCTGAACTATCCTTTTTCAGTTAGTCACTGGGTCCTGTTGATATTTCCTCTACAATACCACTCCTGATATCTGATACCACTATCTTAGCTCAGACCCTTATAAACTTTAACTGATAACCATAATACTCTTCTAACTCAAGTCTTTACCCTTTGAATCCCTCATTTATTCGAGAAATATTTATTAAGCATAATATTCCAGGCACCATTGTAAATATGAGGGGAAGATGAAGAAATTGATAGGCCTTGTGCCTGCATTTATAATCTCATGGCGAGTATGGATGAATAAATGGCACTTACCACATTGGATTGTTCCCACTTGTGATGGGGCAGTGCAGGATACCAGAGAAACGCATGAGAGGGGACCCACATTCCTCTGCCCACTCCACTTAAGAGGATATAACTATACCCTACTCACTGACCCCCTCCTTACCCGCATTGGTCCCTGGCCCACCATCCCATTTATTTTCATCACAGTCCTTAATGCCACCTGAAATGATCATGTATATTTATGTGTTTATTTGCTGTTTTTGTGTCTTCTCCCACCAGAGTGGGAGCTCCACCAAGAGCAGGGACCATGGCTCATTTGTCAGCAGTGTATCCAGAGAGTCCAGAAAAGTGCTGATATGGAGGAGGAAGGAACCTAGTCTAGGGGATCAGATTACGTTTCTGGAAGAAATGATCTTTAGGGTGAGGCCTGAAGGATGCATAGGAGTTAACCAGGTTTTCTGGTGGTCAGGAAGAAGGTGGGGTGGGAGGGATTATTGTTCTAACATGGTAGGAGAGAAAGCATGGCTGAAATCAGTGTTGGGAAGGGGAGAGTTGAGGATGGAGGCGTGAATGTGGCCTTATAAACTATGTCTGTGGGTTTGGATTTTCTCCTAAAACCAATAAGGAACCATGAAGAGTTTTAAATAGTGGAGCCACATTAGGTTCCCATTAGAGTTTTAGATCCCTCTGGGGCACTCTGTAGAATAGATGGGAGGGGGCAAGACCAAGGTCCAGACAACCTGGGAGAACCCAGGGGACAGATCCTGTAGCATGAGCCTGTGCATTTAAGGTTAAGTTTTCCAAAGCATTAGCTTAAATGATATTATTCCCTCAAAGAAAAGTCTCCAAATGGTGAGCATTGCAAAAATTGGATGATTACTATATTTTTCCACTTTTATTTTATCTTCCCTTGCAACTCAAGTCTTTCCTCCTCCTTGAAGCTTTCCATGATTTACCCCTGCTCTGAATTACTGTAAAATTTCCCATTTATTCAATACACTTGGTGTGGCTGCCCTGTCCTATATCTTTGTAACCTTTGAATTCATCCCCAACCTTCTGCCAGTAGGCAGAGTCTTCAAAATGCAACCTTTGTATATTATTTCATAAAATTGTGCCCTTTGTCTGGGTCTTTTATTGACAGGCTCACAGAGGAGAAATAGGTTTTAAATTCAGGTGATGCTGGAGGCCTGCCCTCGACTGAAAAGGAGATTTCCTCTTAAAAACAGCCTTTCTCTTCCTATTTCTATCATCCACACTCTATCTAGGTCCATCAAGGCCAGACTTCACTATTTGGGGAAAGCAGAGCACCGGCGGACCCAGTGGTGTTTTTATTTCTTAAGTGCTTGTGCTGTGAGGGGCCGAAGGCAGAAGGGGAGTGTGTTTAAAGGAGACAGAGTAATTGCCAGTTATTTTCAAACTAGAGAGTAAAATTGAAAAAGCCCTTTTTATATCAACCCATGTGTTCCCTTGTAAGGGCAGAATATGCCAGTGACAATTGTTGCTGAAGCAAATTTCTCAGTGTTAAAAGAAGTTCCTTTGTCTCTCAATCAACACATGTTTCTTCAGTTTTCCTCACTGCTATTTTTCGTTTTCTTTTTAATAATAATTAAAATAGCAGACACTTATCTTTTATAGATTTATCTTTGGATTTGTTTTGCTTTCTTCCTTCACACCATCCTTGTATTTATATTTAAATGTCAGCTTTTCATAAAACCAGTATTTTCAATAGCTCTTATGACTGCAGTGTTAAATCATTATGGCATTTGTGGGCTTTGGGTAGAAAAAGATGTTGTGTGCAATTAGCCACTCAAGCACTGACACACGTGTACCATTCACCGGTTTGTACAAGAAAGGAAAGAAGAGTATTGTTTTTTTTCCCCTTCTTTCCTTCACACAGTCAAATTGAAAATATGATGACTGTTAGATCTAAACCAGAATGTAGTGGAAGGGTTACCTGTATCTCCTGATTTTTTGATATTCAAAAACAATTTTGTGCACTCAAAAAAAAAAAAAAAAGAAAGAAAAGAAAAATGACAGCTAAACAAGCAACACCAGCGTTGCTTAGAAGCAAACAACAATAGTTGACCAATCTGCTAATATTCTCAATTCTTTCCCAGTGCCTGCCTCTTTAGAAGGAGGTGGTCATGGCAAGTTCAAGTGGAAGAAAGCAGGAAGATCCAAGCATTTTCATTAATCACAAACTGGGTAAGCTGCCTCCGGATAACAGAAAGTTGACTATTTTTATTTCTTGACACACCTTTGGGCTGAAGGACCAAAGATGTTTTCTACACTTCAAAGTAAGCAATGGGCTTGCAGGGTCTCACCAGTGCCCAGAAGGAGACAGGTGGCATGTTCATGCACGGTGTGACCGAAAGTCATCGCTTTTGCTCAAAACCAGACTCTGAGAGGAACGTGAACTTGATCCATGCAATAAATCAAGTTCTAATTCAGGGCGCGAGTCTTAACCCCTCTCTTCCCAGCTCGCCCTCCAGTGCCACTCCTCCACATGCTTCCAATGCTATTGAAATGATTCAGAGCTGAAACTGGGCTGTTATTTTTGTCACTCAGTCCCAAAGGTAAAATGTTTGGCTAATTTTGTTCTTATTCCTGACCCTCTCTCCCCCATATTTAGACATGGAAAAGGGAAAACAGGAATGCTTAGGCAAATCAGTCTGAAAACAAAGCTTAGAAAAAAATGGAAAGAGAAGGGAGGGGAGAAGCCAACAGAAAGCATGTGTCTAGACAATTCCCTTTTGTTTTCTGAAGCCTCCCCGCCTCCTCTTAGGACTGTTTCTTCCTTCACGCATTAATTTTTCTCTGCAGCTTATCTCTTAGCCCTTAGGTAAGGAAAGCTCAGAGCTTGTGCACCGGTCCTGGAAGCAGGCGGCTCTCTTGGCAGCCCAGACCCGCTGGGAGCTCAGAGAACACGCTCGGCAGCCAGAGACCAGCAGGCATCCAGCAGGTGCCCAGGCTGCCTTCCTTGAGTAGAAGAAGGTTTTCTCATCCCTCACAAGCACCCTGAGGGAGATTAATAGTCGCCCTCATCTTTGGGCATTTGCTCTTCCCCCGTGTCCTTGACACGTAGAGAATATCCATTTTAATGCCTCTAAGCAGAAGGAATAACCCCAAGAGGTTAAGACAGGGAGTGGACAGTGTTATTCAAAGACCCGCTGCTCAGAACTCCTAATGATTACACACTCTGGAGTTGTTGTGTCTTTGCAATGTGGCTTTGGTTGTCATCAACATTCTCAGAGGGGTTAAAATAAAGGGGCTTGAAATGAACATACTTTCAGGTCAGAGTCTTGCTACTTGTGATCTGCATGACCTTGATCGAGTTACTTAAACTCTCTCAGCCTCAATCTCCTCATCTAGAAAATGGGGATAATGAAAATCATTCTTACTTCAGAATGCTTTGAGAACGTTAGATGAGGTCATGTAACGGGCTTAGTGCGGTACTGGCTGCATGTAAAGACACCATAAACTCTGGTGAGTAGCGAGAGATGCTCTGACTATTGTTGTGGTCGTATACTAATTTTAATTATTGGTTAGATGACCTGAAATCTTAGTAAAGGTGTAATCTGTGTCTGTAGCCAATGAATAGTCTCAGAAAAGAACGGAATGGGCTGTGATATCAGGGTCAAGTCAGGAAAACAGAAACCATTCTAAGTATTTTAAACAGAGGGAATTTAATACAAGAACTGATTATGCAGGTGGTGGAAGGAACGAGAAGCCAAACAGGAGCTGGTGAAGCAGCCCCGAGGTGAACAACAGCAGGAAGCTGCTGCCACCCTTAAGACTGAAGAAATACAGGGAAAAGGTGACGTGCCAGAGGCCAGAAGCCAGGGACGACCTGGTGGAAGTTGGAACCTTGGAGGGAGGGGCTTAAACCACCAAGGAGTTCAACCAGTGCTATAAATTGTCACCTGAAGCTCAGAGAGAGAGCTACCTGCCTGGGTTTGCCCTTCCTCCTGCCTCCTGCATGGTTGAAGCTGGCCGGCAGCCTGGTAAGGAGGCAGTCTGAGAAACGTAGTTTGCCAAGTCATCAACGGCTACAGACCCAACAGAGATGGATTCCAACCTTGGAGGAGGATGAGCTTTTCATACCTACAAGAAACTGCTTGATATATTGAAAAGAAGCCATGGAGATTCTGGGGTTCCGCTTTTTGCTGGAATATCTAAAGATCAAGAAGTTTGAAGCCAGGTGATTATTTTGTTATGAACGAACCTGAGGTTATCAGATGTTCGAAACATGAAAAAAGAGGAGAGCTGACAATCCCACACCTTTTGCAAGCCTTCTTTTTTTTATTTCTTTTCTTTCTTTTTCTCATCTAGAGAGCTCTTCTCCAGAGTCATTTCATAACTTTCACCAAAAAAGCTCCATGATTACTTATCGATGCCGGTTGTGTAAGTTATCAATCAAACCGCTATTGACCATGGTGAGAACATGACTTTGCCATCGTCAAAGGCCAACAGTGATTCTTTGGCGCATTAAAGAGTGCAAAGGGGAAAGAACAATTATCAGTGTCTTCACTTTCTGCAGAGTTGCTTCCAAGCTGAAGGATGTCCCTTTGAAAATGTATCAGTCTTCAATATGAGAGAGGGCACTAGATAAAGACTCAACGGATACATGCTGTAAATGTTCAAGCAGCACCTTGGCTTCAGCTGTCTGTCCTGGACCATAACACTTGTTTCTCATAAAATGCCAGGCTCTGGCTCCCTTCCCAGCACAGAGTGGGCTCCCTAGCCATTTCATTACCAGAAATTACAATGATCAGCTGCCTAACTGGGAATAGCATTATTTGAAACACGATTATAAGTAAACTGAAAGTCTAGGTGGCCCGGTGATGGCTAATCAGAACTATTTCTGCCTGGCACATCACACCAGATCACATCTTAGGGCTATCATAGGTTGTTTTCATTTTCAGAAGCACCTCGATTACTATTAACGTGGCTAGAAGGAATAAAGCCGTTATTGAAATCTTCAACTCCTGTTTGGTATCAAGGCCTAGAAGCACAGGAAGGTTCGGGGACGTCAGGATCAAAGGCTCTGATCAAAACAGTGTCTAAACTCCCATGGTCTGGTGTGACTCCAAGTTTGGAATTCTCACCCAGTAGGAGTGGGGGAAAAAAAAGTAACCCTGAGAAATGGGACTGCTTGGGGCTAGAATAGCACGCACCATTTAATGAGGTGGCAGGGCACATGATCCAGGAGAAGCAAGCTACAGGAATTTCCCAGAAGACAGAAAGCACTGGAGTATGGCTCTATTTGCATCTGGAAATAAGTGTAAGAAAAATCACCTCCATATGAGTTATAGGGACCTAGCCTCAAGGTCACTGACTCTACCCAGGCCAAGTCGCTCCTCTCTAAGGCAAAACAAACAAACCAAAAAAAAAGGAACTACAGATTTGCTTGTCACGATGGAAGAGAATGTTCCAAAGCATGTTGTATGTGTTTAGCCATGCAATAATGCAGTCACATGATAGCAGAACGAGTCCTTGTTCCAAGTCTGAACTTTTGGTTAAAGCTTGGTTCAGGCTAACCCAAGAGGCTGAGGATAAGGTGGTCAGAGAGAAAGGCCAGCTGCCACATCTAACATAGTCCAGAATAGAAGGATCAAGAACCTTGGCCATAAATGACTCAACCCCCTCTGGGGTCTCTTTTTCTAAACTGCAGGGCTCATCAGAAGGGGTGGAAATAGTACTATGTACCAATTGCTAATAGCAGCATCTCATGGGAACATTTGTGGAGCTGCTTAAGGACCGCCATGGTCACTGGTAAGTCAAGCCATCCCTGTGACCAGAGCCAGGGTAAAGCATAATAAAATGAAGATTTAGTTTGTATCGGCACTTCCTGTGCATTAAACATAAGAGAAGTGTCCCCAAATGAATTGCAGTCTTTTTGAAAATGATGCTCTAGGAAAAAGAGCAAATATTGACACTTCAATAATGTTTGCCCAGCAATCAGTGAGCTGTGTACAGCACTCAGGGTATCTGTGTTACTGGAATCCATTAGGAAAACGAAGAATTGATATCCTCCAATGAGAAATATATGGTAACTGCTGACATAGATAATGTCCGCTCTGCAAATCATCTCTGAAGTCCCAGGTCTACCCGACACTATCATCAGTGCTTAAGCTAATCTGTCTGAGAACACAGTGCTTACTTTAGTTATGATGCATACTGCTCTTACCAGACACTGTCTCCTCCAATGTGCAACTTCCATCCCCTGAAACATGCTCTTCCTATTAATTAATTAATTAATTAATTAATTCAACAGATTTGTTGAGAACCTACTTTCTGCTAGCACTATTTTAGGATAGACCGAATCCTTGTTTCTGTGGGTATGGCGGGGCATGGCATAGAAACAATGAAAAAGTACAAAGCAAGACATTTTCACATAAAAATGAAAATGAATGAGCTATACAAAGATTTGAGTAAAGAACATGTCACCCAGGGGATCAATGAATGCAAAGGCCCTGAGATACATTCAACTGCCTTCTTTTTACTTTCCTGCTATGTTCAGTTGTTCTTTAGTCTCTGATTGCTTCTCAAGCTGATTACTCCTTCTTTCTTTTCTTTTCCCCCTCTCTCTTCCTCCCTCCCTTCCTTCCTCCCTTCTTTCTTCTTTCTTCCCTTCCTTCCTTCCTTCCTTCCTTCCTTCCTTCCTTCCTTCCTTCCTTCCTTCCTCTTTATTATTTATTACTTATACTGTCAGAAGTCTTTCAAGAAAGTCTTGGTGCCTTGAAAATCTTATACCATAAAGACTTCTCTTCTTAAATCAATTTTTGTTGTCATTGCTGTTCAGATGCCTCTCTCTCTCTCTTCCCAAACAGATTTTAAGTTCCTTGAAATAAAGACACACGCAAGTGTCTTCGATTTTTATGGATTTCCCAAAGTGACCCATATAATAGGGGGAATATAGGAGAGCCTCAGTATAATAAATGTTGGCTCAGCCTATAATGCTTATACCTAGAGAAGCTTGTTGAGATAAATTTGCCCACCCAATGCGTTTTCTGACTACATATTCCTGATCTCCCTCCTATTTGTTGTGTGTATTCAGTGTATCCCCAGAGAACTGAAAAATGTTAAAGAATTTTTTAAATTTTTAGGGGAAGAAACCCTTGGGTGTTTTGGATGTTTTTGGTTTAGCAGTGTTTAGAGTATCAATTGTTGTCCTGTAAAGTAACTGATAAAGTTTTTATTGATAAAGGCCGTCCAGCAACGAGTCGTTTTTATGCAAGGGGTATGTCTGTACAGTGTAATCGGGTGGATAAAGTTGAAAGATAAAATTCATTAGCTTCCCTTCACAGGGGATGATTCCAGAGCCATCTGACGATTTGTGTTGTGTTTGTAAAAAGGCCCAATCCTTAACTTTTGAAGCCAATGAAAATGTTGTTCTTCATGCTCCTTTTTTTTGAGAGAAAAGATTTCATGCCCCTGAGTGAGATGGAAGAGGGATGGTTAACACAAATTCTGTCTGTGGATTTCAGGATCACAGCTTTGGCCACCTAACCTAAAACTAGTATAGATGAAAAGGGTTTTTATAGCAGCGGGCTGGTGCCATAGCGATAGGATGGTTGCTAAGGACGTCATTATCACTCTGATTGCAGAAACCGGTGAGTTAATTGGCATGACCTCATTTAAGTCCTCAGGGCCTACCTGTGCACAGATTACAAAGGAGACAAAAAGTGGATCTTTTTATAGTGTCAGGAGGCAGCACCTGTTAACATTTAACATAGCATTTGAAACAAGCTGTACCACACGTTATTTATCTACCTGTTATCTTTTTTTTTACAGTGTCCTCCTTCCTTCTCTTTACTACATAGAATTAAAACATGCCCTTCTTACATTTTTGTGGTTGTTGTTCATTGCTCTCTTCCTCCCATTTCCTCCAGAGAAAGGGAAAAAAAAAATTTTTTTTTTTGTCTGAAAATCAGCCATTAAACTGAAGAAGGCTCAAGGAAATGAACTGAAATGTCTCGTAGGAAGAAAAATAGCACTGTGAAGATGAAAAAAAGCCCAGGATAATGGAGATTGATTGCTCGATCTATCTATGGCCTCAAATAAAACTGATTGAATTTAACATGTTAGGTTACAGTTAAAAAGCTTAGTTGTTTCAGGCAGGGTAATATAGTTTCAGATTTTCATAGGGAACCATTTATTTATTTTTGCATTTGTGAGTCATTTAGTCATTCCCCTGTGAGTGAGAATACATTTATTTTCCAACTCCCTGCTGTTAGGCGTTCTATTAATACCACACTAGTTGAAATAAATGGAGCAGTAGAAACTGTTTGGTGGTGAATTTGTTTTTTCAGAATTTTTTTTTTTTTGATACTGCTATTTTGGTAAGTTGGCTTCCCAACCTCTCCAGTGGTTTAAATAGTCCTAACTTCTCAACCTTGCCCTCTCTAGCCTCACATTTGATTGCCGGTTTTGCTTCAATATTGACAACTTCAAGGCGACCTGACGCGTTACAACCCAAGAAATGGTGTGTGGTAAACTAATTCTAATCAAACGATGGGATTGTCAAAAGTAACAAAGTCACAGTTTTTTAAAAGACAAATTTATCTCCAAGCATTTGCAGTCTACCCCAAAGGGAAATCCAACCCAATAAAGAGGGGAATTGGTTCTACATATAAGGAGGCAGCCAGGGTCATGTCTTCGAGGATTCTAAAGGGGATTTTCAAATGTACTTTATTGTGTAAGCTCAATAAGGTTTGCTCATGCGCCTTTTCAGTAAAGCTGAGCACAGATAACGTCCTTGTCTTTCTGGGCAGCTAATTACTGTCAGTAATTGTTGTTTGTAATGAACACGATGTGGGATAAAGGCAGGCTTGGGGTAGCTGGGGGGAGCGCAGAACGGTTTTGAACCAAGTCCAGCCCTCGGAGGCTGATTGGACTGAGCCACAGGAAGGCTCCTTCGGGGACGAGTTCAGAAAAGCCCCAAAGGGGCACTGGAGGAAAGCACGTGGGTCTACACACTTTCCAGCACTGGCAAAGGTCAGGCAAGTAATCGAATCACTCTTCCTCAGCTTTCATTTCTTCACCTGCACTGATGGGGATGGGGGAAGGGAGATGGATGGAGAGGGGGTCGGTAGTAGGTGGTCCATCCCTGGCCTAGTGAGGGGGAGGGGCTGGCCAAGGACATTCCTCTCTATTTGCTACTCTCACAGAAGCCTCGGGAAAGAACAAAGAAAGAATGACAAGGATACAGACATGCTGGGCACGCACGTTCGCAAATACACACACGCAGCATTTGCAAGAGGGAGTCGATAGGAGCAAGGATAATTTATGCCAAGGCTTGAAACACTGAAAAAAAACTAACCCAGCAGAGTATTGTCGGGAGGGGAAAAAGGATAAAGAGCGTCCCTTCATTTCTAAGTGACGGGTCACACTCTAAGATCTTAAATGATACCAATGCCTGAGACAGGTATTAAAGGGCATCACCTGAAACTGACAAATGAGGAAACTGAGGCTCAGAAAAAAAAAAAAGTGAATCCTCCAGGGATTCAGATTAACTACTGAAGCTCAGATATTCAGGGAAGTATGGACTACAGCTCAGGTCTGTGTGGTGACCTGGTGTTCATGACCCTGCAGGACCCTGCACAGGTGGCAGCAGCTAAAAGCAGCGCATTGGAGGAAGGAAGACAGATCAGGAGCCCATGTGTGTCCCCCCACCCTCCCCAATCTACTTCATGAAGAGATTCGCATCTTGGCAAGGCTCTGGACTGTGTCTGATTCCTTTCACTTGTTTTCTGAAACCAATAAAGTCAGTGAAACATTTTACTGGCAGTTCCGGGTGTATTCTAATTGGCCTGTCGTTGGAATTCCCGTTATTGCCAGGGAAAAAAGCAGCCACTCCGATTCCCTGAAGATTACTTAGGGATAGACTGATGAGGAGGAAACAGGAATGGGGTACAGACTCAACTTCCTAAGCCATTTTCTTTCATTTGAGGGAAAGCTTTTGCCACCCATTTCCTGCCTACATTCCTATAAATTTTCACCAAGGTCCCTCCTCCACTCTCATTTTCATCAACGTACTCGAATTCTTTACAGATCACCTTTCAGGGCCTACCTCATCCAGAGGGAAGCCATCACCTGAGACAGGTTCCAGTCACATTCCATCTCTGTCCGTGGGCCAGGCTGGCTGCTGGCTGGGAGAACTGAAGTTCTAGTGTTTTCTCCATCCCAGCTTCCCCCAAGGTTAGTTAATGAAACTGCAAAGGAACTGGCTGCCCATGCTGCCCAGGGCCACGGTGACTTTGCATTATGCTGGGGACAATGAGGGCAGTGTTTGCTGGCTGTGGCTCTCACAAGCAAATGTCGCTGAATACATTTGGAAGGAGCAGACCTAGTTGGACACTGTCATGCTGTAGGAACCAAAATCAATTGGAAAAGGAAGAAAGAATATAGAGCAGTTTTATTTCTCAAACTTAGTGTCCGAACTTGGACCTAGGTTCAAATCTCATCTAAAGTAGGTTTTGAATCTTGATCAAATTATTTCACCTCTTTTGTGCCTCAGTTTCCTTATCTGTATTAAAAAAAAAACAAAGCAAACATAGAATTCGTACCTTTTACAAGTTTATTATGAGGATTCAATTATATATTTGTGTGACGCAATTAGCACAGAGTTGGATACATAATGGGTAGTTGCCAAAGTCAGCTTTAACAAGCCTCCCTCCTTACATGTTCGCTGGATCTCAATTTGTAGAACTCAACTAATTAACACCTTATAGGTAGAGTCATCCTAAGGAAAGGAGGAGCAGGAAAAGATTTACCTTTTTACGTTTGTTGTTGTTGTTGTTTTCTAAGTACCACCCGTTAAAGCAGTTAGAGAGAATGACTGTTGCAAAATGAGACTTTTATAAAGTCTTACAAATGTTGCCTTTCCTATTCTGTTTAATTTTATAATTTGATACAATCAAATGTAACACCTTGGGAATGATGGGTTTGTCATTACTAAATAGACTTTGTCACCTGCCCATGTATTTGTCACCTGCCCATGTAGTCTCCATGTATTTTTAATGTTTTCGAAGCTTTGTGGTCAAAATGAGTACACTCCATTTTGGTGGGGTGAGGAAACATCCGATCTCAATTTAGAAATAACTCCATATACTGCAGGAAGTTAGAACAAACGAGAGGCATCCAGCCTGTTTGTGGGTGTCTGGACAGATTTTTCAGAGATAGTCCAGCTGCTAAGATACGAAGCAAGTCTATTCTGGCTGGCAGGTGGCAGATTAGAGCTCTGCCATTTGCCATCACTGGAGGGATTAACACAGAGTATCATTAGGTGACACCATAAGAGGGTGGAGCTCAGGATTAGAGAATTCAAAGCATTGCAACATCCTCACAGGTGGGTAACATCCGGTATGTCTTTGGGGGACAGCAGGGCCACAGGCCCTGGGTTCGCTCCCAGGACAATGGGTTGAGATTGTAGAAAGTGTCTAGTTTGGGTCCTAGTTCTAGATAAACTAAATACTAGGTAAGCTATCAAGACAAGGGCTTCAGGCCTAGGGTGAGGAAATAGCTGCTAGTACTGGAGAGCAGGTAGGGATCAGATCTTAATGACAACAATAGTAGCAATAACAGCACACACTTACATAGTACTGACCACATATTGGACACCAATCCATATGCTTTAGTTGTGTCAACTAATCCTTACAATAAGGCCATAGGTTGAGTACTATTATCATTGTACCCATTTTTCAGAGGAGGAAACTGAGGCTTAGAGAGTAACTTGCCCAAGGATACATAGCAAGTAGCAGAATTAGGATTAAACCCAAGCAGTCCAGCTCCAGGGTCCATATTCAACCAGTGCAGCCAATGGCTCCTCAAAGCAGTTGCTTCTTTAAGGGTTATAGGGTCAAGACCTTGGCCAGAGCTTGAGTCTGTAGATGAGTATGGAGTGTCTCGAGCTATGGGGTGGGTGGGGCCCAGAGTGTAGGAGTTAGACTTGGCCTGACAGTATGTCCCAGTGTCCCTTGGAGGAAAGCATCCCAGCTCTTCCCAATAAATGGCAGTTTATGTTCCAGTCAGGAGTTATGCTGCTCTAGTTCAGACTTAGGAATTTTGGCGTAGTCCTCAGTCCTTTCTAACCCAGAGATCCCCCAGGAAACCAGATCATCTCTGGCACTGATCTGTAGAATTTAAGGCTGCTCTATTAGATTCAAAGGCCCATACCTGCCATGTAGTCAGACCAGAGTGGAGTTTCAAGAGAGAAAGTGAGCAGTATTTGTCTGCTTTCCAGTGTGTCAGTCCTTTTCTTTGAAGAAGAGAACTTGAATTTATTGAGGACCCTCTATGTGCTTTACATTAAGTAATTGCTTTTAATATTTACAATGAATTAACTTTCCAGGGCTGCTATAACAAAGTACCATAAACTGGGTGGCTTAGAACAATAGAAATGTGTTGTCTCACAGTGCTGGAAGCTGGAAGTCTGAAATCAAGATGATGGCAGGGCTTTATTCCCTCTGACTCCTGTAGGGAAAGGATCGTTCCTCACTTCTTTCTAGCTTCTGGTGATATGTCAGCCGTCTTTGGCCTTCCTTGGCTTGTAGATCCATTACTCCAGGTCTCCATCTTCGTGTGGTGTTCTCTCTGTGATTGTCTGTCTGTGTCCAAATTTCCCCTTTTTCTAAAGACAACAGTCCTGTGGGATTAGAGCCAGTCCTAAGGATCTCATTTTAACTTGACTACATCTACAAAGACTCTCTTTCCAAATAAAGTTACATTCTGAGGTTCTGGAGGTTACGAGTTTAGGAAGGGGCACTATAACCACCCTATTCAATTGGAACCTCCTCCTCTTTGCAGATGAGGGAAATGAAACTCAAGTTCACTCAGCTAGTGAGTGGTGGAGAACAAGCATCAAATGACATCTAATTCCAAATGAAGTCGACACTCTTTCTATTCCTATCATGCTGACTTCTCAGGAGAACAAGCAGTTTGCTGGGCTCCTTAAGTGACACAGGTACCCTTTAAGAACCAATGTGTTTTTTTCTGTCTGACTTATTTCGCTTAGCATTATAATCTCAAGATCCATCCATGTTGTCACAAATGGTCCTATTTCATCTTTTCTTACCGCCGAATAGTATTCCATTGTGTATATATACCACAACTTCTTTATCCATTTATCTATCGAAGGACATTTTGGTTGTTTCCATGTCTTGGTCACCGTAAATAAAGCTGCAATGAACATTGGAGCACATGTGTCTTTATGGATAAATGTTTTCAGGTTTTTTTGGGTAGAACCAAAAACAACAAAAGAACAAGACAAACAAATGAAAAACAAAAACTCATTGACACAGACAATAGTTTAGTGGTTGCCAGAGGGTAAGGGGGTTGGGGGTGGTAGATGAGGGTAAAGGGGATCAAATATATGGTGATGGAAGGAGAACTGACTCTGGGTGGTGAACACACAATGTGATTTATAGAGGATGTAATACAGAATTGTACACCCGAAATCTATGTAACTTTGCTAACAATTGTCACCCCAATAAACTTTAGTTAAAAAAAAAAAACAAAACCCGATGTGTTTGTTTATGACTTGTCTCTATCTTGCTAGTGACCTGGAAGGTCTGGTACCTGTTCAATGCTGGTTCTTTAAACGAGTCTCTTGTCCTTGCTGCTGAATAAACATGATGTACACCCCACGTTACCAAGGGGAATCATAAAGAACACATGCTGGGTACCTCTAAAGGTAGATGCTACATCTCAAGAGGTCTCCACTGATCAGGGGAGTTTCTCACACGGTTTAAACAGCAGATGTCTTACGATTATGTTTTATCCTGGAAAGGTTTATTTGATGTACAAAGAGTCAGAAACTTGGAGAGATAATCCTGTATTGGCACCTGATGCCTCAAAATGAAATCTGTGCCCTGGGGTGCCTCACTTATCCTCCCAGCCTTACCACCCGGGACCTGGAGGTAATAATGGCCAGCTCCTTGCAGGCATCATTTGGGTGGCTTCAGAAATGGCTGAAGACTTTCGCAAATGGAAATGCTGTGCTGATAGCAAAAAAAACGTTAACTGAAAATAATCGGTATTTATAGAATGCCATTCTCAGGGATCCCAAATTTCTCATGGCCCATCTCCATTCCCAGGCCTCAGGAATTAGAAGAATTGGCCTGGAATGTTGTTAAAATTTAACTCCTCCCCGGTTTTTCTTACCGCTCTCTTTTCAGTTAGAAGCACAATTTGAATTCTTGCTGAAAACTGAACACTGGGTCAAGGGGGAGGTTTGGGATTATTAACTACCATCCATCTTCTGAGAGCGAATGTGCTTCTGCATCAAATTCATCTTTCGATTTCCTTCTTGGATAAAACGTCTTCAGCATCCAGTCTCCTCTCCTCTAGTCTTCCTGCCTCATTCAACTTATTTAATTATATTGTTTTCACTATCCCTTACTGTCTGGCTTTTGGATACCCATATAATTATCAGATTAGCTCCCATGTAAAATCCTTGCTTTTGGTTTTCCTTCCAATATGCTAAATATACATCTTGTGGCAAAGAGCTGGCACTGGTACATTAAACAGCTCAGAATAGAGTGGAGCCAGATGCAAAGGGGTCTCATCTTGCTTTTTATTAGAACTCCAGAGCTGGGGAGACTCTTTCCCGTGCTGAAGATCTGCTTGGAAGAAACCGACATCATAACACTATTTTGCAGCATGGGTCCCATTTATTAACAAACAGCACATTTTCTGATTCCAAATAAAGAGGGCAATGCAATCCCATTATAGTCACTGTTCCCTACAATGAGTAGGAAGATGACTAATTAAAGTTATTAGAGGTGCCACCTTTGATGTTCTGTCTGAACTTTCTACTTGCTTAGGGTTTATGCTCTTCTCAGTGTCTCTATGTGTTTTAAAAGAAGGCAGAGACTTGGAGGTGCCTGACGTGTGTAGGAATGTTTCTAGCCTGCACATTTCCTGGCAATCAGCTATGTGTTCAGAAACATAGAGTGGTTTGATCGAGTAGTTAATCCTCAAGCGGTGGTCACTTTGTGCGAACAAAGAGAAAATGTAACTCACACAAACGCCATTGCTCATTCACTCCTCTGCAGCAAACTTGTTTCAAAACCGATAGAATAACTCTCGCAATTCCACCGCTGCCTATAAATGAGTGATAAGCCAAGAGAATCTGTAAGTGGCATTTTTTTTTTTTTTTCAATTCCAGTTTGCTTTCTGCTGCTGGACTTCTTCAAGAACTTGAAAACATACCTGCTGACCATAGCACTTTTTAAAGTAGAGAGAATTGTTACAGGGACTCCAACGGCTGTTTATTATCTCAGGTATACAGAATTGAGACAATTAATGAAACACTCTCAACCTGCAAGGCTCCTAATTTTATGTTATTATTTTATTTCATCTTATTTTCTTCTGTTTCTGCCTTGGTCCCCATCCCCAACCTACCCCCTCCCTGGGACTCCTGTCATCACCTTATCAAGAGTGTTTTACATAGATTCTTCTAATCCACATTTCATGTTTATTTAGAAAATTGTATGTATCATTTACATATGCTTTTTAAAGTTATGTAGATGGTCATATGTTATAAATCTCAATCTCTTTCTTACTTTTTAATCAAACATAGTACTTTTGACACCTGTACATTTTCTCTCTGTGTATCCAGTTCCTTGCGTCTTCATCCACCTGGTTATTCCAGTACATGCATATACTATTTCTGACTCTTGCATGTGGCACATTTTACTTATTCATTTCCCCGGTGGATACCTAGATTCTCTAATGAATACTAAGATTGCTTCCAACTTTTTGTACCATAAATAATGCTACAATAAACCTCTACTACCATGTTTCCTTGTGGATCTCTGAGCAACGAATTCTCTAGAGTGTATACCCAGGAGTAGCATTCTGAGTAGTGAGGGGATGCACCTACTTTATTTCACTTCCAAGTTGCTATACAGAATGTTTGCACCAATTTATAATTTCTCTACCAGTGAGGGTAAAACTTCCACACATCCTTGCCAGCACTTTCTAATTTTTGCCCATCTGGTGAGTATAAAAATGGTATGTCATTTAAAACAATTTGCATTTCTCTGATTACTAATGAGTATGTATATCTTTACATACTTAGTAGCTGTTTCCATTTCCCCATCTGTCAATTGCCTGTTCATATCCATTGCCCATTTTTTCTTCTTTTGGATTTCCTCTCTCTTTCTTGCTTATTTGCAAAGTTCTTTATATATTTAGATATCAATTCCACATCACTTTTGCAAATACTTTTTCCTCAATATTTTGCTGATTTGTCTATAGAAAGATGAAAGTCTTTAATTTTCATATGGTCAAATCCACCACGTTTTCCCCCATTGACAGATTTTCATTAGCAATCCCTATATAAAATCCTTGCTTGGTCTTTCTTTCTTCAGCTATGCTCATTCACTCTGCTGTTCAACCTACCCATTGAGTTCTTGATAGTCTGAACTCTATTAACAGTTTTCCAACTGGACATTTTTGCTTCACATTCCCCATGGTCTACTGGCTCCATTACTGCCTGGAGGCTGTGTCAACTCTGATGGGCTCTTGCCTGCCTTCAGGCAGCAGTGGTTGAGCAGGGATCTGCTAAAACAATGAACATAAAGCAGAGGAAACTGTTCTCCAGTCATTCCCTTTCCTTGACCTCTGACCCACCTTGCAACGCTGTTCTTACCACTTTTGGTCTTCCCGAGGGCTACTTGCAGTTAGTGGTAAATTACTAAGTGTCTGTGTTCCATTAGCTTCTTATACTCGCATGTTGTGTCTCCAAGATTGAGGTACAGTGGGGAAGTTGGGGCAGCCAATAATCTATGCTAATTCGATATCTTGTCTAAACTGTTAAGCCCAGATAACCATTTTTGTTGTTCATTCTAGGATCTTCATTATGTAATCTCATTAAGTTCTGTTTTCTTTTTCTACGTGTAAATTGAGTGTGATAATGTTCTCAATTTTATAGGACTCTTGGGAAAATTAAAATCATAAGATTGAGAATTATAAAATTCTTTTACTATACCTAGAAATGGTTCTAATTTTTAAAATTCTCAAGAATGTGTTTTTTTCATGTAAATACATTAGAAAAAGAGGTGCTATGTCTCATTTTCATGTCAGGAGACATGATCGTGACCTAGGGAATGTTCCTTGGGAGGCATATAAGTTAGGGCCTAGGCTTGGAAGACAGATGGACCTGAGTTGAATGCATGGATCTGCCATTTATTACTCTACCTTAGTTATCTTTGTATCTCCAGGGCCTAACACCGTTCCTGGCAGATGGTAAATCTTCAACAACTGTGTACACATATTAAATTAAAAAAATTTAGTATCTCTAAGCCTCAGTTTCCTTTTCTTAAAAAATGGGGAGAATAAATTACTAACATAAAGCTTGGCAAAGAGTATGTGTGCAATAAATATTAGTTCCCTTTTCTACTTCCTTTCTTTTGAGCTCAGCCACTATGTTACCAAAGTAGCTTGTTATCTGAGCATCCAAGAAAACCTGTGCTAACTTGCTGTTATTACTTCATAATATTACCTATATTACCTATTCTTAGAGCAGAACAGGGAGGATGATTTTCTCTAGCTGTTATTCATAAAATAATTTCCTAAAAAGTAAATTATGAATGAACCCAAATTACAAAATGGATCCTAGAGTCTGAATCAGGTTAGAAGATACATTAAAGATAATGAAATACTTAATTTGGAACAGGTTTTGGAATCTACAAAGCTAAGGAATTGGCATGGTCTGATACAGAATTTAACATTCATTTCATTCATAATTACCCAATGTTGTCTCTTGAAGGGACACTGATGAAAAATATCAGATGAAAATCTAACTTGGTCTTATTTTTTTATTAAGTGATGTATTTTATTTGCTTTTTATATCAGAAGTGGCTTGGTTACTGAGACTACCATCTAGGGTACAGAATGCAAAAAGGTTAAGTCTTGACTACTTCAAGAGATTTGGTGACTAAGAGATTCCACTATAATTTTTTTTCTCCCCTAGATGTTTCTAAAATGATATAAGGGAGAAATGAGAGCAAAGCAGAAGGTATTTAAAACAAGTCATCCACATCCTTGGCTCAGTCAGACCTTGGTCTTAAATTAACATCATTACTTCCAGTTCATCTTAGTGTTTTAAGATCCTGCATGTAAGTATGTAAGTATGTAGTTGCAAGCAAAAGGAATGGATCCTAGCTGACTTTTCTTTTTAATTTATATATATATATATATATATATATATATATATATATATATTTTTTTTTTTTTTTTTTTTTTTTTTTTTTTACTTTGACTAACTTAACAAAATGGGAATTTGTAAAGGGGTGTGGAGTATCATTAAGGGAAGCTCACAGAATGAAGGGAAAACTGAGGAACTGGACTAAGGGGGAAAAAAGGAACCGGATTGCTGTAGAGTTCTGTTTCAAGATTTACTCTCACCAGCCTCTGCTGCCAAGATGGGTGCAGAGGGAGTTTCAAGGTGTTTAGGAGGGAGGCTCGGATTGACCTGGCTTTGGTGACCTGGCTTTTCTATCTCTAATCTAGGGGAAGCTGAGGAGACTTTATTTACAGTCTCACCCAGACTATACACCTTGAGGTAAATATACTTTCCTTAAAGGGAATTGGGATGGATTCTAGATAACCAAAAAAAAAGAAAAAAAGAAGAAGAAGAACAGTTATCCAATGTACACCATTCCAAAATGCAATTTAAAAGAAGAATCTTTTAAAATCAGAAAGCGTCTTCATGAGTCCATTCGTGAATTTGAAATTCAAATGTCAACCAGTTATGACTTAAATTTAGTGTTTTCTTATTTGAATTACTGGAAATAATTTGTGAAAATACCATAATCTTTATAGATTGGATTGAAGATGGGAGTAATTTCCCTGAAGGATAATTTCGGGTGGAGATAAAGGATACTAGTGGTAGTGGTGAACAAGTTGACCTTCTGGGCTTGCCTACTAATCTGCTTTATAATCAATGCTGAGTAATTCAATTTACCCAGGCTTGCAAATCATTGATAGATGATAGATAGATGATAGATAGATAGATAGAGGATAGATAGATAGATAGATAGATAGATAGATAGATAGATAGATAGACAGACCGCAAAAATTCTGCTGGGCCTGCAAAATGTGCTTGCCTGTCATCCGTGTTGACAATACTCCTCTTGATCCCTGTGGCTTCTCTCATGGACACACTAAAAATATCTAAGCTCTGATATACTCAAGCATACTTGAATATCTCTCCTATATGGCTTCCAGGAATCCAACCCTTCTCCCAACACACACCCAAAACAAATGGAAATGGGTAGGGGCAGCATGTGGAGCGAGGGAATGATTGTTTTCTCATGAGGCCTCACATAATTTCTTTTCCACCCAGAGCATATGGCAGGAGGTGATTTTTGCAAATAAATTAACCTCTGTGCTCCTCAGGGTCAATAATACACTCCCATTTTACTGGGGAATTTGAAGTATTGACACTTGTGTCCTCATTCCCTAGAAGCTAAGTTGAAGAAATTAATGTTTTTGAAGTAGTTAAAGAAAAAAACAAACAAACAAGGACAACAACAAAAACTTGTTCATAGTTTTTTAACAATTAGTATTTTGCTACTATTTTTAATTCATCCTTGACCATTCTGCAAAATGAGATAATGACTAAGACCACTAATCGAATTTTCTAATGAGGCACAGAGGAGGTAAGTCTGTGATGTTGAAAAGAATTGATGCCAGAATTTATAGAACTTTCTAGCACAAGTTAGCCTAGCATAGGATACATGAATTGTCCTCCAGTCCACGCTTCACATTTCCCTGGCAGCTAATTTCTAAGACTTTGAGAAGAGTTTATCTTCAAACTAATCACATGCCTATTTTTTAAAGGCCCTTTTTAATTAGTTATGCTTTTAAAATCAAACTGAAATATTTCTGAGTACTCTGAAAAAGAGAGAATAAATGATCAAACATCTCCGTACTTATTTGAGAGCCTGGATATCTATTTAACTCAAGAAAAACACATTTTGGAAGGCTATGTTTGAACTCTTTATTAAAACAAACAGCCACAATAAAATACCTTTACAAGTTGTTGAGAAAAAGCATGGTGATACAGAATAAGAAGGAGGAGGCTTGGAATTCCTTTTGTTACATATTTCCTCTTATAGGTTCAGTTTCCTTATGTATAAAATAAGGAAAATATATACAGTGCAGGTTTTGCAATAAAAAATGAGGTAAGTCTAATGTATGCAATGAACTTGTGAACTCCCTGCATACAACATGAATTCAATAAATGATAGCTATTAAAAAAGAGAATCCAAGCCTTGTATGCAGACTGAAATGCTTTGGGATTTAATATCTGTTTGCTCTTCTATAGGAAGTAGGTCACCGAGTTATTTTTCTTTTGGTGAAGAGCAGATGGGTTCGAAATAGATCTCCAGTTCATCAAACACACTAAGACAACTCTCTAGGAAAGGGAGGCTCTTGCCCTCCTTTGCAAGGTCAGTCTCTTCATTTTTTTCCGCAAATTCCTCCCCATACCTACACCTGCTTTTCCTTTCTATCTTTCGTTACTTCATAGCTTTCCTCTACAGTCTTTGTTTTATTCCTTCTGTCCACTCATGCAAAAACGATAAGCTTATTTGGTGATATTTCTCATTCACTAAAGAAAGTGCTAAGTCAAATAGCTACAGGTTTTGAAGAGATGACACTCCTATCAGGAGAGCTGATGGCTAATAGTCATCATGGTAACTTTAAGTACAGACTATTATTATTGTTGAGCTTATAGAACCTTGGCTGTTTGCCCAGCTTGTCCTTGCTAACTCAGGGTCACAAAACAGAGTAATTTTCTGCCACAGCTCAATAAGACGTGGGATCTGCATGATTAATACGGCCATAGCATTTGGAATCCTGAAATAATGGCACTCCAAATTAAATTAAAAATGGGTTAGATTGCTTTTCAGTCAGAAGAACTGCTGTTCCCCTCTACCTTTCTTCTCGCTCCCCTCCAAAGTCTTTATTGATTTTGTTGTTGCTGGATCTGATAACATCAGATCCTATTGTTTGGAGGAATTTAAGATGCTTACAAAGACTAATGAATTAATGGAAGGAGGTTGGGGAAACAAAGAAAACGAGGTGATTTAAATACACACACACACACACACACACACACACACACACACACACACACACACACACCACATATCCCTAACAGAGGTTGCTGCTGTGGTCGACACTTTCTTTGATTAAACCTGAGCAGCGTTTTTTGTTCAGCAGTCACTTTCTGGGTAAATGTGTTCAATCAGGACATGGGACCACTGGCCCCTGGGCAACTCGAGTTCATTTGCCCCAGAGCGACCACGGTGCCCACACAGACCATTCTGATAATTAAATTCCCAGAAAACCTGTTCTGAATCACCCAATAATTGACTAAATTTGTATTTGGATGCCATTGCTGATGAGAATAAAGCACCACACAATAATGCTTTCCGTTTCACCATGGTTTTATTACCTTGTTGGACCACCAGGGACCTGGTACATCCCAGGGGGAGTACTTTTCAATTTAATTAACCTGCAGACATTTAGCTTAAAGAGTCATAAATAATAGACAAATACTGCCCTTTCCCTCATTTGTTTCTTACGGAGAATTACAACTACTAATAACATAATAATAGAAATCCAAAATAAATCTACAAAGCCAGGGAGGTGATTACACGAGGAGGCAGGTGGAGAGTGAAGCTGCGCAGGGCTAGTAGGGACGTCTGTGCACTACGTACGGTGAAATAGGGTTCTCCTTTGCTTTAAGTTACTCACTCGGAGACAGAGACGAGAGAATTAGGTACTTTCATAGGTAGCATTTCAGGAGCTTCAGGAAGAGTATCCTGCTCTGCACAGCCCCCTTCTTAACCAGCACACTGAGCCTTTCACCGGAAACAAAGCCATTCTTTCTATTGTTACATAAAAGGCTTGGAATGTGAGGTCTCCCTGGTGAGGCAGGGGATGATGCAAGCTCATTAACAATGAAAGGCAAATGACTGATGTCACATCCTCTCCAGAGAGCTGATTTTGATGATGAAAAGAAGGGAGAAAAGCCTGGACTTTGAAGAAGGATGGGGATAGAGTCCAGGGTTTGTAATAATACGTCATGCTTTTACCTAGGGCTGTTTCGTTGGTGAAATATCATCCCTTCGTCATCGGAAAGGAAGGCTACTGGTACGTGGGTATATATTAACTAGATGCCAGGTTCTCAGAGAGGTCCCTTTCCACACAGGAGTTCTTGTAATTATCACAGCACTGCTGCAAAATACGATTCTGAATCCTCTTTTGCTGGAGAAGAAATTGAGGCTGGTATGCATAAATTTATGTATCCAAGTTCACCTGGCTGCTAAATGGCAGAGATTGAAATCAAGATCAGCCTGATTCCAAAACCCATAGGTTTTTTACCACCATGATAGCTCCTGATAGTCTAGATCTAAAGTTTGGGGATAATTTTTCTTCCCTAAAATACAAACCGAGTCAAACCGAGTCAAGGTAATATTTTGGTGAAAGGAATCAGAAGAATTAAGTCCATTTTATAGATGAGATTGAAAAAGAATACACAGGGACCAACCCAAATTTCTACTGCAAAGTAGAAACTAATTAGAATTCAGTGTTCTGATGTTTTACCCAATTGATGATTTGACCTCTCCTTTTGGGTCTCCCTTAGGTACCTCAACTAAATCTATGCAAAGCTGGAAGCTGGGCCCACCATCTTCTATCTGCCCACTACCCGTACCCATTTTCTGTCCTAACCCATTCCCTCTAATATTTTCTTTCTTGATCACTGGACACTATCATTCATCTTCAGTGACTTAAGACAGGGATCTAAAAGACCTATATTTCTCCCTTTACTGTATTCCTTATTCTGCCCCCCAAATCTAATCAATCCTGTTGAGTGTACTTTCCAAATTTCTCTCAAATCAGTTTCCTTTTTCCTTTTCTCCATCCCAATGTCAACTCTTTGGTTCATGCCCCAGTGATCTTTTTTCTGTGTTAATGCTATAATCTCCTAAATGAATTGCATTTATTGGTATTGCACACTGCATCCTACCCTTACATACTCTCCCAGTCATAATCAAATTGATGACAGATTATTTTCTCTAAAACCCTAAGCCTGGTACATAGAAAATGCTGAATAAATGAATGAATGATAAAAAATAAACAAATTAATAACAAATCTACTCTCAAATAAAAATACTAGAATAGCAACGAATTAGCTAGACAAATTTAAGCTGTTCATACTTCCTTAATTTGAGATAAGATATACACACGGTGAGATATAAATCTTAAGTGTAAAGTTCAATCAGTTCTACCAAAATATACACCTCTGTAAATGGCACCTTAATTAAGATATAGAACATTTCCTTCATACTGGAAATTTCCTTCATGACCTTCCCTGATAATTAATGATACAGAGCATTTGTTTCACATGCTTATTGATCATCCATATGTCTGCTTTTGTGAAATGTCTGTTTATGTTTTTCGTCCATTTTTAAGTTTTGTTGTTTGTAAATGTGGATTTATAAGAGATTTTTATAAATATGGATGAGATTTTTGTCAGATACAACCAATGCGATATATTTTCCCAGGCTTGCCATTTTTTTTAAAAAAAGATTTTTATTAAAATATAGCTAACATACAATATTATATTAGTTTCAGGTGTACACAATAGTTATTCAACATTTTTATACCTAAAGAAGTGATCACAGTGATAAGTGCAGCAACCATCTGACACCGTAGCATGCTGTCAAATATTACTGACCATATTGTCTACACTGTACATTACATCCCTATGACTTATTTGTTTTATACCAGGAAATTTGAACCTCTTATTCCCCTTTACCTTTTTCCCTTTTTTAATTTTTCAATTACAGTTGACATTCAATGTTATTTTATGTTAATTTCAGGTGTACAGCACAGTGGTTAGACATTTATACAATTTAAGAAATGATCCCTCTGATTAGTCTAGTACCCACCTGGCACTCTACATAGTTATTATAGTACATTATTGACTATATTCTCTGTGCTTTACTTTACATCCCTGACTATTTTGTAACTACCAGTTTGTACTTCTTAATCCCTTCATGTTTTTCACCCTGCCCCCCAGTTCCTCCCATCTATCACCACAATAAATCTAGCACCCGTCTGACACCACACATAGTTATTACAATATTATTGACAATATTCTTTATGCTATACCCTACATCCCCAAGATTAGTGTGTAACAACCAACTTGTACTTCTTAATCCCTTCCCTTTTTCATTCACCCCTAACCCCCCTCCCATCTGGCAGCGATCAATATGTTCTCTGTATCTACGAGTTTGTTTCTGTTTTGTTTGTTACTTTTGTTCTTTAGATTCCACATATAAGTGAAATCACATAGCATCTGTCTTACACTCTACTCGGCACATACCCTGCAGGTCCATCCATGCCACCGCAGATGGCAAGAACCCATTCCTTTCTATGGCCGAGCAATATTTCATTGTACACATGCACCACCTCCTCTTTATCCATTCTTCCATTGACGGACACCCAGGCTGCCTCCACATCTTGGCCATTGTAAACAATGCTACAATGAACGTATGGATGTACATGTCCCCTGGAAGTAGCATTTGGGTTTCTTCAGATAAATACCCTGAAGTGCAATTACTGGGTCCTTCTTTGTCATTTGTTATCGCCTTTGTTTTAAAGTTTATTTTGTCTGATACAAGTATTGCCATCTCAGTTTTTTTTCATTTTCATGAAATATCTTTTTCCATCCCTTTACTTTCTGTCTGTGTGTGTTTTTCAATCTGAAATGAGTCTTTTGTAGGCAGCATATGTATAGATCTTTTTCCTTATCCATACAGCCCTCCTATGTCTTCTGAATGGAGCATTTAATCCATTTACTTTGAAAGTAATTGTTGATAGATATGTGGCTATTGCCATTTTATTATTCATAATTTTGATTTTTTTTTTCTTTCTATTTTAAAGCAGCCCTCTAAGATTCTTTGTAATACTGTTTTGGTGGTGATGAACTCCTTTAGTTTCTTATCTGGGAAGCTCTTTTTCTGTCCTTCAATTCTAAATGATAGCTTTGCTGGGTAGAGTAATCTTGGTTGTATGTCCTTGCTTTTCATCATGTTGAATATTTTGTGTCAATCCCTTCTGTCCTGCAAAGTTTCTGTTTAGAAATCAGCTGACAATCTTACGGGAGCTCCCTTATATAAGTTACTAGTTGCCTTTCTCTTACTACTTTTAGGATTCTCTCTTTCTCTTTAGATTTTGCCATTTTAATTATAATATGTCTTGGTATGGGCCTCTTTGGGTTCATCTTATTTGGGACTCGCTGTGTTTACTGGACTTGTATTTCTATTTCCTTGGCCAGGTTAGGAAAGTTTTTAGTCATTATTTCTTCAAATAGGTTCTCAATCCCTTGTTTTCTCTCTTCTCCTTTTGGTACCCCTATGATGCGAGTGTTGTTACACTTGATGTTGTCCCAGAGGTCTCTTAAACTATTCCTTTTTTTTTAATTCTTTTTCCCTTTTGCTGTTCTGATCAGTGTCTTCTAGTAACTTGTCTTCCAAATCATTGATTCTATCCTCTGCTTCATCTCTCTGGTGGTGATTCCTTCTAGGGCATTCTGCATTTCAGTTAGTGTATTCTTCTGACTGGTTCTTTTTTATAGTTTCTCCTTGTATGTCTTTTTAAATGCTTGCTATTTCATTGTTGAAGTTCTTACTAAATTCCTTGAGAATCCTTATAACCATTGTTTTGAACTCTGTATCTGGTAGGTTGCTTGCCTCCATTTTGTTTAGTTCTTTTTCTGGAGTTTTCTCATATTGTTTTAAAATTGGGACACATTCCTTTGTTTCCTCACTTTGGTTGCCTCTCTGTTTGTTTCTGTGTTATTAGGTAGATCTGCTATGTCTCCCAATCTTTGCTGTATGGCCATATGTATTAGGTGCCCTGTGTGGTCCTGGCACAGTCTCCCTGGTCAACTTCTCTGGGTGCTCCAGGAGTGTCCCTTGTGTGGGTGTGTATGCCCTCCTGCTATGGTTGAGCCTTGATTGCTATTGGTAGGTCAGTGGGTGAAATGGACTCTCAGGCTGATTGGCTGTGGGGTTTGGCCACATCCACAGCTTATGGGCTGCCGTTGGGGGTGGGGAGGTTACCCCACTGTGTGGGATTTGCCCTACCACACTCTGGTACTTGTTGAGATCACCCTTTGTGTGTGCCACTTGTGGGGCTAATTGGGTGGTGCTGTACTATGGTCTGAAGCAAACCTCCAAGTATGTTAGTTCTGGGGCCTCTTGAGAGGGGCTCTGGTGCAGGCCGAGGTCACCCACTGCCTGTGACTGGCCCGGGACTACCTGGTAAGAGCTACAAAGTGATCCGCAGTTGTTTGTTGCCTGTGCTGGCCCTGGAGGTGTATGGGAGAAACCACGCTATGAACTGAGGACAGCTGCCACCAATACCGAGACTGGGGTAGCTCCACAAAAAACAAGGACAACCCCTGGCCTGCTGCCACCTGCTGGCTTCCTTATGGTTTAGCCCCTTCTAAAACCTCCTGCGGTACATGAGTTGGGTAAGGCAGGGTCTCAGGGAGTCACTAGATTGGGAAAAGTTGTGGTCAACCGGTTAATGTAGACTCTGGTTTGGTGCCAGTGCTGAGCCTGGAGCTACTCAACAAAAGTCTCAGACAGAGCACACCGAGGCCGGAGACTGCCTGGCTGGGTCCTGTGGATTCTGATAGTTTTTCAAAAGAGTGCGATAGGAGCAGAGCTGGCTGTTCTTGGAGAAAGTGTCTCCGGTGTTGGTTAAACTGGGTGGGGTAAAGTCTCAGAGAGTCAGCAGAGTGGAGCAGTGGAGCTCACCAGGCCAATCAGATTTAGATTTGGCCTGTGGGGGAGGGCTCAACACAAATAAGATGGCATCCACCTGTGGGCTGCAGGAGAGAAGGATCCCACACAGGAAAAATGGTGACTCCTCCAGCCCTCACCTGAGCCACACACCCCAGTCTGCTCCCCTGAGTAACTCCAACGCCTCCTGGGTTACTGTCCCTCCATCAGAGACCAAGGTAAGTGCATGAGTGAGAGTCTGTGCGTGGGCCTTTTAAGAAGACCTCTGGGTTTCCCCGCAGCCTTCCATCCCACCTGGATGGTCAGAATCCCCACTGTTTTTCACAGTCAGATGTTGTGAGGGCTCCTCTTCCCGGCACCAGTATTCTGCACTGGGGAGGCTGGTGTGGAGTTGGGATCTCTTGCTCCTCCAGGGGAAACCTCCATGGCCTAGATATCCTCCCGGTTCTCAATGATCGTAGAGGTTTGGGGCCAGCCTGTGTTGCGTCTCCACACCTCCTACCAGTCTCTACGTGGCTGCTTCTTTATATCCTTAGCTATAAAACTTCTGTTCAGCCAGATTTCAGATGGTTCTCCAGGTTGATTGTTCTATGATTTAGTTGTAATTTTAATGTGTTCGTGGAAGGAAGCAGGCATAATGTTTATCTACTCTGCCATCTTGGATTCGAAAATTCCCAGGCTTACCTTTTCACTTACTTAATTGCAGTCTTTGAGAAGGAGAAAAATTTGAATTTTAATAAAGTCCAGCTGACGAAATTTTTTTTTCTTTTATGGTTAGTGTTTTTTGTTTGTGGCCTAAAGTCTGCCAATGCCAGGATTCAGTGATACTCCTGTTTTTCTTCTAGAAATTTGCAATGGTAGCTGTTATGTTTAGGTCTAGAAGTCATTTAAAATTAATTTTGTATATCATGAAAGGTGGGGGGAGGTCACAGTTTTGTTGTTGTTTGTTTTTATTTTTCCATATCCAGCATCATTTTTGGAAAAGATTTCCTTTCTCCATTGAATTGCCTTGGTGCCTTTGTTGAAAATTAGCTGACTTTATATGTGTGTATTTCTGGATTCTGTTGCATTCTAATATCCTAACACCAATTCCACACTGTTGTTTGGCATATTTTTATAGAAAGATTAAAACTGGTAGTGCAAGTACTCCAACTTTCTCAAAATTGTTTGGCTAGTCTGTTCTTTGGATTTTCTTGTAGATTAAAAAAAATTTTCCACTCAATTTTCACAAAGAAAAGCCCAGTTGAAATTTTGATTGAGATTGTGTAGAATCTTTAGATGTGTTTAAGGAGAATTGATATCTTAAAATAGTGATGTTTCCAATCAAGAGCAATGGTATATGTCTCCATTTCTTTAGGTTTTACTTATTTTCTCATAGGTATATGAGAAAGGTATCTTGCATACCTTTCATTAAATTTATTCTTAGCGATTTGATATTTTTGATACTATTTGAAATATTTTTAAAAATTTCATTTCCAATTGTTTGTTACTTATATATATAGAATACATTTACAATAGTCTACATAAATAATCATGTAAATATATGAATAAACTTAGTTTTACTTTTTCCTTTCCAATCTTTATGCCCTTTATTTCTTTTTCTTTCTCTTAAGACTCCCAATGCAATTTGAGTAGAACTGATGGAATTTGCATGCTCTCAATGCTGGAGAGAAGAGACTCAAAGATTGACCATTAAACATGACATTAGCGTTAGGCTTCTTGTAGGTGCAGATGTAGGTCAGGCTAAGGGAGTTCTCTTATGAAGTTTTTATCATGAATGAGTGCTGAATTGTGTCAAATATTTTCCTGCCCCTATTAAGATGATCACACAATTATTCTCTCTTTGTTTTTTTAACCTGTTAATGTGGTTAATTATGTTGAATGATTTTTAAAATATTAAACCAGACTCGTGTTTCTGTGATAAACCTCACTTGGTCATGATGTATATTCTTTTTGTATTTCATGGAATTCAAATGCTAATATTTTATTAAGGATTTTTATATCCATGCTTATCAGAGATATTGGTCTGTAATTGTCTTTACTTGTAATGTCTTAGTAAGGTTTCCACATCAGGGATATATTGCTATCATAAAATGAGTTGAGGAGCCTTTGCTCCTATGTTTCTCACCATTACCTTAGAAACACATCTTTGTAATTGTTTTGGTTTGCTTTTTGTGGCTCTAAGGCAGTGATTTTCAAACCACCTACCGTGTTTCCCTGAAAATAAGACCAGGTCTTATATTAATTTTTGCTCCAAAAGATGCATTAGGGCTTATGTTCAGGGGATATCATCCTGAAAAATCATGCTAGGGCTTATTTTCTAGTTAGGTCTTATTTTCGGGGAAACATGGTAGAGAGTTTGTTAAAACAAAAATTGGTGGGCCTTTTCCCCAGAATTCCTGATTCAGTAAGTCTCAGCAGAGATCAATAGTTCACATTTTAAAAATAATTCTTAGATGATGCTTATATAGTTAGTCTGCACACCAAAATTTGAGGACCACTTTTATAGGGATTAAAACATGCATCTTTAATTTACTATAATTTACTTAGAGTTACTATTGTACCAAAATGGGTGAAAGTTTAAACACTAAAATTACATTTAATCACTATCTGTTGTGCTTTTGTCATATTTTACATGTACTTAAATAATAACAAAATACAATTTTGTTATTTTTTATTTAAAGAATGAATTTTCTTTAGCAAACTTAAGAGAGGGAAAACATATTTTTTGTATTTAATCCCATATTTACTATTTTAGGTTCTCTTCATTCCTTTTAGCAGGAGCAAATTTCTAACTGGTATTATTTCATTCAGCTTGAGAAACTTCCTTTAGCATGTCTTGTAGTGCCTGCATGCTGGAATTCTCTCAACTTTTATTTATCTGGAAATGTTTTCATTTCACCCTCATTTGTAAAGGACATTTTCACTGAATATCGACTTCTGGTAGAGAGTTGTTGCTATTGTTTTTTTCACCACTTTACAGGTGTCATTTCATTGTCTTTTTACATCAATTTTTTTTCCGGTGAGAAATCATCCATTTTCACATTATTCTCTTGAATGTATGATGTCTTCTTGTTTCCTCTGGCTGCTTTTACAATTTTCTCTTTATCTTTGGTTTTCAGTAGTTTGCTATGATGTGCCTGTAATGATCTATTTTTAAACAAATTTTCTTGGGTTTGTCAAGCTACTTGGATTGATAAATCAATATTTTTATCCAAATTGAGAAAACTTTCGGCATTAATTCTTCATATATTTGTTCATATGTTTATTTGCTCCATTCTCTCTCTTGTTTTATATCTCCAATTACACATGTGTTAGACTATGTGTCATTGTCCTACAAATCAATAAATCTTTGTTCATTTTTTACTCTCTGTTTTCAGATTGGATAAATTCTCTTGATTTGTCTTCATATCCACTAACTCTTTTGCAGTTTCCAATATATTGTTAAGCCTCCCCAGTGAATTTTTCATTTTAGAATTTGTACTTTTCAGTTTTAGGATTTTATTTATTCTTTTTATAGTTTCCATTTTTCTGTTGATATTTCCCATTTTTTAATTTCTGACCACCTTTTCTTTTAATATATTGAAAAATATTTAGAATGTTTTTTGAACATAGTTATAATAGCTGCTTTCATGTTCTTATCTGTCTTGTCTAGGGTATCTAGAGATCTGTTTCTTTTTATTGCTTTTGTTCATTATTATGGGTCACATTGTTCCACCTCTTCCCATATTTCTTCATTTTGTATTGTATGATGGACCTTGTGGATGCTTTGCTGTAGAGATCTGAATTATGTCATCTTCTTTGAAAGAATGTTGAGTTTTGTTCTGGGAAATAGTTAAATAATTAGAGGATCTTTTAGGTTCTATTAGCCCTTGTTTTATTCCTTTTTAAGAACAGGTATATTTTAGTTTTAACCTTAATCTTCTGGTGTGGCCCTTACTCTAGAAAACGATTGATCCTTACTCCTGAAGTATGGTCTTTTAGATTTCTCAACTGATGCCCAAGGTGCTCACCAGTAAGGCCTCTCCACTCTGGATGCACCAGAGCTTCGAGGTTTCCTAGCATTGCACACATCCTACTTCTCCATCCAGCTAGCAGCCCTGCAGCTGCTGCTCTCTACTAGACTTTGTTGAGTCTTGCTCTGCAAAGTCTCAGCCCAGCCCTCAGCAAAATACATAAGGTAAATTCCCACATAGACTTTTGGAACACCCCCCTTTTGGAGTTCCCTCTTTTCTAGTAACTTGCCCTAAAAATTCCAAGTACTTCTGCAGTCTGAAACCTCTACCTTTTCAAGCCAGCAAAACTGCCACTCCACTTGGGCTCCAGTTTTCTACATTGTGGCAGGAAATGTCCCCTAGCAGACAGCCACAGATTTTCACCTTGTATGTTTCTCTTCTCTTAGACATCACAACCGTTCATTGCCTATTGTTTAATGTTTGAAAATAGATACCTTTTATACTTTTCACCATCTTTACACTTGTTTATGATAGGAGGGCAAATCTGGTACCAGTTACTCCCTTATGGTTGAGAGCAGAAGTTTGAAAGTTGTTTTTATCCTTAGTAAAGATTTTGTAACTAACCAAAAATCTGCTTGGTGAAAACAATGCAGTAGAGACTGAAGTCTTTCACACTGCCTCCTTCCCCGCATACACACACACACACACACACACACACACACACGCACCAATCATCTGCAAATTCTGATTACTGCTGGGTGTTCTAAAGTGGCTAAGACTTTGACTCCACTGGTATTTTAAATTTTTCATGACTTTCCAACAATTAAACATTTGAGAAGTTTGATATTAAAATCCAAAGTTTCTACTTCTATTTAAAAATGGAAAGATCTAGTAGCAGTCAATGAACATGACAACAGTAGCCTGGAGCAGAGTAATGGTTGCCTTCTTTAGAGAGAATATGTGTTTTCTGGTCTCCCATAATTCCAAGTCAGTCCATTTCACTCAGTTATGTTGTCTGTCTGATCCCAGTAGCTATTTATATATGTGATCCTGGCATGTAAGTAGATAATCTTACACTACGTAGCATGCCCACAATATTCAACGTGATACCACATTCCTCATGATAGCTTTAGTCCATGAATACACCTGTTTTTCCAAGCTCCTTCTAAAGATATAAATACCGAGAGAGAGAGAGAGAGAGAGAGAGAGAGAGAGAGAGAGAGAGAGAGGGAGGGAGGGAGGGAGGGAGGAAAGAAGAAAGAAAGAAAGGAAGGAAGGAAGGAAGGAAGGAAGGAAGGAAGGAAGGAAGGAAGGAAGGAAGGAAGGAAGAAAGAGCAAGCAGAGATATGGAATGGAGTTAAATTTGGCTAACATACACTGGTCTTCATGCAGGTAGAAATTCATCAGTAAGTGGTAAGGGGCCAGCCATGCTGTCTGCTCCCCTTCTGATTCCAAAGGTTAAGATGTGTTTATGCCTTTCAGCCAACAAACCTCTCTCTTGCTTAAAAGCTTCTCAGATATTACTTTCCTGGAAATTCAATTTGGCCCTGCTCTGAATTTTATACCCACAATTTTGCTTGAAAACTTAAAGAATAGAAAAATCCTAAATGTTTTGCTTATGCGATAAAATGACCATTATGTATTATATTCAAAATATTGCTTTTTCTTGAGAGCGAGAGAGAGAGAGAGAGAGAGAGCGAGAGAGAGAGAGAGAGAGAGAGAGAGAGAGAGTTGAGGGATAATAATATTAACCTGTTTGGATACTTAGTATATACTAGGCATTTTGCTATGCGTTTTATGTGAAACATAAACATTTATCTTCAACAACAATCCCGTGAGGTAGGAATGAATATTCTTCTTGTTTTACAGATGAGAAAGTGAGGCACAGAGAGGTTAAATACTTTGCCTAAGATCAAATGGCAAGTAGTGAAGTTTGAATTTAAAATCTCTGGATTGAAAATGTGATACCTGAACCAAAGACTAACCAGGCTGTGCCCTTTGACTCCTTGGGTGTGATGATTATGAGCAAGAAAGTCAAAGTCGTGCTGTAGATTCAGCCACCACTAGTCCTCAGGTTGCACAATCCAGAGGGTTCTTTTATACCTAGAGTTAGGTTGCATGGCAGCTCTGCTGATGCAAGTACTCATTCTGAAAAGGAACCCCTTAAAGTGCATGCCTCTTTAGAGTATAAGTCAGCCAAACATGTGGAATGAATGACAAAAATGACACAATGAAATGTGCAAATCACATAGGAAGTGAATTATCACCCGGCATGCTCTGCACTGACTTTATAGCTCACCCCCATGTATTGACATCACAGCTCTTGGACTCAGAAAGCAGGAAGGACAGGGGCTTGAAGAAAGCCCTTTGAGTGTTCTCAGGACCAAAAAATTTCTAGAAAGATTTGGCTGAGGAGACCAGATAAACCTTGAGGATTGTTCTCTCTTCTCACTCAGAGTCATGAAACATTAAAGGTGGAAGGAGCCCAGGTAGATATTTTTCTCTGGTCTTTGGTTGTTGCCCCATTTATAAAACAAAAGTCCTAAGGAGGCCATACTGATATGTGTGTCACTGGTTTCAGTATTTTGGCATGGTGCTTGCAGCTTGACACTCTCATGTATAGTTTCTCATCACAAAATGAAAAAATAAAAAGGGGGGGGGCTTATAGAAATGAACTGATTATCCTAAGTTTGCATATCTACTCAATTCAGAGGAAGGACCTAAGGACTTAGAACCTCTGCATTTTCAGAGATAGGACCTAGAAACTCTGCATTTCTTCTACTGGATGTGCAACCATCAAATAAAACATATCTAAACTTAAGGGAGACATCAGTATGGGGAGCCAATTCTGAGTAGTGGCCAGAGGTGGCATATTCCACCCATAGACAAATATAGGCTGACTAGCTGACTATGGCCAGCCACTCAACTTCTCTCAGCTGTCTTTTTCTCATCTGCAAAATAACAACAGTAATAGCTTCCTCGTGAAGCTAATGTAGAGATGACATGGTTATCCTTACATTACATAAAGTGGTTTCCATGTAGTAAATGTTCAAGAAATGTTAGAGCTTGTTCTCTTCAGCATCCTCTGTTAACACTCAACATAGTGAAGAAGAATAAGAACAAAAGAGCTATATAATTGGTTAGGAATAATCAAGATATCAGTAGAAATACCTAACCAAGACTGTAGTGTGGCCTCTGATCAGTCTTCTGCATGGAGAAGTCTCCACAATTAGTTGCTCCCCTCTTTCTTGACTTTTCAGGTATTCCTGTTGGCATGTGATAAGGCAGAGTGTGGCTTTTTAGCCTTTCCCAAGCTTCCCTATTTAAATCCTTCAGATAAAACTTTGCCTCTACTAATTTTGATATGCTCATGTAGTATGTGTATGGGTTTTAAAGAGAGAATACTTGAAAAGAATATAGACTATAACATAGGCCCATCTGAAGCTATAGACTTTAGTACATACTTACATCAGTCATGCTCTTAAGTTTTAGAAATGGGAAACGGAGTTCTGAGAGGTTGAGTTGTACATGTCAGTGAGAAATCAGAGACTCTAGTGAAGGAGAAGGATCTCTTTTACGGGTTTGTAAGCTCAGAAATGATCGTAAGTGGAAATGTGCAGTAAACTGCCAAGAATATAATGAATTGTAAACAGACTTTGAAGCAAAAGACCTTTTGCTGTGTCTGCCCAGCTTCCATTTCACCACCTTTCTAAGAACTATCCACTGGTCCAAATGGGTGGGCTTGTGTAGCTACATTTATGGGTACTGACTGACACTTCTTTTACTGGTAGTTGATTGGGTCAGAGATGGACAGTGGACCTAACGTGGGTCAATGAGATTTTCTCCTAGGAATTTGGATCTAGGGTGGCAATCAATTAGTTGGAAGCCTTGATGCCAGGAGGTGATGTGGTTCTATGACTGAGCCCTTGATGTTCTACCATGTGCAAAAGGAGCTGGTGTGAAGAGAGAAAAAAATAGAGTGGGCACTTGGAAAGAAGTAGAGGCAAGTGATCCCCCAGTGACAGAAAGATTGGCAATAGCTCCCTTGTTTCTTATGGATTGTTCAGTTCCTATTTCTTTTCCCTGGAGCCTAAGGGTTGTTGAGCTCTATGAGATACACATGGGTCCTTCCAATAAATTCTTGTTTTCACACGTGAGTCTGTTCGTTACTTGTACTAAAAATCTCCTTATTGAAGCAGAGTCTATAATGATTAAGTGGTCAAGGTTATTATTCAACCACTCTGTATAGGCAGTGTCTTATGGGGAAGGAAGAGTTTCTCATGCAGCAATTGTAGGGAGCAGGGCATCTGTGGGGACAGAGCCAGGAGTGCAGTTTCCAGGCTCTCGCCCTCACGTGGAAAGGTGCTTACTCGGGTAGTAAATGGCCATCAACTGTGATTGGATGGCCATCAGCTGTGGCTAGTTGGCCATCAGCTGTAACCAGTGAGCCATTGGCCACTAATATAACTGCTGTGGCTATGCTAGCAGAAAATGGGGGGCTAGCAAGAAGCTGGTGGCTGAGCTAGCAAGCGCAGATTGCAGTTAGCAAGTGAGGTTGGTTGGTTGGCAGAAAAGTGGAATGTGGATTGTGGGTCATGTGGCTCCTGCTTCCTGTGTCTCCAACACAGCTGCCAGTGAGACTATAGTGGTATGACTCCCCTATCTATGGCTCTGTGGGTGTTCCTCTTTGGCCTCACCATGTCCTGCGTTCTTATGTGGGGAGCGGGACCAGAGACCCCACAGGCCACCCTATATGACAGCATCTGTCAGAATATAGCTATAACAATTTCTTTGTTCAAATTTACCTGCCTGCCCTGTAGTTCTATTTTCCCTTCCACGTATATGTATTCTCCCCAGCTAAACTGGAAGCTCTTTTATGGAGATAACTCTCCTTATTCGTCTTTTCATCCCCTGTAGCACCTGGACTGTGATGCTATTGAATTTGCTGATGGTGTTTATGGAAAAAGAAAAACAAAACTTTCTACTTCAATAATTTTCTATTTGGGCAAAACTTCTCTTACTTCGATATAGGAAATAATCACGTCTTTCCTTTTATTCTTTTTTTCTTGTCTTTTTTTTTTTTTTTTTTATTGTTGTTGTTGTAACGAGTCCCTCATCTCAGCTTTGTGTCAATGAGGAGATAGGTTTATTTAGCCAGTAATTTCCACTGCAGAAAATCTTGGGCCCAGATTGCCCTGCAAAAGCAATATGTTCTGTTTTATTTTTATATTACATTATATTTATTTTAATTTCATTCTCCATCTGGTCAAAGATAGCATTAGGCACCATAGATGAAGAAAAGAAAAAAAGAGATATCTAACCATGATAATAACTGGGAATATTACTTTAAAAAGATCATTCAGGGGTGCTATAACCTCTGGGCATAAGGCAAAAAACAATAGCCTTTATATTAGAGAGCTCTAGAAAGATTCTGCAGAGGAAGTGAGATGAAGAGAAATGGACTAAATCAGGACTCCTGGGGTCTTCTGAGTGGTCCAGAGTAGCTTCTTGCGGCCCGCTCACACCTGGGACCAGTTCTAGGACAGCGTGGACCATGGTGTCAAATGATACATGTAACCCCTAAGCTACATTGAGCACTCTCACTATTTCCAAAGTAGATTCAGCAGGTTAATGCACAGTTTCAATCACATGTTTTATTAATAAACTTTAGAACAGACAGGCCCCCGTGGGAGAGGTCATTTTCTTCTCATTTCAAGAGATGTTTCTGCTAAACTCTACTAGCAATTGGAGGTCTCCCAAATGAAGCTGATATGTCAATGATTTAGTGTACCAGAAACCAAATCCTAAAATTGGATGCCTGCAGTGGATGGCTAAGTACTCAGCTTTCAGGTTAAGATGCTGTATGAGGGGTTATCAGGGATGCTTAGTTCTCTATTCTTGCTTTTAAGTCTGAATAAAGGACGGGACTCAAGGGGAGGGTTTACATGTGGAAGTTTGCCAAAAACGAGTGGGTGGTGACATTCCCTGACTATAATCCATTCCTCCTCCCACTCCTTGCAGTCTATCACTTAGGACAGTTTATGTTTCAGAAAACAAAACCCCATTTGAAACTGGCTTAAACAAATAATGGAATTTGTTTGTTCACATACTGATGGGTTCAGGGGTATATGGCTTCCTGTGTAGATTAATGCAGAGATTCAACATATTCTTAGGGGTTCCATTGATTTAAAAGCCTTTTTTCCACCATTAGAGTCAGATCTTTTCTTCAGGCTTGTCCCAGGGTCAGGTTCAAGAAATAATTTCACAGCTCCAAAGATCACATCTTTTCCCCATGCCAGTCAGAAAAAGAGAAAGTATCTTTCATAGTCTTTAACAAAAGCAAGGAAGCTTTTTCCCCTGAAACCCTAAGGAAAAGTCTCCTGGCATTTTATTGGCCCAAACTGGGTCACGTACTTATCTCTAAGGCAGTCCTTGTACTTGGGAAGGGGTTGGATGTGCTTTGCAGATTGGTTGAAGCTTATCAGAGCTCACCCCTGGAGCAGAGAGTGGGGTCACTTCCCCTGGGAGGCTTTTCCCCAATGGAAATCTGGGATGCTATCATCATGGAAGAGGGGGAAATGGATACAGGCAGCAAAATCCCAGGAACATACTACCATATTCAGACCCATGATAAGTACCACTGTCTACCTCCTGTCCTAAACAGACCCCATTCATGTAACAGTCTCTACTCTTGATGCCAATTTCAACATATTTTGCAGAATAATGAAGAGTAAATGTAATGATAAAATGCAGAAAAAGACAACTGGCATTCATCAGGTGGGGGACTTTGTGTCCTTTGAGGTCTGATAGGAATTATCCTTGAAAGAGCATGCTAGAACAAGGAAGATGGATTTAATAATTAGAATCAAAGAAGGCTGTCGTCCTACACACAGTTGGTACCCCCCCTCCCACACTCACACACACCCCTTTTACCAGGCTCAGGGGCCTTTTCCCAGCTGCTGTGAATGTTGGCTGCTAACAGTTTACAGCCATCCTGTTCTCCAGAGAATTTACTGTTGGCTGATGGGAGCAGCCTTGCACAGGAAGTTAACCCTGTCTTCCTCCCTGCCCCCAGCCAATCACTGACTGATGGAATACAAAAATCTCACCCCCTTTCCAAAAGCTAAGACCAAGCTGCAGTGCAGTTTGTCTCCCGAGCCCTCTATGCCTCTGTTCAAGGTGTAGACATTAGCTGAGATCACCTCGTTCCCCTTCCTTCTGATTCCCTCACTCCTTTATGGCTTCTTCCTGAAGAGCATCCTCTCAACAAATTACACCACCCAAATCTCTTCTCAGGCTCTTGTTCTAGAGAACCTGACTTAAAACAGAGGCCAAGTGGTATAGAACAGGAAAAGCAAAGCCCAAACTAACAAACAAATGGGAATTAGCAGCCTTGGTTCAAGGTGGGTTTGGTGAAGTAATCGGTTACAAGAATTTGAAGATTTTTGAATGAATTAGAACTTTCCTGTTTTCAAGTAATAGAACCCGCCCCGCCCAAGTGACTTCACTGTAAAAGGGGGGATGTGTTATAAAGAATTGGGGTGCCACAGAGGACCTATGGGCTGCAGGCAAGCCTCAGTAGGAGCACATTCACATCTTCTCTGCACCTGCTTCACTGTTTTCTTCTCCACGTCCCAGGCCAGGTGAGAGAGAAAGACAGTTATACCAGAGTTCTTGCGTCCTGGAGTTTGGACTGGACTCCAGTGTCCCAATGTTTTGTTCCAAGAGAAGGAATTTGACCCACTTATATCATTTAAGCCCTGGACCAATCAATCATAGCCAGGAAACAAAGGTTTGGGGCGGATGTAGCATTATACAAACACATCTTGGAAGCCTTCCGTGTGGCTACATGAAAGAGAAGAGGCAGTTCTCCAAGAAAGGCCACTTGTTGGATGACATTACGGGTGTCCATGATACTAATAAAAGTAACATGTCCAGGGAGTGTCATTTCATGAACTCTACCACCCTGAAGGTGATTTCTAGCTCTGTTCCAGTCACCATAGTTATTAATGATGGAGACAGTGTACTGATTGGATTCAGGGGATACTTCAAGCTGGGAGAAGTAGCTAATATGTTAGGTGACAAAACAGGGATATGGAAAGAGTTCGGTAGATTTAGTGTCCAAAACAATAAGATTATAGGTAGTGGGTTAAATGAAAAAGCTTTAATTAGGTTAACAATTCATTTTATAATAATAGGGAGAAAGTTGATTTGGCAATGGTTAGTAAAAAAAGAAAGAGCCTAGGAATTTTGGTCGACCATGAGCTTGTTGTAGCATGAGTTGGCTTTTAAGAAAGGTTTCACCATCTTAGGCCACGTTTCACTGAATGTATCCATGTCACATTAAGTAGAAGCCAGAGGTGTGGGAGAGGGTAGATCCTGCTGTAACCTGTACTTGTCAGAGCAGAGGTGAGTTCAGATCTAGGCTCCTTGCTTTAAGGCCTTAGAAACCTGAACTCAGGAAGTACAGGAATCTGTATTTATTTAGCACCTACTACTTACTAGATGCAACAGACAGAGAGATTTTAAAATACATTTCCCAGGTTAGATGGGTTATCTGGAAATGCAATCTTATGAGAAATGGAATCAAGAGTGTTTTGACCAGAGGAGAGAAGACCTCTAGAAGTAACAGTAATAGCTGAGTTCAGATGTTCAACAAGTCATGTGGAGGAAGAAATAGGGCTGTTTTTTTGCTGCTTATGAGAGTAAAAGAAGCACATAAAGTGCTGAGTTGAGAGAGGCAAAGACAGATTTGTGCTGAGTAAGAAGGAGCTTGCTATCGATTAGGGATGTACTATTTGAGGGAATAGGTTTTCTTCCCAAGAGCCCACACAGTCCCTGCAAGTGTCCAACAAGAGACTGAAGGTTAACAATGATAATACTAGCTACGATTTATTGAATACAGTCGTCCCTCAGGATCTGTGGGGAATTGGTTCCATGATCCTCCTCGGATACCAAAATCCACAGACGCTCAAGTCCCTCATCTAAAATAGTATATATACAATGTTTCCCTGAAAATAAGACCTAGCCAAACCATCAGCGCTAATGTGTCTTTTGGAACAAAAATTAATATAAGACCCGGTATGATATTGTATTATATTCTATTATATAAGACTTGGTCTTATATTAAAATATATATTGATTTATAGTAATAAAATTTTATAGTATATTATATTATAAAATATATTTATGTTATAAAATATTATTTATTTTATAATATAATAAATTATATTGGTTTAATATAATTTATATATAATATAATTTAATATAATTGTTATATATAATTTTAATATAACTTAATTTAATATAATTTAATATAATGTAAATTACAATATAATAAAATTATATTATTTATAATATAATAAAATAAAATTATGTTATAAAATATATTTATATTATAAAATAAAATATTATATTAAAATTATATTGTATAAGACCTGGTCTTATATTAAAAGGCTCCTTGCTTTAAGGCCTTATATTAAAATAAGACTGGGTCTTATCTTAATTTTTTTCTTCAAAAGACGCATTAGAGCGGATGGTCTGGCTAGGTCTTATTTTCGGGGAAACATGGTAGTATTTGTATATAAGCTACGCACTTTCTTCTCGTATACATTAAATCATCTCTAGATTACCTATAATACATAATGCAATGTGAATGCTATGTAAATAGTTGTTATACTGTATTGTTTAGGAACTAATGACAAGAAAAAAGTCTGTACCTGTTCAGTACAGAGGCAACCATCCCAGGTCTAACTACATAGGTTAGTTAGGGTTAGGTTTTGTTTTTCACTGGGTTGTTTTTTATAGAGTTTCCCCTCCTAAAATATTAGAGTTTAGACCAGATGATTTTAAGATGTTGTTCCTAGTCTTGTGCATTTAAACTTAAAAAACAACAGAAGAAAATGCTTATTTCAGATCTGCAGATGACTCGATGCAAATGTTACTACCAATAGGAACCACATAAAATCCTGGGTCAGTAGTATGTTCATGTACAAGATGTCTCAATATCTTTCCCACCAATTTTCCTACACTGGCCTGTGAAATTTGTCTCATTCTAACATCCAGATATTAAAAAACTGCAGGCTTGCACATTCTGGAACTGTGTGATCTGGGTTTCCCTTGTGAACCCAACTCTATACTTCTCTCTGATGGAGGAGAAAGAATATTGCCCCAAATGCTTGCTGAATTTGAATGAGGTGTTTTTTAAGTTTGCACCATTTCTGTACAATGTAGACACCATTTTTGGTGAATAACTTGTATAATCCTGGCAACACTTCCTCTATCTTCCTGGCTGATATTTACAAGTTTAAATATGGCTAATGATATAACATTTCTGCCAGATGGTCAGCAGAAACTACACATGGATTCAGATATTTGAGCATCAGACAAATGCTTGATTCCTTTGATTAAGACTCAAACATAAAGCCATTTTTGGAAAATAATTTACTTCTGAGGATTCATAAATATTATAAGAAGTAAATACAAGTGACCTGTGCAGTTAAAACAAGAATGAGCTTGGTGTGGACCATGCATTCTTCTCACCAGGGTTGGTAACTGGTGTCTCTCAAGGCTGGTCCATGTCTTAGGGCTTTATTTGCGTGTTCTGTCTGGGATACCTGTTATCATGTATGATGCAGGCAGGTAACATGCATTTCCTCTGTGATCTTCCCAATGTTCGCCTATTTTGTTTATAGAACTTTTCTACCAGAGTGTAACTATTTGAAAGTTTCCCTGATCATTTTCATCCCCTCCGTGTTCTCCACTGAATTCCTCTTGTAAAGTATTCTTTGGCGGTCATCTGAACCGTCTGTCTAGCACTGCCCAGAGGGGTCTTCATTTCACTCCTGCTCTCGCTGAGTCTCCACCGAGCATGTCCGCCTGTTTTGTAGTCCTCCCAGCATTTCTCTCCCTGCCTGCCTCACTGGATTATTGACAGCGCTCCTTGAACTATCACTGGCCACGCTGAACAGTCCAGTTCTACACTCTGTGAAGGTTTTCTCACTCTCTGCAAAATGAATACTTTTTCCTACTTGCCCAGAAAGCAGCCTGGTTTCTGCTAGGGAGAGCTGGCCTCTTGGAAGAACATCACCTCAACACTCAAAGCTAAATTTCATTTGCGAATTTTTGTTCGCTTGTTTGCTTTGTTTTCTAGTAACTTTTAAAGCATCACTTGGCTGTGGCAAAGGCAGGCATATTTCAAGTGCTATCAGCAAAGCGTAGAACTATGACTTCTGTGCATTTATTATCTACTCTTTTCAGGCTCTAAGTGAGGGTTACTCTTAGAATTAGGTAAGAGTGTGGAAGAAAGAGAGAGTTTCACGGAAGAAAGGATTTTCAGAGAATATAGAACAGAGTTCCAGTGGAAGAGGGTTAAGGAAGACAAAAAGCAACTAGTTTTCTATAAAGATTAAAGGGAAACCACATAAAGACTCTGGAGGAGTTCAAAGACATTTAAAAGCTGGCCTCTTTTTTTTTTTTTTTTTTTTTAAGTATCATTTTCCTTTGCACAGATTTCCAAGCAATCCACCTGGCTGACCTCACTGCTCTCTCATCCATATGGAGGTCTCTGGCAGAGTCCAAGGGGTTATAAACAAAAACATATAAATAAGAACCCTGGAAATAGAGATTCAGCTCTCAAGCTATGAACACATCCAGTAAATTACGTGACATACTGAAGAGTCATTGCAGTCCACCTGACCTTGATCTTATCGGGTTCCTTCATTCCTATAAATGTGCCTGTATAAACCAGCACCTCAGCCAGCAGCCTCTTTCAGGGGAAAGATATTTGCTTAGCATCTCTCTCATTCCTCTGCCCTGAGATGTCATTGTCAGGTCTTGGGAATTACAGTATCGGTCTGCGTCACTAGTAATGCTGTCAGCATGAATACATTTCTGTGCGTCACACACAGTAATTCGGCCAATGGCCAGTATCCTCCTTGCTTCCCCCGCCTCCCCATCACCCCCACATCCCCATGCCTCTGGCTGCCTGGAACCTGGGGCCCATCTTGGGAACAGCCCTGCCTCTCAGGGGATAGACTGATTTGCTATGCTTTTCACCCTCAACAAGGAGACCTTTCATTTAAAAACGAAAAATGTTTTATATCCCCCTGAATTAGAATAATGAAATATTTCTTGTAAACCTATAAATTAAAATGCAGACAATACATGTCCTTCAATTTCCTTTATTGGTCTTCAGAGGTGAATCCAGGAAGATTGTAAACATGTATCAGGGTAGCTCTTGGCCCGGAGGTACTGAAACTCCACAGACAGCAATGCCCAGCATTGTGAAGAGCCCACATCCATTTCTCCCCACCCCCATCTCACTTCCATCTCTCTTCCCTGTTTACAATGACTTTGAGACTAGTACGAAGCGTTTTGAGGTGTCACTCGAGCAGCTGTGTGGTCTGGAATGCATTATAATGTTATGTCTCAATTACAATATTCTTTGGTTGATGTGGATGGCAGGCAGAGCCAAGATCCAGACTTAGAGTGCACTGCCATCTCCTGGAAAACCCTCTATACAGGAGGCCAGCTGTCATGGCTTTTCCAATGCCACCAACCGAAAAACAAGACCTTGGTCATGGTCTATCATGAGCACCACATATCTGGCTGCCCAGAACCATCTTCTCCTGCCCCTCACAATTGGAAGCACTAATTCCTGAAGGAAACAACAGTGTTGTCATTGTCATCTTAATTAAAACCAAGTAACTAGGTTGGGGAGGCCACTTGTGCTGACTCCCACCTTCTGCTCTCGAGGCTGGCAGCAGACGCTGCTTCCTGTAAATGAGTGCCTGGCACCAGTACAGTCCTGCCTGCGGGATCTTCTGACGAACCTGCAACCTTATTTACACCATTAGCTGGTACCGAGGACTTAGGGCAGAAGTCATCCATCCACTCAGGCACAGCATCGGAGAGGAGACAGCCCCGAGTTCTCCGGCCTGTTGCTCCGTAGCCGTTGTTTATTGAGATTCCACCTTACAGGCGTGTTGGGATAACTCATGAGTTGTTTGCAGAAAGCAGTGATGACACAGAAAAGCACCTAGGAGTTTCCACTTAAACTCACAGCGTATGAAGGTCTGCACATGACTGTGTTTTTGAAGCACCATGGGTTTTCCAAAACACAGTTTTGCTGATTAGATAGATAGAGCTGGTTGGTTCTCAGGTTTTGGCTAGAACAAAATGCTTTTGGGAAGATAATCAGCCTCGTCATCACATGAACAAGAATGGGGGAATGGATTTCTCTACCAACAGCTTTCCTTTGAAATAACAAATACATGATTATCTGCATAAAGACAAATAAGAAAATATTCTCATTAGTGAGTTAATTAATTTCAATGAATTAACTGAATTGCTTAAATTGAACTAGTGTCCCTCTAAATCAGTAGTTCTTATCTTTTGGAAGATACTTTGAAAAATTTAAAAATTGATGTATCTTTTCCCCAGAAAAATGCATACACATTCTGTTTTAATAAAGTCTGTATGACTTCATCACAACCATTGCCCAAGCCAAAGTGGTCTTAGCACTCATTTAAAAATGACTTTTGCAGCGAGACTTTTTTGCAAGCCTGGTTTTTAAGGCTTGGGCCTCCTGGTTATTTTAGGGAGAAGTAGGGGCCACAGCAATATTTACAAATGAGCTGACCGCTGGGTTAGCACCTACAAGGAATGGTCAGGGGTATTTCCCATTCTCTTCTGTTCCCTGGCCTCATATGGAAAGCAGGTTTTAAATGTTCGTCTTTTGAGAATCCGGGACCTGCAGAGACACACATCTGAGAAGCTCTGCTAGCACCTCGCATTGGCTGTCTCCAGGAAAACAAAGCTGAATCAAGGGTTCTGCCATGGTACCTGTATGGGTGTGTCCTTTTCTTTACCTTTAGCCCTGGAGAGCATCCATAATGAAAGTGATTTGGAAACACAGCCTTCCAATGGCAGGAGAATCAGACACCGTCTTTTCTGACAAGGTCATGGTAGTAGTCCCACATCCTTCCCAAGGAAATCTAGTGTCTGAAACAAGGTACAAATCTCATGACACAAAGGGGAGATGAATTGTAAGAACTACATCAAAATAGTAAAATACAGACATACAGGATTGATTCCAGGGACTCAGGCTTCTAACCTAAGGCTGTGTCTTTGGCCCCGTCTTTTCATCTTTGTCATCAGTTCCCGGAAGGAATCCTTTGTCTTCCTTTCCTAATCTGTTGGCAGAGGTGGAGTGGTTGCATTGGTAGTTTCTGGTTTGAGTTTCCAAAGAAGTTTTCTCCCTCCAGTTTTTCTTCTGCTTGAGCCCCTGCAGCAGCTCACTTGGAACTGACTCTTATTTCTTTCTCTGAATGTGACGGAAATAGCAGAGTCTCATATTTATATAGCAATTTTAATATTTTTTTGGAATTTCACCAACTTAAAACCTCATCTCTTTCCACTTAGCAGATGGGAAAACTGAATCACACACAGATGAAAATCATGAACATAAACTCCTGGTGCATAGTAGTAATAATAACAGGTACAAACTGATTGTTTCCTGTGTATCAGGCAGCTGATGTAGCACCTCACATGCATTGTCTCATTTACTCGTCCCTACAACCCTCTAAAAAAGTACAGTTATGATCTCCTCAAGTTATTTGAGAGAAAATTCAGAAACTGAAAGAAGATCCAGTTAGGTATTGTTGCAATAACGCTATGTCACTAACAACTGCGAACTCTTAGCAGCATACAATGGGAAGCAGTTATTTAGGCCACGTGTCTCTGGGTTTGCAGAAGGTTGGCTGCGCTAAGCTGGCTTCAGCTGGGGCAGTTCTGTTCTGTTTATCCTTCACCCTGTTTTGGACCAGTGGGCTAGCTAGGACATGTTCTTCCCATGGTGGTGATGGAGATGAAAGCAGCAAAGTGAAACACCTATGACCACATAAGTCTTAGGCTCAGAGCTAGCACAGGGACACTCCCGCCTATATAACAAATAGCCAAAGCAAGCCTCATGGATGAGCCCCAAATCAAGCAAAGGGAAAGTACACATGCCCAAGATAAAATCATGCTAAAGTGAATGTAGGCAAGAGCAAGGAACTAGCTAAAGGGCAGGGCTGGAATTTGAACCAAGGAAGCCTGGTTTTACTTTTATTTATTTTAACATTTTTTTATTAGTTTCAGGTATACAAAACAATGTAATAGTTAGACATTTATCATTTATATCCCTCACACAGTGATAACCCTCCTCCCCCCATCTACTACCCCTCTGACATCGCACACAGCCATTACATTTCCGTTGTCTCTATTCCTAATGCTGTACTCCGCTTCTTGTAACTATACATATATATATATATATATATATATATATATATATATATATATACACACACACACACATATACATACATATATACATACATATATATATACATATATATATATAAAATTGTAGTTGACATTCATTATTGTTCAGCTTCAGCTTCAGGTGTACAGTGCAATGATCAGGCATCTACATCATCCCTGAGGCGGTCTCCCTAATGAGACAAGTGTCCATCGGATACTCTACCGAATCTTTACAACATTATTGATTACATTCCCCAAATTGACTTTCGTAACCTGGGGCAATCTTGTGGTTACCGATTATGCTCTCTAATCCCCTCACCTTCCCCCCTATCCCCAACCCCCCATCTAGCAACCCTCAGTTTTTCCTCTATGTCTCTGAGACTGTTTCTGATTAGTTCATTCATCTATTCCTTTCTTTAGACTCCACATATAAGTGACATCATGTAATATTTGTTTTTGTCTGTCTGACTTATTTCACTTAGCATAATGTTCTCTAGTTCCATCCATATTGTTGCAAATGGTAAGATTTCATTCTTCTTTATGGCTGCGTAATACTCCATTGTATAAATGTACCACAGTTTCTTAATCCAGTCGTCTATTGATGGGCATTTTGGTTGTTTCCATGTCTTGGCTATTGTGTATAGTGCTGCAATAAACATAGGGGTGCATAAATTTTTTTGAATTAGAGTTTTGGATTTCTCTGGATAGATACCTAGGAGTGGAATTGCTGGGTCATAAGGTAGTTCCATTTTCAGATTCTTGAGATACCTCCATACTGTTTTCCATAGTGGCTGCACCAATCTGCAATCCCACCAACAGTGCACAAGGGTTCCCTTTTCTCCACATCCTTGCCAGCACTTGTTGTTTGTTGATTTATTGATGATAGCCATTTTGACTGGGGAGAGGTGGTATCTCATTGTGGTTTTTATTTGCCTTTCTCTAATGATTAGTGAGGTTGAGCATTTTTTCATATGTCTGTTTGCCATCTGTATGTCCTCTTTAGAAAAATGTCTCTTCATGAAGGAAGCCTGGTTTTAAAACCCAAGTTCTTAACTGCTGCTATATCACAGGGACTTAACAAAGGGCCACTGCTGTTATCTTAAAAACTCAGCTTGTCCTTCTGTAGACTGGGTGGATTAATGTAAACAAACAAACAAGAATAAGAGAGGAAAGCTATTAAGAAGAAATTATGAAAGAATGAGAAATTGGAGAGGGAAGTTGTAACTGTAGCAATGAATCACAATTACCAATGTTCACTATTTACAAAATACTTATATTTTATTTCACCATTTCCGAGCAAATAAACAGAATATCCTATTTTATCTTCTGAGCATCTACATTGGCATGTGTCAAGTGTGTTGATATGCAAAGTCTCTTTTAAGTAGTAATTTGGGAGATGTCGCCCATGGTAGCAGAATGCCTAACCTGAGCTAGATCAAGGTCACTGTGCTTTCTTGGAAATGGTGCTGGGGCCCAAAACATCAGGGTCTGACCTCAGGAGGAACAGCAGATCTGTTTATGTGGCCCACAGATCTGTTTTAACATGCTTTCCAGATATGGATACACTGGACAAAGTCACATCCCAGGTAGGAAAGAAAGGGTCGGTGTCAGATTTCATCATGCTATTCAGAATGGCGTACAATCTAAAAACGCATGCATTGTTTATTTCTGGAATTTTCCATTTAATATTTTCGGACCACAGTTAACTGGGGGTAAATTAAACTAGTGGAAACCAGGGGAAAACAAAACTGCATATAGGACTACTGCACTTCCTGAATTTTCAAGATCATCAAATTACCCAGGGATCTTGTTAAACCTAAGCTCTGATGCCCAAGAACTTGAACCTTTAACAAGCTTTCAGATGAGATTGATGTTACTGGCCCATGAATAATACTTGGACAGGTAGGACCTAGAAAAATAAAAACAAACAAAAAGCACTTCAGGAGTGCCGGGAAATTGGAGGTGGGGCTAGAAGAGTATCTCCAGACCCACTACCTATCTCTTTCCCCAGATCAGGAGCAATTTTGTTTTGATTTGATTTATATATCAGACTTTAAGGAAAATTTTTATTTGAAATAAGAATTCTGCTACAAAACAAATCTTTTAAAACAACTGCACCACAGAAATCAGTCAACCTTTAAAGTGATAGACTTGCAAGCCTAATTATAAAATAAATGTCTTAGGGAAAATCAGCATATGTACAGAAAGAAGCTGGTGGTTATTATATTTTTTAACTTTTTAGAAGTTTTTGCCAAAGTTCCACATTGAACGAAATTTTGAAACAGGAGATTGAAATGAAAATTGTTTGTGACTAGAGACCTGATTTAATTTCAGAAAACAAGCCCAAAATTTCAACTGACACTTCAACGCTACAATTTTGTATTTCCTACTTCCTGTCTGAAACTAAATGGCTCCTCATTTTCCCACACTGCTCCCCTCTCGCTCCATGGATCTGTAACTCGATTTTCAGCATTTGTTTAGTATACCTTTCCAGGTAGAGATGAAACAAAGATGACTTACAACAAATTCTTATCATCTTACAATACCACAGTTCTTCTAATCAGCCCTCACTATAATTTCAACCCTCTTTCTTTCTCATCTCCCTACTCAAACAGACCGCACATTAACTCTTTCTAAACAACATCTCTTATTTCTGCCCCTTTGTTTCCACCTTTATGGCACCAACTCAAGTCTTATTCAATTTATATGTGCACAGTGTAATATTTTCTGAACTGTTGGCCTCAGACTTCTCCCCTGCAGCTGCCACTGTAATTCATCCTTCCAGACTAATCTTTACCCTCCCTGTACAAAAACGTGGGTTCTCCCCACCGTCTTGAGGGTAATGTCTAAACTCCTGTCTGGCATTCAGCACCTTCAACCACCTGACTCCCACTTGACTTTCCAATTTATCTTCTCAGGATCCTGCACCTCAACAGCTGGGTTTCTGGTTGTTGTTTTTTTTTTGGTTGGTTTTTTTTTGTGTGTATGTGTGTGTGTGTGTGTGTGTTTTTTCTTTTGATGGGGTAAGGGAGGGTTCAATCCCATGAATACACATTACTCTTTGCCTCCTCTGTGTTTCTGTGGTTGCTTTTGCACCACCTGTGTAAAGAGAAAAGACACTGTTCACCTTTGATTTGCATCATTATTTTAAAGCTGACTTGCACAAATATGTTTTTAAAAAAGAAAAATTCTCAGAAAAATACATAGTAAGAGCTCTATGGAAAAGAAATACATAGGTAGGAAAGGAGTTAATACACTCACCATTTAAGCTCTTTGTAGTTATTATTATTATTATTATTTTAAATAAGTGACTACTTAGAAAGAAATAAAATTCTTTTTTCAGGGTAGCTGAAGAAAGACTTGATTACAGCAGAGTAGAAAACTGTCATAAGTGGCTATTATTTTTTCATAGTCTTATCATAACACCAAATACTTCAAAATTTACAAGTCCATAAAAGTTCACCTTTATTTACTGTGCTTCAATAGAGAGACCAAACTGGAGAATGCATATGTTTTCCTGAAGTAAAAGTCTTATCTGGAACAAGAATCCTCATGTTCTAGAATGATAACATCTTCAAAATAAGAATATTTCTGTCTGCATGACAATGTAATCCCCAGACATATTCTGAATATTAAATAATAGTAATACTTTCATTAACAATCATTTTAGGAAATTAAGAATGTATTGTTTTCAAAACAACTCCCAAGGAGGTTGTTTTCTATTGACTTCCCCAGAGGTAGACCCAGAATTGAGGACTCACGTGTAAGTGGTTTATTCAAGAGGTGATCCTAAGAGAAACTGGTAAGGGAATGGGAGCCCCAGGACGTGGAAAGGGAGGAAGCCATGATGGGTGTAACCTCAGAGAAAGTTCTTTGGAGGGTGACTTCAACTTTATGCCACAGGATCTCTTGACTATGAGTTACACTTGGGAGTTTTCCTCAACCCACTGTAAGGGGTCTGAGCTCTCATATTTCCGGACCCATCACTTATCATCTAAGCAACAGCTGGGAGTTTCTGGTGATGGATATAACTTCCACACATTTCTAGTTCTCTGTGGCTGCAGGCAAAGTATGTGCGGTAGTGCAAGGGCAGCCATTGGAAAAAGAGTCACATATGTGTGAGCTGTTGGAGGATAAAAACACATCAAAGAGAGAGAGAGATGCAGGAGAAGGGGCCTGAAGGGATCCAGATGAAGCACTGGCAGTGGCCACTAGACAGTATTTCTGACATCCTGTTCCAATAAATTATTTGACCAAGCAACAATTATTAAGAACAGAGTGACCCTCGGCATGCTACCCTCCTTCTCTTTGTCTCAGCTTCTTTAACAAATAAATAAAAGTACCTAACTCAGGGTTCTTATGCATGTTACACAAGGTAATACACATAAAGTATTTTGATTACTACATGTAGTAATGGAAATTAATAATGAATTCATGTTAGTGTTTTTAAAAAAAAAAACTCCTTTGTATTTAGTATCACAAATTTATACAGTTGAGCAGTGGGTTTCTCTTTGTGCCATAATAAATTTATGCCTGATTCAGATTATATGCAGATGATTAGAATAGTACTAGGGTGATATGAAGAACGCATTTTCAGTAACACATCAGAAGATTGCTAAACTGCATAAGAAAAGGAAGGGAAACAGGAGCTCGGTCACACATAGTGGAAACAAAAATAGAACTCATTTTAACATTGATGTATAAAAAATTAGAGCTAAAAGCTTGGCTACCATTTGAATTTATCATTTTGCATCATCTTAAACTCTAAATTTACCTATAAGTCAAGAAGATCTAGATCATATATAGCAATAGTTAGGAAAAAAAGCACTGACAGAGTTTGGTGGAATAAAGAAATAGTAACAGAAAATGCAGTATATTCAAATTTCCTAAAAAATCTTTTAAAAGGCATCATGAAGACACCTTTATTAGCACTGCGATAATATTACGTTGAATCATATAAAATCACCAATACTTAAACATTTTCGATGTTTGGAAACAGCAATTTCATATGATTCAACCTAATACATAAAGCCTGTTGGGAGACAGTCTGCCATGGGCCTCCGTTTCTTCTATACATTTTGCTGGCAATGCCAAGAAAGCAAGGCCCTGGCCACTCTTTACCTAGTCCATTTCTCAGAGTTGTGTTTGCAGCAAGGAAGCAACCATAAGCGATGAGGAAATGTCTTCTTCTGAAATAAAGATCAGTGTTGCTTACTGCTTACTGGAAAAGCAATGAAGTCCTCCAGCTCAGTGTTTCTGTCCTGTAACACACCTCACTGCATTTGCAGGTGTTACCTGGACTCTACATCTCCTGCAGTATAAGCATACTGATGCTTATGCACAGTGTACTGGGCTGTGAGAAATAATGACCTTTGTCTCTGACTCAGGGGCATCATGTCTTCTATTATTCATGAAACAGTAACAAGCTAACTTCTTAGCTTTAAAGTAGGGTAAAATAAAATCCAAGACACAAAAATGCCACAACACAGAATAGTCTCAAGATTGCATTAGTTGTATCAGCAGTGAAGTTTTTCCAAACTATTGCCATTTAAGGCCAGGGAGTTGAAAATGTCCTTAAGAAAGTTCATTATGGTCATTCATCACCTATCTATCCTTGCTCTTAGGATCCTTTCACAGGAAGTGAAAAATACATCATGGTCCTTAGTCTCCTCTACCCTTAGAACCATGTGAAGTCCCCAAGAAAGCTATGAGTATGTCCTTGATTCTTGGCAGAATCTTAGTGGGAGGTTTTAGGCAAGTTGACCGCTTGTGTTTCCATCTGTTCTCTTCCAACTTTATTTGCTATGGGTTCACTCTTTAGACATGCATTAAGCTTTGTAAATCAGAGCTCCTATAGTACTCAGAGCTCCGAATTGTCAAAAGACAGCCTTACAAACTAAAACACAGCCTAGATTAAAGCTGATAACCTCAGTCTCCAGACACAGCTCCTCGGCTTTCTTCTTGAATATGGCTTTGGTTGGTCACACTAGTTTTCTTCCCTCCTAGGTTGACCATTGATGAAACCCAACCATTTCTTCCTGACAGTGCCACAATTGTGGAGTTGGCATTTTTATGTAAATAGCTGTTCTCTGATTCATGAGGCCCCATGGCCTCTGACACTTTCCATCCTGACTCTTATCAGACACACACTGGCAAAACCTGAAGAAATAAAGAGGACAAAGAAAGGCAATAAAAGGGTTACAACCAAGGAGTGTATGGTGACAGGACCAACAAGGAAATTTGGAAATGGGTGACTGAACACCCAAGGATACCCTGTCAGCCAGTCATAGCGACAACATTCGTCCAAAGCCTGACAAGTGCTTAGAACCACATCAAGGTGTCATAGGGAGATACATAGGAAATGACAGTCATAGATGTTACCTTAAGAGCACGTAAGTTTTCATAGAAAACATAACACAATTAAATGCCTGTATACCCGTAAGCAGCCAATCTGGCCCTTGTTTACCTCTCCAATTCCTCTTTATTTCTCTTCTAGTACCTGTCACAAGCTGCAATATTTAGCTGATTTGTGCTCTTGATTATTATGGCTTCCCTGGGCTAAGGCTTGCCTGGTATGCAACAGTGGACCCATTCCAACTATCTATGACTACCACCTCCAGTTCAGCCACTGGAATAGAAATTCCAAGAGGACAGGGACTTTGTCTACTTTATTCACCACTGTAATCCCAGAGTTTAGCAAAATCTGTATAGTAGATTCTCAAAACACTTCTTTTGGACAATTAAGTAAATAAGTAGATAAAAACAGCAATAGTTATATATATAGAGAGAGAAAGATTATGCTACATATCTTCTGAATGCTGCTAGTCACTCAAAAACACAAACTTAAGTGTAAACCTGGCTCAAAGGCACAAGCAAAATTTTCAAAGAATTTAGGTGGTGAAAAAAAAAAATCTCTAGACCCCAGGGCAGCTGCCCTAAAATTGACCTCAGATGCATAAATGAGCTTAGCCAAGATCAGCAAAACTGATCCTAGCTGACCTATAGCTTCATGAGCCATGGAATTTTAGAGTGGTTTGGTTTGCAGCATTGTTGTAGCACTAACTAATATTATACTTTTTTAAAGTAATAAAAATTAATCCCCAGCAAAACAAATATTACAACGCAAACACGATTTACCTTTATTGAACTAGAAAGTACTTTTAGTTAAATTCTTTGATTCCTCTAGGACGGCAAACACCTTCCCTGCAATCACTTCCACGTCCATTGGGGCTGAGCAGGCTTGGGGAGGACACACTTAGAGAAGATGCATGAAGGACACGAGCAGGCTCAGCACTACGGTGGCAGATGTCATCTTTCCAGCACTGTTGGAATACCAGTATTTCTCATACACATCATCCAGGATGGAGAGTACAGCTGCCATGGACTCCTCACAGGTGGCCTGAATCTGAGCTTCTGGCAGAACAAATCCATATGTACCATTGTCCCTCAGCTCAAATGTATATGAGAAGGGGATCCCAATGTCCCGAGCCCAGTCTCTTGAAGAGCCTGATGTGGCATCTACAAATGAAACCATGAAGGCAGAGTTAGAAATTATATAGTGAAAGCATAGATTTCTAGCAGCCATTTCAGGAATAAAGGTTCAATCCAGTAAAATAATTAATGTCCTTCATGTCAGGTTCTCATGGAAGCTGTCTTCTCCTTCTCCTTGATAGTAAGCCCCTGTAAGGCAGGAATTACATCTTGTTTAGCCTCTCTGTCTCCCCTCCCCCTCTCTCCCCAAAGCACCTGGGCTTATGCCTGGCACGTAGCAGAGGTGTGGTTGTTTCTCAGCTGAATCAAAGACTGGACAAACTAATATTCTAAGGCAAATGTAAACCGACACATAAAGGAACAGAAACAAAACAACCAACTGGAAAAATATTATCCAAATATTATCTAGGTGGTCTTCTGGTGGGTGGAGGAGGTGGGGGTAGGGGATGGGGAAAAGCAGCACACTCTCTTTTTAACTAAATTCTTTTTTTTAAGATCCTTTCTTGGGCCCCACCTGTTCTGCTTTCTTAGTCTGAGGGGTCCTCTGGGAACTGAATCAACTGACCAAGGACCACTGGAAAACATCCTTCCTGTGCGTTCTCCCTGCCAGCTCTTTTTAACTGGAGCCAGAAAGAGTTCTGGTCTGAGCCAGTGTATTAATTTTTTTTCTTTGAGCTCACACCTTATCCCTAGAGAGCATAATTCTGGATTTGTATAGACTGTCTTTTATCCTTGGTCATTTTGATTTGTAAAATTTCCTGTTGATCCCAGGAACTCCTCTCTCCCTCTTCTGCCCACCCCACTCCCCAAAGTCCACTGACTTCTTTTGTGACTTAGATACTATTGAGGAGGTGAAAAAAAGATACTTACATAAAATATCTATACTCGATCCAACTTTATAATTGGTTCCATGCTTTGCTTTCAATGCAGTGGCTGCCTTCTGTCCAACTTGGATCTGGAGGTGGGAAATGCAGAGAGAGATATCTGGTGTTAAAAATAAAACCAACCATCCAGAGGGTTTGGTATTTTGTCCAAATCCATCTCCAGAGTTCCAGACCATCTTTTTCACTTTCCATTGGACATCTATACATAGGTAGCCTGCTGATACTTCAAAACCAACCCTCTCAAACCCAATTTCATCATCTTCCGCCCTAATAAGTGAGGGTTTTTCATATTTCTGGCTTATCATGTTCCTCCAAATACATGGGAAATCCTGCAGTCGTCTGTGACTCTCCTTTCAAATAGTTACCAAGTTGCAGTTCCAGGACCATCACCCTATTTCAGTCTCATTACCTCTAAATAGACTATTGTCACCTTTTAATAAGGTTGATGAAGGCCCTGGCATGTATGTGGGAGGAGAAGCTTGGGAAGGGATGCAGGGTTGGTATGGGAAGAGTTCAAATGGAAAGAATGTCAGCATGTAAAACATTAGAATTCTTATAGCTGTTCTAATTTTCAGAGAAGTTTAGAGCAAGGCTATATATAGTTATGTTTCCCCTACATAGTGATTGCCAAGTTGTCTATCACACAGTATAATATTTATTATGATTTCTACACATCTTTGGTTTTGTAAATATAGAGAGACTAATTACTAGTCTCTGGTAGTTTTAAATAATACTAGAAATGGAAACCTTGAAAAGTTAGCTCGATTCTGTGTGCACTCTATCAAAGCTTACCTCTAAGAACCTAAAGCCACTGCTAGCTAGCTTCAATTACGTAAAGATAAACTGGCAAAATTTTTACACTGTCTTTTAATTGAAAATTCTTGGAGATGAATGTTTATGTTAACTCTTCAGCACCTTAGACTATAAATGATATAGCATTGAAGCAATCTTTCTCAATTCAGTTTGCCAATTTCTGAATATAGTACTAAAGGGTTGTCTGTAATTCCCATCTTAGAGTTAGTTACTTTCCTGTAATGGCAACATTAATGCCCCTGGTCCCTCCTACCTTCTTGTCCCCTCTAGCCTATGGCTAGAGGGCTCTAACTACACAGCCAATCAGCAGCACAAGACTCTCTAAACTTTGAACACAAACCTTGCAAAATGGTCACATAGTATCTGTTTTCCTGAACCAAGAAGGGAATGAAATTCCATAGACAAATACTGGGGTCATGGGCCTCTTTTTTCTGCTGGTGGGAGGCCTGTCACATCAAAGATCTACCATGGCCTGTCTTTGGTGGTTCCTTTGTGTTTGTCACAGATCCCTTTAAGTAGAAAGTAGACATCTATGACAAACGTTCCAGAAACTGGAAAATAAAGAGAGTTCTGGGCTTCTCAACTGAAATCTCTGTTCCTGCAGATTTCTTTATACTAAAAAATGGAACTTCTAGGGCTAAGAAGTGAGGGGGAAGTAGGACACAGTAGACTGAACATCTAAACTGATAACCCCTTCTAGAAATTGTAAACACTTCCTGAGCAGAAAGAGACAGTGTGAGGTGGTCAGATGAATGTAACCTCTGGAGTCTGAAGATATGAGTTCCAGTCTGGGCTCCACCATTCACTACCTTTAGAGGTTCTAGAAATATAGTTAACTCAAGGTCTCAATTTACACATCCCAAAGTGAGCTTATTATATTGTCATGAGTGTCAGATGAAATAATGGCTGTAAAATCCCTTTGTAAATTGTAAATTTATTTTGCATGTTATTTTTGACTGCTGGGGGAAAGACTCCCTTTAGCAAAACTCTACAGTCGTTTTCCATTTTGTGCCCAGACGTGTTTTATGGGTCATGCTCCAGTGGGACAGGGACAGGACATGTAAGAGAACTAGTGGGTCCCCGGGCCTCTGTGATCTTAAGCACAGAGTGAGCTTAGTCTCCATCCATTCCAGCATTTGTTGACAATGAAGAGTTTATTTTTTAAAAATAAAAAAGATTAGCAGAACATAACAAGCGGTGGTCAGAATGTGGAGAAATTGGAACCGTTGTGTACTGTTGGTTGGAATGGAAAATGGTGTGTGTATCTGCTATGGAAAAACGATATGATGGTTCCTTGAAAATTAAAAATAGACTTACCATATGATGCAACTACTCCTGATTATATACCCAAAAGAATTGAAGTGGGATCTCAAGAGATATTTGTACACCTATGTTCACAACAGCATTATTTGCAATAGCCTAAAGGTGAAAACAATTCACATGCCCACTGATAGTTGAATAGGTAAAGGAAATGTGGTCTATACATACAATGTAATATTATTCAGTCTTAAAAAGGAAGGAAATTCTGACACATGACACAACATGGATGAACCTTGAGGACATTATGCTAAGTGAAATAAGTCAATCACAAAAAGACAGATACTGTATGATTCCACTTATATGAGATATCTAGAGTAGTCAAACCCATAGAAAAAGAAAGTAGGATGGTGATTTCCAGGGGTAAGGGGGTTGGGGAATTGTTATTTAATGGGTACAGAGTTTCAATTATGCAAGACGAGAAGTTTTAGAGATTGGTGGCTCAATAACGTGACTATACTTAACACTACTGAACTATCCACTTAAAATGGTTAAGATGGTAAATTTTTTGTTATATGTATCTTACCACAATTGAAAATTGGAAAAAAAAAATTTTTTAAAGATACAAATATTACAATCTGAAATTGATCCTCTCTTTGACTCGCATCTATTGTCCTCAGGTTCACAAAAGGGCGAAGCGCTAAGTACTTTTTAGCAATTCTGCCCACCAATTCTGCTTAGGTAAACACAGCTTCAGAGAAGGACCTGGATGAGACAGAGCTCACGTTCGCTGCCCCTGCTTGGATTTCACTGGCACTTCCCCTTACAAACACTCCCAGGCAAATACTAGAAGCAGAATTTAGAAGAAAACAAAGCATTGTGTTTAGCAGAGAAGAGAGTAGATATTATTTAGCCGTGTTATTTTAGATATGCCATATTCCACTAACAGCTGGCGAGTTCTTTAAAGCACAGTTCAAAAGCTGTAATTGCTGAACGGAGCTTCAAGAGAATTTACAGAAATGAAAGCACATTCCTGCAGATTATTAACATAGTCATCTCATTTATATTATAGACGAAGACCTAAGATGTCTCCCAACTTGACATTTTATGAAACAGGTAGTTAATTAATGTAGGTAAAGCAGCATTTAACCTGAAACCTTCCCAGCAGGCATCTGGCAAGGTGTAAAAATCAGGAGAAAGAAAATAAGGAAGAGCAGAGAGAACAAAAGTGGGGCTGGAGCCAAAATCTTGGAAATGGAAATCAGGGAAAGGAAAGCAAGGGTCCTACAGAGGCTTCTCGAAAGGCTCTGGCGCTCTGGTCTTACCAGTTCTTTGTGGTTACTTGCTTTATTTTCGGTATAGCCATAGGGCAGGAGGATGAGCTGTCCATAAGAGTGCATGGTCAGGAAACATACAATGTCTTCTTTCTTGCTCTCTATAAAGCTGGCAACAGCTTTAGTCTCAGGCTCAGACACTGGTCCTGTCCCACAGAATGTTAAATCTTGGCAGTTTTTAGATGCACCAATACCTGGAATGCACAGGAAAACACAAAAAAGGCATCATGATCTCAGTTTAGAACTGACAGAGGGCAAGGACTCATTTTTGCTCAGGGCATTTGTGGATGGAATCAGGGCTTGTTGACGTTGCTTAGTTAAGTAAGTCTGGTTAAGTTCGTCTACTAGGATAGTCATTGAAGGAGCAACTCAGAAAGGCAGAAGGGCTGACATTCGGGTTTAGAAACGAACTCCATGCTTACACGGCCCGGGAAGGAAGATGTGAAATAGAATCGCATTTTCAGGAATCTTTTATTTAAGCTTGTGGTGGGCCCTGAAACCAGTTCTCAGGTTCCGAGGTCAGACTCTGACATAGTCTCATTGGCCTAAGTTTCTCTCTTGCTGTCTTACTGGTTTGAGTCTCGTTAGAGCTATTTTGCAAGTAAGTAAGTAGCCTGTCCTCAACAAAAATGGTAAAGCCCATCATTAATTGAGCACCTTTTACATGCTGTGCACATGGGCTCAGCCTCTCCTGTGTGGCATCTCCTTTAATCCCACAGCAACCTGCTGGGAAGATGGTATTACTGTGGGATACATTTAAATAAGAGAAAAGTGAAACAGGGAGATGAAGCAATTTTTTCAATATCACACAGCCACTACGTCTGAATTTTAACTCTTGCCATCTGGTCTTTAACCAGACAGCTCCTCACCATTTCTAACTCTTTATTTACTTCCAATTCACGGGGCATGTTGAGATTCAGAAACATGAAAATGCTTTCAGGAGAAGGAAATGTTTACCTTGTTTACTTCTGCCCTCCTGCTGTACAGTAATCTGCAAGGCTGATTCTCTGCATTTTTTTCTCTTGATGACAATTCGTATATTTCAAAAGAGAGTGATGGATTTCAAACATATTCACACTGGTCTACGTCTCCTTTGCCTTTGGTTAGCCAACCTCACTTGAAGAAGAGTGCTGCACTTAAGTGTTACCTCTTTTTACTCTATAGATAATACATCTCTTTAGAGGGAAGCTCAGAAAGCTGTACAAAATTAGACGTTTATTTTCAAAAGTTCTCTCTTTAGTAATTCACCTCTTTCCTGGCTTCTCAACTCCATTTTTTGTTCACCAATTCATCAGCTAACCGTGTACTTACTACACCAGGATGCATTGAAATTTCGATTGAGATCTGTCCCAAAACATTTGCCGTTATCATGAGATGAACGGGACTTCCTCCAAAGCCGATCCTGTGACAGAGGGACATAAGGATGTTGCCATCAGAAGGTCTCATAAATCATAGTGTCAGTCGTGACGGGTGGTCCTCCAATATGAATAGTCATTCCTCGGAATCTCTGAAAGAACTTGCCTGTAATATGATGAAGCTTGTGCTTATAATTTTTATTCTTGCCGATAGGCTAGCAACCCCCAAGAACACGAACATTGTAAACCATCAAATCCGAGGCCTTTTACTCACAAGCAGATTAGCAGTGCCTGGGGGACGTGATCTGCTTAATCAGGGAAAGCTTCAGAGAGTCATTTTGTGAGTCCAAGTGATACAGGATGAAAGGGAAATAGCTTGGCAGACGGAACAAGGCTGTTCCAGATGTATCAGAGACAGTCTCTGCACAGCTCTGGAAACAGAAGACTGTGCGTGGAGAGGGGAATAAAGACAAGTTTCACCAGACAAGTTCACGGGGATGGACTTCATTCACATACCGGGCGAAAGGCTGTTGCAGAGAAAGGGGTCCCATGAAAGCCTTTGGGGGAGTGCTTGGGGGGGAGGAGGAATGAATGCTCTCTAGAAACAGAGTCTCTTATTTGTGGAGTAATATGCTGTGGAAACATTTTAAAGCGGAAGTTGTCTGCTATATAAAAAGCTTTATGAGATGTTTGCCCCCTGTGTAAATGATCACAATGAAAGACGAAGGCTGGGTTAGTATTTATACATCATCTGTGCCCCTCATGCTTCTAGAACTGGTCTGAGGAGAACCAGGTGGCAGGCCATCCACAAACTTTAAGAAGACAGAGTTGGAGAAAAGTTAAATATGGCTAGAAAACTGGGAATATGTCCAAACAAGCAAAGCAAACCTGTGGAGGACTTCAACTCTGAAAAGGTCTCTTTGATACTAAACTTGACTTAGATTGTTGCCTTAAAAATGTTCGGTTGACTTTTACCCCAAATAGGGTTTCTTTCTTTACACGTCCACAAAACATTGCTATGGCTGCAATAACCGAGGTCAGAAAAACGAACCTGAGTCAAGATCTAGCTTATGAACTCATCCCAGGACCAAACGCCATCTACTCACCGTTGTCCAAGTGTAGATATAACCGTCTATGTTAAAAACTGGCAGCACGTAGAAATCCAGTTTCGTAAGGAACCTCCTTATCTTTGAGTTGTCTTTATAGTTTTGTAGAATCTGGAAGTTTAAGAGAAACATTTGGAATGATGCTGGAAAGCGGTCTTTTCTCTCTTCATTTTTTAATGATTTCAACTGAATCATAAGAGATGACCACATATCCAACCAACTTCCCTCCACCCTCCAGCTCACCTCACTTTTGCCTATTGGTGATGGTGGAGGTTCTCAAATTTCAGTGTGCATCCAAATAAGCAGCAGGACTTGTTAAAATACAGACTGCTTGACTCCGCTCCCACACCTACTCCCCCACCGCTAGGTCTGAGTTGGTCTGAGGTGGAGCCTCAGAATTGTCATTTCTAACAAGATCCCAGTTATTTTTATGCTGTCGGTCTAGGAACCAATTAAGAATTTCTCTTTATGGGTTAAATTCTTCATGTTTGGATTTCTGAAGAGACTGACACAAAAAGTATCTTATATTACTTTTGAAAGCTTTTTATTCCCTCAAGGAAGGGGTATGGGAATACATAAAAATTCACTGTGCTACTGATTGTCCATATGTTAATCTCTTAATCCATACAACAGACCCCTGAAGTAGTCATTTCATCCTCCTATTGCAGGTGGAAACTAGGGGTTTTAGTGTTGGAAAATTTGCCCAAGACTATTTGAAAGAGGCAGCACCAGCATTCACTCATCTCTAACTTCCAAGATATATTTCCTTCTTCTTTCTTAGATATATTGACCTTCCAATAAACATGATTTTGTATGCACTAGAAAAAGATCAGAATACCTCACTTTTCAGCGAAGCTATTTATTAATTTCATTTCCCTCTGGGAGAAGGAATAGCTCGGTAGACTTGCATTGTCAACATGTGAATGAAGCTTTCTATAAAGCCAAGATGCGACAGGTATTTTGTGGGGTGGTTAACCATTCTCAGAGAGCTAAAGACACTTACTTCTTTCACAAACCATTGGCAAAAAGCAGGGGCAATCCATTCCCTGGCGTGAATTCCGCAGTCCATCCAAATGATCTTCTTGGGGTTATTGGATGGCAGGCTGATCTGAAGGGAACATCTGTGCTCCATTACCAAACAATCACTTATTATTGTAAGCCACTGTGCAAAGTTAGCAGGCTTTTTATTTCCCTTGCTTACTCCACTCTGTGATTACAAGTCTGAGACGAGGACTCTGGCAGAGATACCTACCAATATGACCCTTCCTGACCCTTCCTCGGTTACCCCTGTTGGTTACCTGGGCTGTTATTCTTAGGACCACATGCTCACTCCCCATGTCCCCCACCCAAAGCCTTGTAGGGAGGCTAGAGATCAGGTTATCGCCGTGGCTAGATTATTATCTGACTGTGTGACCTTGTACAAGTTACTTTGCATCCCTGGGTCTTGGTTCCCTCAACCATAAAATGAAGGAACCAAAAGCTGAAGGTTGTCTATGGTTTTTGATCCTTTTTATGGAAAATAAGGTTTTTAAAAAGAACAATACATATTTTTTTAAAACTCAAAATACACGTGAAAAGTGAACTAGCTCTGGTGTATGCATGAGTAGGGTGTTTTCCCTATGCAGCCCCTCCTCTCCCAACTCCATGAAAGCCTGGAGGCACCCAGGGCTTCACAGAGCCAGCCACTCAGCCAAAACGTTTAAGTTCCTGTCCAGCCCTGTCATCCACGATTCCAAGTTCCTCAGCCGGGGTGAGGTAGGCCCAGCATGGAGAAAACAAAGGAATAAGCTCTTTTACTTCTAGGTCTTACTGTTTTTAAGTCCTACCCCAATGGTCCCACCGAACTATCCCAAATTCTCTTTGCTCCAGAACTCGATTCCACCCAGATAATTAACATGAAGCCTTTCTAAGTTTTGAATTTTAAAAGCCCAGTTTGGGGTGGAAAAGGCAAAGTCTTTCTGGACTGCTTCTTTTCACCGTGTCTACATTTCTGACTAGAGCCCCTGAATAGTAAACAAATATCCTTGGATTGGGTGGGAGAGACCCCTCTGCCCCAGTAACAATTTTCAGCCTTCTCACTCACCTTCAAATAATACATGGGCCGAGTCTCATAGGTCATCCCCAGGAAATGTTGTGTCACCACTTCTGCGTGCTTCTCACTTATCTGGTTCATCCACTGATAGATCTGAAACAGCCAGGGAGGATCGCAGGTATCAATAACAAGATTGTTTGCTTGCCTCTAATTAACTGCTTCTTTCCTTCAGATACTGAACTCTGTACCAAGATTGTTTGCTTGCCTCTAATTAAGATAACTGCTTCTTTCCTTCAGATACTGAACTCTGTACTCTTTCTTCTGCATTGCAATAGCTGTGTGCTAAACAACCAAAGGACTAAACCAATGAATTATTACCCATCCTCTCCCATTTTCTCTAAAAATCGACTCGGACATAGGTCTTAGGCCACCCTGTTGAACTTTACAAACAAGTTGCTGAGAATGAACAATTTCGATAATCCACTGATAATACTTCAGAAACGTTATACAACAATACATCCTTCAAATGGCCACCAGACTTAGATTTCATGTGGCACCCAATCATTCCAGAAATTTCAGGTCAGGCTTATTTTGCAGGGTCTTCTTCAGTCTTTATGGATCTCAGCAATATACTTTGCTAACTTCCATGATTCCAAGATTAGAGATGAGTTGGATATGTCCTTCACAGAATATGCCAACAGAAGTTTCTAAATCAAGCCCAAGATAACCATTTTGATTAAACTGGGGAGAGCTGAATAGATGTTGATTTAATTACAAGTCTCACAACATGCATAGAAAGGAAAGGTCTTACATTTTTGCCTGTAAGTCAATAACCACGGTTCTACACGAGTGAGTGGAATAAGGGAATTCACAAACATAAGACAGTCATAGGGGTGTAATAAGATATCTCCCGTACTTTAAATTTTTTCTTGTATTATTTGAAACAAATTCTGAAAAATAATAACATATTTCTAAATATTGACAGAATAAGTGGTAAAGTCTATATGGAGGACAACTTGTACATTTATATAGTAGGTGACGTCATAGGAATGGCGGCAACGGGGCGAACTTTTTGAGTTCTCCTCCAGATCTTATCACAAACGGGACATCTATAACCCATCAAAGGACTCTCTGCTCATCACGCAAACAGCTAAGAGACTCACAAGGATTACTTGAAGGTGGGCAAATTGGGCAAGCAGGGGAAGAGGGAAGAAAGCAGAGTGGGGAGACAGCCGCATCCGCAGCTGTGGAGATGCGGCCGGCACCCGTGGCTGCAGAGACGCAGGGGATCCCAGGATGGAACAGAGAATACAAAAGCCAGGAGGTGGGCTCTTTTCCTGCGTCCCACAGCTGATCTCTCCTGCCGAGGGGGCAGCATATCCAGCATTTGAGGCAGTAACCTCAGCTGAGACCTCCAGCTGGGCCCCAGGTCAGACAAAGGACACAAACTCCATATCTGGGCCCCTCCCCGCACTCTCCCAATCCAACCCCTGCCCTTCCAGGGACTTAAACTGTCCCCTGAACTGAGAAGTAGTGTTAGATTACAGAGGAGCCTTAGTGCTCAGGCTCTGGGAAGACTGGTGTGTGGCTCTGACCCAGAGAAGAGTCCAGGAAGAGTGTGATTTTTGCTGGGCTAGGAGAGAAGAGACTCCTCCACCCCCAGCCCCCATCCTTTCTGGCCTGCGGAAAGAGTGTGACACCGCTGGGCTGGGAGAGAGAAGACCCCTCCATCCCCAGCCCCCACCCTTTCTGGCCTGCCTACATACACACACACGGAAGAAGTGCCCTAAGACTCAGGAGAACTGGGCACAGGGCTGGTGGTGTTACTCTCAATGCGCATATGTGCATGCAAGAGCAGAAATTGCACTGACTTTGTAGAAACTACCATCCAGACCCCTCAGCCCCACCCATCTAAATCTGCAGTCCCAAGGTCACTCTGGGCATCAGGGACCGGCTCTGCATGCACAACACACAGAGGACTCTTTGGTACAGCAGAGGACAACCTGGAGATTACTTGGTGGGCTTAAGCCAAGACTGGCACTGCTTTTTTTATTTTGTTTTGTTTTTCTATCTTTGATATCTTTGCCTGTGTTGAGTGTAGGTTATGGGTTGTTTTTACATGTGAATGTATTTGATTTTTTCTTTGTTGTTGTTGTTGTGCTTGGTGATTTGCTTTGTTCTGAAATTGCTCTACACCGGGGCCCAGCTTAAGAGGCATAAGATTCAACATACCCAGAGGCCAAGTCCAGATCAAACCAGAGTACTACCGAGTTTGACCTACAAGTGACACACCCAGAGGGAATTCTCCACAGGCACAAGAGCCCATAGAGACCAAACCACATTTAAGTGGTCAACCCTCACGCAGCAGAACACCCTGCTGTGGACAGAGCCGTCTCAAAACTACTCAGCCTAGCAGTCAATCCCACCTACTCACAAGCTGAAAGCAATTAAAGACAACTTTAACAGGAAAATGTACACAACACAAGAGCACCTTTAGAGCACACATAGAGGAAAAGAAGGAAGTGGTGCAAGTCAAATATAAAGGACACATACTACCTAAGATAACCTAGCAAGAACTAAGAACCCGAGGGGATCTACCTAATACATCGGAGCAAACACAGAGAGTCAGCCAGAATGAAACATGTCCCAAATAAAAGAACAGAAGAAACCTCCAGAATTGGAACCAAATGAAATAGAGGTAACCAACGTATCAGAGACACAGTTCAGAATACTGATGATAAGAATGTTTAAGGAGCTTAGAGACGACATAAAAAAGGATAGAGAAATCATAATGAACAACCAGTTAGAACTAAAGAACACAATTACTGAAATAAAGAACTCACTTGAAGGAATTACCAGCAGGTTAGATGAAGCAGAGGATTGAATCAGCGACTTAGAAGACAAGTTAGCAGAGATCACCCAAACAGAACAACAAAAAGAAAAAACATATAAAACAATGAAGATGGTTTAAGAGACCTCTGGGATAACATCAAGCGCAACAACATGCACATCATAGGAACACCAGAAGGTGAAGAGAGGAAGCAAGGGATTGAGAACATATTAGAAGTTATAATGTCCGAAAACTTCCCTAACTTGGTGAAGGAAACTGACATACAAGCCCAGGAAGTGCAGAGAGTTCCAACCAGGATAAACCCAAACAGGTCCACACCAAGACACATTATAATTAAACTGGCAAAGGTTAAAGACAAAGAGAGAATCCTAAAGGCGGCAAGAGAAGGACAGAGGGTTACATACAAAAGAACTCCTATAAGACTATCAAATGACTTTTCTACAGAAACATTGCTGGCCAGAAGGGAGTGGCAGGAGATACTCAAAGTGATGGAAAACAAAGGCCTACAACCTAGATTGCTTTATCCAACAAGGCTATCATTTAAAATTGAAGGAGAGATGAAGAGCTTCCCAGAAGCAATATACATATTCAACGCAATTCCTATCAAACTACCAACGACATTTTTCACAGAAATAGAACATATAATCCTAAAATTTATATGGGACCATAAAAGACCCCAGATAGCCTCAGCAATCTTGAGAAATAAGAACAAAGTGCGAGGTATAACAATACCTGACATCAAATTATACTAGAAGGCTACAGTAATCAAAACAGCATGGTACTGGCATAAAAACAGACACATAGATCAATGGAACAGAATAGAGAGTCCAGAAATAAATCCATGCCTATATGGCCATTTAATCTACAACAATGGAAGCAAGAATTTACGGTGGGGTAAAGACAGTCTATTCAATAAATGGTGCTAGGAAACCTGGACAGACACATGCAAAAAAGTGAAGCTGGACCACCTCCTTGCACCATTTACAAAAATAAATTCAAAATGGCTTAAAGACTTAAGTGTAAGATCTGAAACCATAAAATTCCTAGAAGAAAATATAGAAAGAAACTTTACAGACATTACCTGGAGTAAGATTTTTACCGATATATCCCCTCAGGCAAGGGAAGTAAGAGAAAAAATAAACATGTGGGATTACACCAAACTAAAAAAGTTTTTTCACAGCAAAGGAAACCATCAATAAAACAAAAAGGGATCCTACTGAATGGGAAAAGATATTTGCCAATGATGTATCCGATAAGGGGTTAATATCACAAATTTATAAAAAACTCACTCAACTCAACTGCAAAAAATCAAACAACCCAATTAAAAAATAGGCAGAGGACATGAAGAAACATTTTTCTAAAAAGGACATACAGATGGCAAACAGACATATAAAATGCTCAACCACACTAACCATCAGAAAAATGCAAATAAAAACCACAATGAGATACCGCCTCACCCCAGTCAAAACGGCTATCATCAATAAATCAACAAACAACAAGTGTTGGCGCAGATGTGGAGAAAAGGGAACCCTTGTGCACTATTGGTGGGATTGCAGATTGGTGCAGCCACTATGGAAAACAGTATGGAGGTATCTCAAAAATCTGAAAATCGAACTACCTTATGATCCAGCAATTCCACTCCTAGATATCTATCCGAGAAATCCAAAACTCTAATTCAAAAAAATTAATGCAACCCTATGTTTATTGCAGCACTATACACAATAGCCAAGACACGGAAACAACCGAAATGCCCATCGGTAGATGACTGGATTAAGAAACTGTGGTACATTTATACAATGGAGTATTACGCAGCCATAAAGAAGAAAGAAATCTTACCATTTGCAACAACATGGATGGACCTAGAGAACATATGTTAAGTAAAATAAGTCAGACAGAGAAAGACAAATACCATATGATCTCACTTATATGTGGAATCTAAAGAAAAGAATAAATGAATGAACTAATCAGAAACAGTCTCAGAGACACAGAGGAAAAACTGAGGGTTGCTAGATGGGAGGGGGGTGGGGATAAGGGGGAAGGTGAGAGGATTAGAAAACAGTCAGTAACCACAAGATGGCCACGGGGTTACGAAAGTTAATTTGGGGAATGTAATCAATAATATTGTAAAGATTTTGTAGGGTATCCGATGGACACTTGTCTCATTAGGGAGACCATCTCAGGGAAGATGTAGATGCCTGATCACTGCACTGTACACCTGAAGCTGAAGCTGAACAATAATGAATGTCAACTACAAGTTTATACACACACACACACACACACACACACACACATAAAATGTGTATAGTTACAAGAAGTGGAGTACAGCATTAGGAATACAGACAGTGGAAATGGAATGGCTGTGTGCGATGTCAGAGGGATTGTGGATGGGGGAGGGGGGTTAGCACTGTGTGAGGGATATAAATGATAAACGTCTAAATATTACATTGCTTTGTGCACCCGAAACTAATGAAAAAAAGAAGAAAAAATTTAGATGGGCGTATCTTTTAACCCAGCAATTCTATTTTTAAAAACGTATACTTCAAAAAAAAGTTTTGCATAATGTCATACATACACCCCCCACATATTTGTGTATATAGCTAATTTTTCTTACTGTAACTAGTTTTGGAAATTACCAAACTTAGTAACAATATACATATTTCTTTGAAAAACTTCTTTTCTCTTAAAAACTGTTGATTGTCTCTTGCATCCAACAAGAACTACCACGTTTTCAGCTAAATATGATTCAGCCATAAGGCTTTTCCACCCCATATCCCACACCAATATACACATTGGCTCCGTCCTGCTTAAACTGGCCAAGAACTTGCTGAGCGAGAGTAAAGGTTAATTCTGGTTCATGTTCACACTGGCAAAACTGGTTGGGGTGTTCTTTCCCTTCTGTTTCGTTTTGTTGTTTATTTGCCTTTTTATTTCCTGTCAACAGGATTTGTTGCTTCAGTGGTGTTGGTTGGTGGGTGATATTTGGGAATCCCTTGACCTCAGTGCCCAGGCAAATCTCCACCTCACATTTTGAGCCTCTCTAGTCCACGGATAGTAACAGTGAACCATTCCTGCCCATCCTAAAGGTGGTTGTAACCTTCACCACCCCCCGCCATGGATACTTGCTCACCTCCTCCATGGGGTGGTATCTGTTGTAAGAATAGGTCTCCAGGTTCTTCCATGGAGTCTTGTCCACAGCCTCTTGTCTGTGTTGTACTCGCGATCTGCAAAGGGCAGAAAGTCAGACAGAAAGCACTGAAGAAACCGACATCTCATGAAGATTGGAAGGCTGGTGAAAAAGGTAGTAGAAACAAATGTTCACAGCATATGGAGGACTTAAGCCATTTACCTCCTTAAGGTAAATACTATTATTCCAGGTTATTTTTTTTCCCCTGAAGATTTTGTTACATAGGCTAAATCCTGTTTTTATCAGACCCTAGAAATTAGACATAAAATGTTTGTTAGCCCATTGAAAACTTTTTTCTGTCTCTGCTTTGGATAACAAAGCGAGCAAAATAAGTATTTGCAGTATAAGTTCTTTGGAAAATAATTTTAGTGCTTTTTCGGAATGAGGAGAGGAGAGGGAATGCAACAAATAAGAAGGATATCTTTTTAGTCCTCCCTTCTTCCTCATTCTTTGAACTGGTTGTCCTGCCTGTCATGTCCTGCCAGGAAATGAGATCATTGGAAATGGTTTCACGATAGTGTTGGAACCAGGGATGGCGGCTGTTCAGAGCAACCCGGTTTCTTCCTTCGTGTCGTTCATCAAATGTTTGGGTCTGGCTTTATCACAGTTATGTTCTCAGTGATAGGAAAGTGAGTATAGGAAAAAGCAGGGCTAGCACTTGATGAATTCCTGTTTCAGTTGGACTAGTGTTCCCTGGCAATTTCATATATAGAAAGGGATAGATTAAAGGTAACTGGGCACCCGCAAGCACCAAAGTTTGGCTTTCCCCCAGCTGAGGTGTGCAAAATGTGTATGTTGCCCCCTAAGCCTGGCATTGAACTACTGGGTCCCTGTGATACGCAAAAAAACATGACCTGTCTGGGATTTCAGTGAAAATCCATGACATTAAAAGTGCTTATCTCTTTTACATGAAATTAAACATAATACTTAAACCTTAGAAATCCAAACACTTAGTTCAGGCAATGTTTAAACCATATACTTAGAAAAGACATTCCCCTATTTCTAGACAATTTCTGGTACAATGTATAATACATGTGGGGAGGGAAGGAAAAAGCTAGCTAATCCCCCAAATTACCACCAGTCTTATCTCACCAATCAAATGAAAAGATTATTGTACTTTGTGTATTCTTTTTAAATAAGAATTCATAAAATGTCTAACAGAGAAAATAATCCTTTGGGGTACATTATTAATAAATACTGAAGATCAAACATTGATGAAATTTTGACTGGAATGTATAAAAAAGCAAAAAAACTAACAATGAATTATGATTGAGGCAAATTTTGTATTTCACACACTTAGCAAAGAAATGGTTTCATAAGGATTTCATGACAGTAAAGTATTTTTGAACTTTTTTTTCCTGCTTACGAAATTAGCATATGCTTATACTGGTAGTGAAATACTGTGAAAGTTTAGAGAGAAAAAGGAGGAGAAAAATGGAAAGGAGAAAAATGGAAACGAGAAAAATGAATCTTCAATCTTCTCACCTCTCTAAGTTAACCTGTTGCTATTTGGCATATTTCCTGTCAAGCTTTTATCTGTGAATATTTTTTTTCCTAAACACAGTACAGATTATATCTATCTATAATTTTGTATTCACTCCTGTGTATTCTATATTCTACTAGAGACATTTCCTCAAACCAATAAAAACTCTTCATACACATTATACTTAAAAACTGACTATATTTGATAGTAAGTATATATTACATAGTATCATTTATTTAAATATTGTCATCTGTACTGCATATTAAAGCTGTTTCCCCTTTTGGATTTTTGCTATTGTAAATAATTCTGGAATTAGTGGCTTTTTGCATAAATTTTTGTGCTCATTTCTGTTTATTTCTTTGAGTTACATTCCAGGAAGATGAATTAGTAGGTCAAACAGAATGAACATTCTCAAGGCATCTAATTCATATTGCTAAATTCCAAATGATTCAACAGATTTATACTTTTTTGGGGCATATGTAATACATATGAGAGAAAGATGATAGAGCTTGTCATCTTTGTGAAGCGTGAATTTTCTAGACTATCATTACATCAATCATAGTGAATAAAGAGCATCAATATGGCAGCTAATCTGTGTTTTGAGTTGGTCAGAGCTCTATGAAAGTGGACATTATTTTATATCAGTAAATAATGAAAATGAAAACAGCAAATTAGAATCAGGACTAGCAGATTAGAAATGTTTCTTTCCAGTGTAGTCATGTAGTCATCAAGAGCTGTCCTACGGAAGCTGTTCCATCTGAGTCTCACTGCCTGAACTGAATCATTTCCATAATTTAACCTAGGCTTGGCAATTTTTTTTTTCTTAAATAAAAGTTTTCATGAATTTTCATTGTAGAATGTTTGCAAAATGGAGAATAGTTCAGGGACAGAAAAAATTTCAACAAAGATAATTACCATTTTGGTACATAGTTTTTCTTATATTTTTCTACACATTTTATCACATTTTGTATTTTGCATCTTTCCTTTAGCATAAAACTTGTACTTTCCCATGCTATTATATTTTTCATAATTATTACTCTAATGGATGAATAATATTCCATTATCCATACTTTAGTTTATTTCCCTAGTCTAGATTTCCAGAAGCAGGGATACTAGCTTAAAGGGTGTGTAAGTTTTAAGATTCTTGATATTTTTAAGCAAGTTGATTTTTTTCCTAGTCAAAGTTCTATAAAAAAATGTAAGCATCTTTGTCTTTAATTTATAGATGAATACTCTCAGAGGGAGGTAAATACAGTATCTATATGAAGCCAAGTAAACTAATGGAAAAAATGAAAAGCCAATGTCCAAACAGGTTTTTGATATCACATAGATCCTGGACTCTCTATATATATGAAATCAGGCTGCCTATGAAGCTAAGGGACACGTTGAGATCACAGAGATAGTCTGGGGCAAAAATCAGAGTGTATTTCTCTGTTCTGTGAGAACGTTTGTTGTAAGACTTTTTAACCATGAAGAAAAAGAAGAAACACTTTATAACTATACAGACTTGATGAGATACAACAAATGAGCAAAATACTGAGTTACATATTAACAAGGGAAACTATACTTTATATAGAAACTGCACTACACACACACACACACACACACACACACACAGAGTTCAATACATAGTATATATTTATGGAAGTTATGATTCATTATGATAAGAAAAAACACAAAAATGGACAAATGACATGAACGGGCAATTTATAAATCAATAAAATTAGTAATAAACAAGACAAAATAACCTTATTAGAAATCAACAAAATGCAAAAGAAGTCATCTATGGGTATTGTTCACTTATCAAATTGGCAAATACTTAAAAAGTACTTTTATATACTGTTGTTGGAAGTATAAACTGATGCAACTTTTCTAGAGGGCAAATTGGAAATGTGTAACAAGATTCTTAAAATTTTCTCAGCTCCTGACCCAGTAATAACACTTTTTATCACTTACATTAAGAAAATAATCAAAGATTTGCCAAAAAAAAATGATGTAGCTGGATGCTCATCATGGCATTATTTGTAAAAATAACAAAGTAGAAATCAAATAAATGCCCCATAAGGTAACAATGATGGAATATTATTAGCAGTTGCAATGTGTTTTAAATGAATTGTAAATATCATAGAAAAGTTTTTACCAATTTAACTGAAAAATTTTGACAACAGTACTGTATAATTAGTTAGCTAGCTAGCTATCCAGAAATATTAGCAATAATTATCTTTTGTTGAAACTATTTTGTAGTTTTAAACATTTTTTCTTGATAATTAGAATGTGATTTACCGATGAGAAACCATATAAATAAGGGACATAGAATTTTCATTATAATTTCCTTTTTTAATCACAAACATGACATATCTGTTGATATTTATTATACATTGTGCTAAGAAATGTTTATTAGATATTTATTCATTTATTCAAAGATTATTAATGTTTAATGATAAAAGTTCAGTGATCATTATTCTTCTTATGGTGGTATGTATGCATAGGGAGAATCCAGCTGCACTGATCTTGAAAAAAACTTTCTGTTTAGACAGTTTAAATAATAATAGTGAGCCCCTCTTCCCACTTCCTACTCACCTATCATCTCCCAATCCCCAAGGGACCAGCATCCCCAAGAGGTAAAGGGTACCAAGCAGAGGCTTCATTCTTCTGTAGACAGAGCTAGAAAGTCCTGGGCTTCTCCTGCAGGCCAATAGATCAAGTGTCTCTGAGAATGCATCTAGGGGTTGGCTCCCACCATCAAGATAAGATAAGGTAGTTAATTGATAGCTCAGCAGAAACATATGTGAATAGCGGCTTCATTAACTCCACCATGTCCTCAAACAGATTTTTTTTTTAAGTAGTGGAAAGCACTACCATTTGGTTTTTCATTTCTCCTCTAAAACTGAGTTTACACAAGCCCTTGACTCCGCCAGGTCCAGAGAGAAGTTTCTTCCCTATTTCTAGGAATCCCCACCCCCTGGACTCCCATTGCTCACACCACAAAGTCCCTGGGCGTAACAGGTGCTGTGTCTTCTGCTCTGGTCACAGCAGGCATACTAATTATTCAGGATCTCCATTCTACTCTCAAATCTAAGGCTTCAATTGGAGTCAAGTGCCTTCTCTTGTTCTGATGTCCACCTCAGTCCACATCACCAGCTTCTTAAACAAAACCAGTTCTCTCCAAATATGAGCAGTGAAATTATTTAAAATACTTTCTCAAGTGGATTTTCCCACACATTCTTCTCACTATCAGACACCCTACCATGTTTTCAGACAAACCCAGGATATGCCTGAATCTCAAACAGTGACAGTTCAAACAGTGATCAGTAAAAGTAAAGGCCCGGGTTAAGATTACGGCTGAAAGTCTAATTGAACAAGGCAAAGTTTAGTGCAGAGAAGTCAAAGACTTACACAGAGTCTTTGGCACGTGGGGGTCCAGTCTAAATTCTTTGCCCAATATTTATTCATTCATCTATTCATTCATCCTACAAAAACACAATGAGTACTCACTATATACCAGGCACTAGTATAAAGATGAGCAAATACAAAGATGAATGAGGCAGACAGAGTCCTTGTTGTTATGGAACTCATGGTAGAGTTGAGAGAACAAAAAATAGCTCTACCAAAAAATAATACAATTTTAAGTAAAGGAAATCAAATTAAGGAGATAGGGGGTGATTGTCGGCCAAGAGTAGATTGAGATAGAGCGGACTCTCTTGACTAATTTCAGACAATTTTTGAGTTAAGTTCTAAATGATGTAGTTCATGCAAAGGGCTGTAGAAAAAGTGTCCTAGGTAAAGGGGGCAGCGTTTGCAGGGGTCTTAGGGAGGAAGTGAGTTTGGTGCAATTGAGGAAATGAAAGAAAACCAGTGTTTGAGTGAAGTGGGAGCAACAGAGTGATAGAGATGAGATCAGGGAAATAAGCAAGAGCCAGCTCTTGTAGAAACCATGGGCCATAGCATGGACTTTGGATTTTACTCTAAGAAATCACTGAAAAGGTTTTGGTTTTATATTTTAAAGGATTATTCTGGCTACTGCATAGAGTGAAGACAAGAGGGGGATAAGAATGGAAACAAAAGACCAGCTGGAAGGATACCATAGCATTCCAGGGGAGAGACGATGGCGACTCAGGCTAGTCAGTCATGGAGAAATGGTGAGACATGGTCACACTGAGAATTCATTTTAGAAGCAGACCCAACACATTTGCTTATGGAATGAATATGAAGTGTGGAGGAATTAGGAAACTCAAGAACAGCTCCTAGACTTGGGGGCCAAGAAATGAAGTGAATAGTGGTGACTTTTTATGAGAGGGGGAAAATTGAGGGTTGAATAGGTGTGGAAGGATGAAAAGTGGAGAATTCTATTTGGCTCTGACAAGTTTGAGATGCATGTTAGGCATCCAGAGGATTGTCAAGTGGGCAGCAGCTATGACAGGCTGGAACTCAGAGGGACGGGGGAGCGAGACACATAAATCTGTGACTCTTCAGCATGGAAGAGATGGTGTTGAAACCACATGAAGGAGCTCAGCTAGGGTGTGAGTATGTGTCTGGAAGGAAAGAAAAAAAGACTGATCCTGGAGTTGATCTAACAATTTAGAGGTCTGGTAGAAGAGAGGAATCCAGCCTTGCGAATTGAGAAAGAACAGTCAGTGAGGTAGGTATAAAGCTGAGATACTGTTGTGTCCCAGAAGCCAAGTGAGGGAAGTGAGAGTGAGACTTACCAACTGGGCCAAATGTTGTTGAGTCAAGTCAGATGACTGACAACTAGCAATCTTATCCAGCAGTATAGAGGTTCCTGGAGACCTTAGGAGAACAATTTAAGTTGGACTGTGGCATGTGGTAAGAAAAAAAAACCTGACTGGAGTTAGTTAAAGAAAGAAAGGGACATGAGAGAGTGGAGTCAATGAGTATAGAAACCTCCATCAGCATAGCTTGCCTAAGTTAATGACACCTTAAAGGAAGCTGCATTGTTACGCTCTTCCATTGCCGCCTTGGGATATCATCCACTTAGACATCTGGAATTTTAACTTTGATGATGTTCAGAACAAGGGGCAAAATGCAACCCCCACGACACTCTTCCCCGCACCCAAGTTCAGGGACAGGGCAGCCACCTCGGCAGTCGTAACTCTGAAGCAAGGGTTTTAATGGAGCTGTAAGCTCCACAGAGGGAGAGTGAAACACAGGAATTGAGGTGTTTGCTTTTCATTCTCCTGCTAATTGAAATGGGACCAAATGGACTGAAGGCAGAGGGATGTATGGGTAGTTTAAATAAAAAGCAAGATTAGAATACACTTACCCCGACCTCCATCTCCAACAGATATGTAATTCCATTCAGTTATTCTGAAGAAAATGAACATAAAATTATCAAGTACGTGAAAATGCAGTGTCAAATAATACATACAAATTGTTAGTAGAAACCTGCAAATAATTTTTTAAATATGTTGGGATGATATTTGGCATTACTACAAAGGGTTTTCCTAGCAGTCCCTGACAACTGGATTTTCCTCAATCCCCATGTCCAATTTCACTGTAATATGTGGTCTCCTGCCAGCCTACAGTCCAAAGATTATCTTTCTGCAATCTTATGGAATGCAAGCAGTAACCTAGAGAACTCGGGGCCAATGAACTGGAACCATGAGCTCTTCACTAACAAGGGTGAATTATTATCACATCTCTCCTGGTGATTAGATTATTTCTTATCATTATGTTTTATAGCTTTCTAGTTAGTCATCTCAACACGATTTATTCACAATAATAGTGTTTATTATTATTGCTGTTTTATAGTTTCTATCGCAGTAAAATTTATTCTCAACTCTATTATTACAATATGCAACTACTAATAGAATTCTTGTTTTTATTTGGATTGTGTTTTAAAGCCATAATAATAAAATTCACTCCCAAAAATATTACTGAAAGTTTTATGTTCTCTAAACTACTTGAGAGAATGCCTTGCAAACACATGTGTTTCTTTAAGCGACATGAGAGGCTTGCCAAAATATAAACATTGTCCTGAAAAAAGAAAAAGAAAAAAAGGAGTTGGGGTTGGGGGGAATTGGTTTCTATATTGGTGAGAACCATGTTCTTTGATAGAGTCAGTAGTGGCATGAAAAAAAATAAAAGGGCCTTAGAGACTGCTGATTTAGAGAAAGATTAAATTCTAACCGGCAGGAATATTTGTTTGAAAAATCAACCTCTTTTAATTACCTGCCAAGTCCTAGACAATTCCACCATCTTTATCTTCCAAAATAATGTGCTCTCAAAATGATGCCCACGATTTTTCATGGCTGGTTGCCATATTAGTTGGAGAGAGGTTGCTATGAAATATTATTACCAAAGGCCAGTGTCATTTGGGAGGTAAACAGTTTCAGTGACTTAATAATTGGAAGGCACACAGCCAAGCCAGCTCACCAAGTCTGCTGCTCCTTAGTTGTTCTCATTAACCTTGAACCTCAGGACATTGCAGTGAAGCTCCTCACTTGCCATGTGCCTTTTATACTTGGAACACTCAGTCAAAGAGCTAGAACATGAATTATAGTCCTTCCTGGGGAGCAAAATACCAGTAGGACTCAAGAAAGAGGTGTGTCAGAATGGCAGAAATTCGGGTGTGGTTAGGACTTGGTCTCAGACGTATGATAGGTTGATTTATGGTCACAATAGGGATGTAAGCAGATTGGGGAGAGGTAATAGGCTGGTTGTCACTCAGAAATTATGGCCTTAGTAGCAGAAGAAGCAGAATCTGTATTTAATTTCTGAGACAGCACCAAGGATGGCTTCTTGTTCTGACTGAAGCGCCAGAGATTGTTGCTGCCATCTAAGGCATTAAATGAGGGGATGCATGGATGCATGCATAAATCTCATGTTCTTGTCAGATGGTATAAACCCACTGGCTAGATCAAGCCTCTCACATATACAGCTAGGCACTTATCTTTCCGTGACTATCTGCTCCCTTTGCTCAGCTGTGGCAGCTCTGGGAGGGCCCCCACTGAGATCTACTTTCAAGAAAGAAACTGATGCCACTCTCGGGCTATGGGTGCCTTCAGAATCTGACTCAGTATTCAAGCTGAGACTAAGTGTTGCCTGGACATCCTCCAATGACTGAGTGCAGAATTGGTTAAGCACAAGGGCTCACCACTGTACCTGTGCAGGATTCTTCTATGAGCAATCTTCTTGGACCCGCAAGAGGCTCTTCCTATCCAGTCTTTCCTTCTTCTCCATCTCTTTAACAGGTGTCAGGCCTGTATGAGTCTCTGAAGGGTGGTTCTCCTTGCCTTCCCCTGCTTCCTCTCCCTGTTTTCTTCCACAGGGACTAACCCCTATAAATCTCTCCCATTTCCAACTCCATCTTGGCATCTGCTTCTCAGATGATCCAGCCAAAACACCAACCAGACTCCAAGACAAATGAAAATAAATGAATATGATTAGCCTTGAGTTATAAGAACCTTTCTGGACTTTGTGGACAAATACAAAAACAAAACTGAACTTTGGAAGAACAGGGACAATCCTACATGGCAAAGCTTTATCGGGCTTCCAAAACACGGCCAGCAAAACGTAGGAAATCACACACTCGCAAAATAGCACACCATACTAGTTGGCTTTTTTAAAAAAAGTGTTTTCTATCTCACTGCTTGCTTGCTCTGTCTAATGTGTTCATAGTACTGTGTGGCAGGGTCAACAGACTTTTGGTAGAGATGATACACGTTGCTCTTTCTTTTTTGTGCTAACGTGTCTTCTATTTAAATCACCAGGGGAAGGAAAAGGAACAGGGAATAAATACATGTTCTCAAGTGCCAGGAGTGCAGATGAGAGGGTAAGGAGACTGAAGAGGTACCAGAGAGGAGCTTGGATTTCTTCCAGAATCCTCAATAACCTGCCTTAGGAGTGGCAGTGGGGAGATAGGCATAGAACCAAGGTGTAGCAGGGCAATTAGCTTGGGAATTAGCCCTTTGGATAGTTTCCATCTCTTTCCCAGTTAGATAATATCTCATTCAGCATCAGCCACCAACTAGTTTTCAAAGAGAACACTTCTGATTCATGCCTCTGGAAACTTGATAAAGAGGATTATAATTTGGGGGCTTTACTTCTATCGATCTCTCAAAGGTATTTAAAAGGAAGGCAAAAAAATAGGGAAACAACCTAACCATCCATCAACAGATGAATGGATAAAGAAAATGGTCAAAAGATACAAACTTCTAGTTAGAAGGCAAAAATAGTTCTGGGGATCTCATTAGAGCAGGGTGATTATAGATCGTTAATAACACCGAATTTTATACTTTGCTAAGAGTAGATCTTAAATGTTCTCGCCACAAAAAAGAAATGCTAACTACGTGGTGTGATGGGGGTGTTAGCTAGCTATGGTGGTAATCATCTTGCAATATAGAAATGTATCAACTCAACAGGTTGTTCACCTTATACTTACACAGTGTTATGTGTCAATTATGTCTTGATAAAACTGGAAAAAATAGATAAAGGGAAGGCAATACAATTAGAACAGGATTCCTTCTCTGGATTTTGCCCCAGGTGCACTACCCTACACCTTCTCATTTCTGTATACTATATTTAGCAAGATCATTACAGATTATTACATTCATTGTCAGAACCTCAGTGCAGCAATAGATGGCCCAAGTGCAGAGCACTGGGTTAGAAATCCGAAGCCTTGGACTCTAATTCTGATTCCCCCATTTAACAGCCCTGTGATTTGGGGCAAGCCTCACCTGTCTTCCTTCATAAACAATTATACCTGCCTGGCCTCCCACTCAGAGTTTTGGAGCATATTAAATGAAACAATGTATGTGAAAACCCTCTGAAGATTATAAAAATCATCAAATAATATGTGGTGTAATTATCACTGACACTAGTAGCAAGGATCTCTAACTAAATTATAGTTCTACACAGGACCGCTCCAACATGATAACCACCTTATATAGAAGAGAAAAACTAAAATCCCCAAACAGAAAAATGTGGAACTGTATTTTCTCTTTTACCATGCCATTTTTTAACATAGAGTTCACAAGAGGATTTTCCTAAAGGCGGGGCAGAGGGTGGAGGGGTTCTTAGTTTTATATATACTAGAAAAACAGATTTTTGAAATGCATTTCTGAAATGTAGCCTCTCTCAAAAATGAGCTGTATCTTAGCTACTAAAATCAACTATATATAATCTTAGCTTTCTGTTTATAAAATGAGAACATTTTCCAGAATAATTGACTTCTTATACAAAATATCCCTGATTTAATGTAATTCCTATATTCTTATTCTTGTGAATTTGCCTATGTCTCTAAGATAATTTCTATAAAAGAATGCCAGTGAAATTCCTACTTTATTTCATAAACTGAGATTAGTTTTATACACAGAAAAGTAGTTGTAACTAATGGGGTTTAATAGACCCAAATACATTTAAAAAGTTCAATTGCACACTTTTACACTTAGACCCCCAAAATTTCACAAGACTCCTACTTGTTATTTCCATGCATGAAAATAATACTGTCAGTGAAGGGTGGATCTTCCTTAAACTAGCTTTCCTATGTTCTGCTTGCTTATATTAGCATTTGCTTAAAGCCCTAGAATGATGCCATGTTACTCTGATGGGAAGTCTTTTAAATGTGAAGCAAATAATAGAATTCTAAAGCAAGTTAATCGTTTTTGCTATGTCCAGACAGTGTACTTTAATACAATCTTTATGTAGTAGGATTAATTATTGACTCCAATTACTGAAAGAGAAACTGAGTCACAGAGGTTTTCATTGACTATACTAAAACCTAAAACCAAAAATCAAAATGTGGGCTGGGCATCAGCAGCATCAGCTTGACCCAGACAACCTCAGACCTCACCCCAGACTCTCCATTTTAACAAGACCCCCAGGGGGATCGCATTTTGTGATCTTTGTATTCATTTTTGTAGGTTGCGTTTGCATGTATTAGTGTTTCCTTAGTACCCAAGAGGAATGCTATGTTACTACTGTTGTTACTCTTTTCTCAGCTGGAGTATTCCTCTTTGAGATGGTCCAGTAGCCCACTCTCATTCAGTTCATCAGGATGATGGTAGAAACTTTGTTTTGACCATCATATTTACTCTCAGTCTCTAGAACAGAGCTTGGCATATAGTGATAGGTATTTGATAAAGATATGGTGAATGACTGAATTCTATATTCATAATGAAACAATATAATAGCAACATTAAAAACTATCCACAAACCACCCACCCGCACCAAACTTTTTCTCATTCTCTTAGCAGCAGCAAGTCACTGAAGCCCCTCTGGGCAAATCACTTAGTCTCGCTGAGACTTTGTGTTCTCATCTATAAAACAAGGATGAAAATACCTGTGTTGTGGGGTTACTATGAGCATTAAATTAAACCAAAGAGCATATGTACGTTGCATAGCACAGTAATTCAATAACTTGGTTCCATTTTAGAATCGCCTGGGGGGAGTTTCTCTCCACCTCACTCCCCACACCAATTAGATTATAATTTCTCACCATTGGGCCCAGGCATCAGCATTTTTACATTTCCACAGGTGATTCTAATGGGTAGTCAGATTTGAGAGCCTCTAGCACCTATTGCCTTCTATATTGGGGATGCCAAATAAAATTAAGCCTTGATTGTGACTTTTCCTTTCAAAGCCTTGTCAAAGAGCAAATCTCTCTGAGCAGGCCATGGTGATTTCCACCAGGTCTTAGCTTAGAGTATGTCTTACCCCTCAGACAAGTTCTATCTCCATCTCCTCTGTGCTGTCTGAAGCCCAACTCTGAAATTATACCTTTTCTCTGACACTACTCCAACCCTGATCGCTTTCTCCTCTCAAATCCAATGGCAACCTGAAGTCACTATTACAAAATCCCACTTGCCCCAATCTTTCAAGTTTAATTTGCAACCATTTTGTGTGCGTCAAATTGGCATACCTCTCATGCCTCCAGCCCAGTCCTGGGGTCATTCTAAACTAAACGCTGAAAAAAATAATTTTTAAAAAGAACATAAAATCAAGACTTTTATATAAAATGAATATAGATCAAACATTTTATTTAATGCATTAATTAATGAGAGATCCAATAAGATGTTACAACCAGTTCAAAGAAGTCACAGCAAGACAGATAGGAAACAAGGAATGTTGACATGAATTTCCAAAAAGATGCAAAATTAGTCATTTGTATTCCACCGAAAACTATTTCTTTGTATTTTTATGGATAAGAATCATTTGGATTATTATTCATTCTCTACAATGTACAGAGTTGTGAAATAGATCTGAGGCAATGAAAGACACAGATAACCACAAGCAGCATTCTAGACAGTGTCTAGTCTTTCCATTGTAGGTACCCCATAACCTTTGTGGTCCATTATGTAACTTTTTACAATTTTTTCTGACAGCACTTAGTTTTTTCATGGTCTACTGATTGTTGGGACAGAAGGAAAGATTAGATGAAAACCAAGTAAGAATCTTTGCTTAGTTAGGATTTTGAGTAAGATTAATTCAACTAATAGTATTTTCAAATAACTGCAGCCAAGGTGAAGCCTACATCCAAGCTTTATCTGAGGTATCCCAGACTTCTGAGAAGTCTGTACAATTGTTACTGAGAAGGAAGTCAAACTTCCAGTGTTGTTTGGAAAGTCATTATCATCTAGCTGGCCAACCTCGGAAGGAATGGGAATGTGTACTACGAAGTTCATTTAAGTCTGTGAAAGAGAAAAAACATTACAGAAGGAACTCTAATGTTCTAATAGAATGTTCTTTAAGACTTCTTTATATAATACCTGATTTCAATTTCCCATCTGCCCTGAATGGTTATAACTTCTATCCCTGTTTTTTCCATGAAGAAATTGAAGCTCAGATGGGCAATGAGATTTGCCCAGCTAAGGGCAGGGATTTGAACCAGACCCATCTTTGCCAAAATCCGTACTCTTTCCCATAGTTTAGGGTTGCAGGTTAAGGTAGTTTATTTATCTGTTATTTCCAGGAATCTCCAAAACTTTCTTCTTTTGGAAATTGTAGTTTTATTCTGAAAAGGAAAAAAAAAATGTTCATTGCTCAGTGTGGTCTAGACTTATTCTAGGAGATTCAGCAGCAACTTGAAATTTTATTTTTGGTCACCAATTTCGCTAATATTTTACAAATGGCTTTTGAAATAGCTGCATGTTTCCCAGATCTACCTCTAACTTCTTCCATTTCTTATTAAGCTGAAATATTTGAAATGTCATCATTTCCACAGGCACTTTGCAATTGTAGGAAAAGGTACTATCAAGTACCAAACATTTGGTACATGATGGGTGATGCTAACGGTGAGCATGTGTGTTGAAGATTTGTACATTGCCTTATTTCTTATAATCTGATTAGCAGATCAAGTATAATTACTGGTGCAGCGAGAACAGCCTCTCAGCCTTCTTTGGGGAGCACGTGTGATTGAACCCCTTCACTGATGAATAAGTAGACTTCTTTCCTAATACTGCTCTTAAACTTGAGTGTTACTTCTAAGTCTTTTAAACCAAGTACCCAAGCCAGAGGAAAAACTCCACTTTTACTTGTGAACTTCATTTATGAGTTTTCCTTAGGAATAAAGGTGTATTCACCTTGTTTTGCACTTTCCATCCTCACATCATCCACACTATCTTGCTGCACTCAGTAGAGTGCAGCTCACTTAGTCTTCTGCAATGTTATGTTAGATTGGGGAAACCTAGCTGGGGTACATGGAGTTTTAAAACTGATCGTGATAAAACAAATATAGCCTGTTGGTTGTCAAAAATGTCTGTAGATTTTAACACTAGCATAGCTGTCTGAAACCCATTTAGTTAACTTTACTCATTCTAAAATGTTATCAGTCTAATGTGAGTCACCAATCACTTTGGCTCAATATACAAGTACTTGGGGTGTATTTCCTTAGGATTTGCCAAAGTACATTAATAGGTCTACAGTTACTTTATGGAAAATTGAACTAAAATGTAAATTACAAAACTCTTACCATATTCTCTTAATTTATCTACCTGTCTACCTGCAGCCACTCTTTCTGTCCTCCCATCTGTTCTCCACCCTGACCCCAAAGGACACTTTCCAAATCCCAACTTTGGTAATATTTTTCCTTGACGTCACATTGCTGTAAGAGTTAAGGCAGTCTCCTTGTCATTCTCTACAGGGACAACATGATTTGACACTTTCATATAATCCTATCCTGGTCTACACAAAGATTACCATCCCCTTCATATCTCAACTCATTCCTTTCTCAGGGAGATTTACCCTGGCCCTCTCCTACTCCTAAGTGGGTTATGTCTTCCTATTATATGCTCTCCTGCTAGCACTAATCAAGAGTCCTCTATAGCACTATTAAGGCTGAAATTTTATATTTACTGATGTGATGATTTAGTTGTTGTCCATCTCTGCCCTTAGACTATAAGCTCCATGACAGCAGGGACCTGCTTCCTTCTGTTTGTCACTGGACTTCCAGGGCCAGCACAGCGTCAGGCCCAGAGAGACACTCAATAGTTATTGAATTAATAACTGTATGAACAGTTACCCCGTTTCCCCAAAAATAAGACCTAGCTGGACAATCAGCTCTACTGTGTCTTTTGGGGAAAAAGTTAATGTAAGACCCGGTCTTATTTTAATGTAATATAAGACCGGGTCTATGATATGATATGATATGATATGATATGATATGATATGATATGATATGATATGATATGATATAATATAATATAATACCGGGTCTTATATAAGACTGGGTCTTACTTTAATATAATATAAGACTGGATATAATATAGTATAATATAACATAACATAACATAACATAACATAACATAACATAACATAACATAACATAACATAATACCGGGTCTTATATAAGACCGGGCCTTATATAATATAATGTAATATAAGACCTGGTCTTATTTTAAGACTGGTATATAATATAATATAATATAATATAATATAATGTAATGTAATGTAATGTAATGTAATATAATATAATATAATATAATATAATATAATGTAATATAATACCAGGTCTTATGTTAATTTTTGCTCCAAAAGACGCATTAGAGTTGATTGTCCGGCTAGGTCTTATTTTCGGGGAAACAGAGTACCAGTTATATACAAATGTAGCCGTTTCTTCTTGGCCCTTACAGTTTTATCTGTTCGTTTCCTAGTTTATTTTGTTTGGCCTTTTTTGTTTTTCTAGTTTTACAAGATTACGAGTACATCATAGAAATGGAAGAAGGAGGCATGGACTGAGCAGGAACCAGAAGCTTTGCAGAATAGTTTCACACGATCTCACTTAATCCTCACAATCTGTGAGGTAGCTATTATTTTTCTGATTTCACGGAGATGAAACTGAGGCTCAGAGTTATTATACAGAGTTACAGAAGTAGTAGAGCTGAGTTTGAATCCAGATTTGCCTTTTACTGCTGGACTTGATGTTGGAGACCTTGCTCAGTCATTAGGCTGGCAAGACATCTATTGTATGATCTTAGCAAGGCTTCGGGCCTCAGTTTCCCCTCTATAGAATGAAGGCTAGAAGCCAATGTCAATGTGCATTTCTTTAATCTCTAGTACTGATACAAAGTTTCCATGTGATGATCTGTTATTCTTTGTGGTCAAGCCTTTGGTCAGTATCCTTTGCCAATTATTGATGCAGGGTGAAAATGGCCACAAATCTGCCCCTTCCCTGATTCCACATGCTTCAGTGGTATCCCCCCACATGGACTCTGAGACTGACCATGTGTCTCTTTTGGCTCATGCAACAGTAGCCAATGTGACGCAAGCAGAGACATGAAAAGCATTTGTGTCTTAGGGTTTGCCCTCTGGCTGCACTTGGAACCTTTCTGCCACACAGGAAGAAACCATGACAAGACTTTCAGATGGTGAGAGCAGCTGCCCCCAGTGCTCCAGCCAACATCTAGCCACCCTTAGAGGCAGGACCGCCTAATTGCCCCCATATGCCTGAGCAAGCTGACAGAGACCAGCAGACGTCTCCGTCATTGAACTAGTACAAATTGCCAATTCATGGACTCATGTGCTAGATAAACGTTTATCATTTTAAGCCATTATGTTTGCGAGATTTTATATATATATATATATATATATATATATATATATATATATATATATATATACACACACACATATATATACATATATGTGTACACATATATATACATATATGTGTATATATATATATATATATATACACACATATATACACATATATGTATAGATACATATAATTTATTTTTAACAGTAAGTTTCTATCATATGTTGATCCTATAATTTTCTCATTCTGAGAGAAATGTCACATTTCCCAACCACATGTGCGGGAAACAAGGAAGGTCACATGACTAAGAGTTCAGGAAAATGTATGACGAATCCAATTTTCATTATAGTAGTCTTACTAATAGCTTCCTTTTTTGATTTTCTACCAGGAACAGTACTGTTCTCCATTAAGGGGCATTTAGAGATGTATAGGAACATTTTTTGGTTGTCACAGTGACCGAGAAGCTCTACTACTGTTTCATAGTTGGGGACCAGAGACACTAAATATCCTGCAATGTAAGGGACAATCTTGTATAGTGAAGGATTTCTCCAACAAATGTCAGTGGCATTTTGCATTAGTCAGTGAGGGGTGGCGTAACAAAATACTGTAGATGTGGTGGCATAATAAACAGGATTTTATTATAGTTCTGGAAGCTGGAAGTCTGAGATTGGGGTGCTTGGTTGGGTTCTGGTGAGAGCCCTTTTCCTGGCTTGCAGATAGCTACCTGCTTGTTGTGTCTGAGAGAGAGAGAGAGAGAGAGAGAGAGAGAGAGAGAGAGAGAGAGAGAGAGAGAGAGAAAATGCGCTCAGGTGTTTCTTCTTATAAGGACATTAATTCTATCAGATTTGGGCCCCATCCTTATGACCTCATTTAACTTTAAAAACTTCCTTCTACAAATACAATCACATTAACAGTTGGGGCTTCAACATATAAATTTGGGGGTGCATAATTTAGATCATTTTGCACCCTTGTTGAGAACAGTAAAGTTTTGTCTTATCCAACTTAGGGTTATACCAAGACATTAAAACTAACATATTCCTTTAGGTTGAAATGAAAAGTAGACCTACAAGATAAATCTAAACCCCTGATGATAGTGTTTAGGTTCTTTATATCCTGGCTCCAAACTGTTTTTCTAGCCTCACTTCTGGCATTGCCCCAAATTACTCACTATTCCTAAAATTCCATTCTCACTTTTACACCTCTGCCTTTGCCCATGTTACTCCCTTAGTCTGGAATGCTCTTCTCTTTTCAGTCTACCTAGGAAGTGCCTACTCATCTTTACAAGGTTTAACTCACATGACTTCCTCTTTGCAACTTTTTCTCACCACAACTGCCACCGTCAGAATTAATTCATTTCTTCTTTGGATTGTATGAAATTACTTACAGCCTGTCTCTTCCAACAGAGTTTGATCTTTATACATCCAGCATCTAATAGTACAAAGTTTGCACTCAACAAATAGTTAAAATTTAATTGGTCTATTGTGACATCATTTATTTTTATCTACTTCCAATTCTGCCTTGTATCTCTTTTTTTTTTCTTGGTTTCCTATTATAGAAAATTATGAGGCACCCTTCATGCCTTCATTTCTTCACTCCCTGTTTTCCTGATATTATTATATCACAGCTTTTTATAAAGTCAGTATTCATCGTTGACTCTCTATTAACACTATGTGTATATATCTCATTCTTTTTTTCTTGTATATTTTTGATCACTTAATAAATCTTTAGTCTGATTCATAGTTGGTCCATGTCATGAACAAGGCATGTCATGTTCCACAAAAGTCGTCATCATCATCACTTCGTAAGGTATAGAAATGCCTAATCACTGTGTTGTCCACCTGAAACTAATATACTATGGTATGTCAACTGTAATAGAAAAAGAAATTAAAAACAAAAGCCTTCATCACCAAAGTTTTTACAATGCTGGTAAATCTTCTCTCAATACAAATTTTGACTTTCTCAAAATCTCCAATGATCTCTTTGTTAAAAGATGAAATTCCCAGTCACATGTGTGTGAAACAAATGTGTGTGAAGCTAAATTTATTGCTTACTAAGCAACAGAGAACTATCTTATAAATCTCAGTCTCTCTGTACAAAGCAAAACCTGATATCATAAAAGGTTTTAGTAACCACGGTGTTCAAGACATTCTGAAGTAGGAGTGTTTCAGGATTGGCTAGCTTTCAACTGTGGAGTTTAGGGACGAGCTAACTTTCAGATGCAATTCCTGGAGTGATACTTATTGTCTGACCTTCTCAAACACAGGGCTATCACTAATTGGTTAGTAGGGTGTCATGCGGGGTCTCTGGTCCCACTCCCCGCATAAGAACGCAGGACATGCTGAGGCCAAAAAGGAACACCCATGGAGCCATAGGGAGGGGAGCCATACCACTATACTCTCGCTGGTGGCTGGGTGGGAGACGCAGGAAGCAGGAGTGTGGGGACAGAGCCAGGAGTGCAGTTTCCAGGATCTCGGCCTCACATAGAAAAGTGCTGGCTCAGGTAGTAAATGGCCGTCAACTGTGATTGGATGGCCATCAGCTGTGGCTAGTTGGACATCAGCTGTAACCAGTGAGCCATTGGCCACTAATATAACTGCCGTGGCTACGCTACCAAAAACTGGGGGCTAGCAAGAAGATAGTGGCTGAGCTAGCAAGCGGCGGAATGTGGATTGCAGATTGCAGAGAAGCGGATTGCTAGCAAGTGAGATTGTTTGGCAGAGACAAGTGGATGGCGGATTGCGGACAGTGTGGCTCTTGCTTCCTGTGTCTCCAACCCAGCTGCCAGCGAGAATATGGTAGTATGAGTCCCCTATCTGTGGCTCCATGGGTGTTCCTTTTTGGCCTCACCATGTCCTGTGTTCTTATGTGGGGAGCAGGAGCAGAGACCCCGCAGACCACCCTGCACGACAAGAAGCCACTGAATCCGCAATCCACACACTGCCACACTCCGCTGTGCTCACTACAATCCGCGCTTGCCAGCCACCATCTTCTTGCTAGCCCCCTTTGCTGCTAGCGTAGCCACAGAAGTTATATTAGTGGCCAATGGCTCACTGGTTACAGCTGACAGCCAACTAGCCACAGCTGACGTCCATCCGATCACAGTTGATGGCCATTTACTACCCAAGCCAGCACCTTTCTGCGTGAGACCAAGAGCCTGGAAACTGCACTCCTGGCTCTGTCCCCACATAGGGGTTTAATACTTGTTCTGTGGTTACTTGTTTACTACTTTGGACCAAGACCAAAGAACAATCTTTTAATCCTCATTTTCAAAGTAGGAGGCAAGATCTTTCCAGTTAGGGCCTGCATCAGAATCACCTGGAGAGCCTGTTAAAACAGATCGCTGGGCCCCACCCCTGACTGTATTATCTAGCAGGTCTGGAATTGCACCCCAGAATGTGCATTTCTAACAAGTTCCCAGGTGACATGGTGGCTGCGGGGGCAGAGACCATGCCGTGAGAACCACCGAGTACAGAATGGACATACCACAAGAGTAACAGTTATCAGAGTTGGCCAGGTTTAAAGAGCTGTTTGGTGGTGGTAACCTCCACTATGAGCTGGGTTATAGTTGGATGGAGGAAAGTTAAGACGAAGGAGACAGGCGTGGGCAAGGGCAGAGGCGACCATGGGAGCTCTCTCAGGGGCTCCTGGATGGCAGGCTTAAGAATGATTGATGTGAAATAGCTGCCAGAGAGGCATAAAAAAGACAGCTTTTCCTTTCCTCCTTCCACTCAATGCATGAATGCCTTTCATTTCTAAATTGTCAGTTAGACAAAGAAAGTTACTTTATCTTTTTCCTTTTTGTAAACATAAAATACCTAAATAAAGTAGGATTTTAATCTCCCCTCCTTCTCAAAGTATGTTCTCAAAGCACATCCACTCAAGTTGTGGATACTTTATACATCTGAGCAGGCGATTTAGTGCTTAAGGAAAGGAAGATCCCCAAGGGGAAAAATATACATCGTCAGTTCCTAACACACGAAAGATACATGTTGAAAAATCAAGGCCCATGCCGCCTAAGTGTTCAATATATTTTTTGTCTTAAATCCATTCCAGCACAAGAAATATGGTTCCAACTAAACCATATTTAAAGAGAAGATTTTTCTTCTCTTAAGAAATGTGATAGTTGCCAACTAGTGATGGCATTTCCAGAATTCTTCTCCCAATCCTGAGATGAAGTGATTGGATGGAAAAGTAATAGCCAATCCGAGCTTCCCTGGAACCATGCCCAAATATCACAACAGTGATATCAATAAGTGTCACACGGAGGCATGTATAAAAGACAGGAAAGAGTGCAGCAAACACAAAACCACCAAAAAGGCAGCAAAGTGGAGCATATCTAACCTTGATGGAGTACTGGAGTCAGGGTGTGAGTCCTAACCATCCATCAGCATTGCTTGCTGGCTCCTGATGGTAGGCACAAGGAATCACAAAGTGTCCTCACTGAAGTAACAAATGCTCCAGAACACAGCATGGTGTCCTTTCTGTTGGCTATAAAGGCTGTGACAGCTCTCACCCTCCACAACGTAGGTCTTCTCTGACCACCCATTTTTGGAAGCACCAACAGTTTCAAGAGAAATTTCCCAAAATCAGAGACTGTAAATCTCTACATTTGGAAATGACAGAATCTTTCTTACTGGTAGGAGCATGCAAAAAATGGGGCACAGAAATTCATACTTCTCCTTACTTTTAATTCCAAGCATCCGATAGTTGATGGCTCTCCCCAAGTGAGTTATCTATGTTTATTTCTGCCTATATAATAAAGTGAATCATTTACCGAATGTGCACATTTTCAGCCAGAATGACATCTATTTTAAGATCATTTTATTCTTAGTTTTTTATGAGGAGTGAACAAGTACTCTTTAGGTAGGATGTGTGTGTTTTTTAAGTTTCTCTATGAGTCTCAGGGACGACGCCAGAAGGCTCACGGTGGCTCAGATTTTCGGTGCACATACAATCTGTGTCCTTTCTTTTCACTGAAGGATACACTAGACGGGTCTGACTTTATTGATTGAACAAATATGCCTGTGCTCCTACCCAGCACTGGGCACCATTCTCGGTGCTGTGCTTCCTAAGCGAGTCAGTGTGTAGTCGCCTATGAGTGTGGTCTCCTGTTTCCTTAACTAGCTTCTTAAACCTGACATTGCATAATTAGAGTTCTGTTCCTTTGGTTCAAAACAAACAGGGGCTTTCTTCCTTGTTAAGAAATGCAAACAATATTGAACAAGTAACACAGTCATTTAAACTTTTCTGCCATTTAACCCAGGAGTCTGTGAATGCTTTCCAAGTAATAGATTTTCATTAAGGGAGGATGAAGAGCCCGCATCTAAAGGGTGGGGAGAAAAGCAGGCAGGTCTGAAAGAATGGGGACGCTTCAGCTTCATTTCACTTCTATCCTACTCAGGATCTTAACCCCAGTGTTCTGTTTTTTGTACCTTTTCCAAAAGTGTGGTTTTGCTTCTCAAAATGTGGTTCCTTAGCAAACACTATCAAAATCACCCAGGAGCACTGCTTTAGATACCGAGATTATAAAATATAACAGACAGCTAGAAAATATATATGTGATTAACTGCCACCTCTACCATTTCCATAAACCTAGTATTTTGTTAACCCCTCCATTAAACATTTGTAGAATGCCTACTATGTGCCAGTCACTCTGAGGGGTACTAAAGACACACTAAAATAAAATACACACGTCCTTTTCCCAGAGTTTACATTTTAGTGGTGAAGACAGAGGTGGAAAGCAGTCATTTCAGTATTTTGTGATGAGTGCTATAAAAAAGTAAGAATATGCCTATATATCAGGGCATAAGTGGGGCATCTAACCTAGTCTGCGAGAGAGGGCGTTTTGAGGGCAGGCAAGTAGGAATTAGCCAAAAGGAAGGGGTGCAAGTTTGAGCGGGAATATGGCTTGAAGCTCTAGAGTAAGAATGGGTATAAAATAATAAGAATATATTGCTCTGCCCCCAGTTCCTACTAATAATTCGTCTTTGACCCCAGTTCCTGACACAGAACTCTTAAAACCCTTGAGATCTCCTCAGTGATAGGGGTATTAAGAGAATCTTGTGTTCTAATTTTTGGTCTTTGACTCTGATTCTTGATATAGAGCACCTAAAACCCGAATAATTTCCTGAGTAATGGGGGTGATGGGAGCATCTTACACAGAGTTTCTAAATACCTTGGAATTTCTTTGGTGATCTGTTATTCTAATAAAGCAATTCTTGGTGGGCTCCTCATGGGTGCTGGTCACCAGCAAGATCAATCATGATCAGAAGCCCTACCCACCTTCCTCTGGAGAGGGCAGAGGGCTAGAGACTGAGTTAATAACAGCTCATGCCTACATGATGAAGCCTTCATAAAAATCCCAAAAGTACAAGCCATGCCTCGACCCATCTGGAATGTAACTGCTGTATACACAGCGAGATGTTTAGAATTTGATGATCATAATAGACCTGCTTTGCAAAAAATCTACTTACCTTATTACTTGAGGCCTAATGGGAGACACTGAAAACGATTTTCTTATGGTGAAAGGAAGACTGTTACCTCTTTGCTCTTTAATTCACACTATGTTCTGGTCTCTTTGGGCATCTAAAAGGTCTTCCTCCTTTCTAGTGGAAGCTAATCCGCATTTTGGGAGAACTGCAATAAAAATTCAACTGACTTTCTCCAGCCCCGCCCTAACCAGGAATTGTATTTCCCTCCTACATTTCCTCTTCTTGCCTCATCCTCTTTGCATGCAGAGGACCCTATTAACAGAGAGAAAGCTCGGTTTATTCAGTTCTTCAGATTCCACATATAAGTGAGATTATGTGGTATTTGTCTTTCTCTGATTGACTTTCTTCATTTAGCGTGATGTGCTCTAGGTCCATCCATATCATTACAAATGGTAAGATTTCTTTCTTCTTTATAGCCGAGTAATACTCCATTGTATAAATGTACCCCATAGATACCTGACCACTGCACGGTACACCTGAAGCTGAAGCTGAATAATATTGTATGTCAACTATAATTTAATATATATATATATATATATATAGTCACAGGATATGGAGTACAGCATAGGGAATAGAGTCAATGGAATTGTAATAAGTATATACGATGTCAGAGGGGCAATAGATTGGGGGCAGGGGTTATCATTTTGTGAGGGGTGAAATGTCTAACTATTACATTGTTTTGAACACCGGACACTAAACAAACAAACAAACAACAACAACAAAAGCCCAGAGACAAAGCGAATGAGGCTGTAAGTGCTTACATCTTTTCAGACATTACCCAACAGCAGACCAGTAGTTGCCCAACCCTCACCATCACACCAAATATTTAAATACCACTCCTCCTTTTGTGGGAAGGTGCCATAAAAATGAAAAATACTTCTCTTACCCCAGACAGGCTGGAACTATCTATTTTTTTGGCCAGGAAGAATAGGGTGAGAGGGAGAGAATGTTTCCTCCATAGAAAGTCCTCCAAGAAAGCCCTCCCAGTGACCAGGGCAACAAGGACATGGCTGCAGGCATACAGCATGCTACTTTTTTAGCTGTGTCCACTGCAGCTGCCTGGACAAGGTAACCAAGTGAACAGTGGAGTGAAGGTAATGGAAATGACGTTGGTGGCTGCCCAAGCCTCAGCTGACCCAGCCAAGAGAAGTCAGGGCTATAAAATCAAGAGGGGGGAAAAAATTGACTAAACGGTTGACTAGGGACGCCATTCATTTCCTATATGGTTAACTAGAATTTGGGGTTTGGAAATAAAATCTTTTCCTCCCCTTTTGACAGAAAAGAGGATGGCTTTTCACAATACTCAGGAAGAAGCAGCTGCATATGTTGGCAACCAGGTAGAGGGAAAGAGTGAATATATGAAATATTATTGTAAAAATATATGGGAGAAATTTGAGTAGATACCCAAGAAATGAGTGAAGAGTGGAGAACAATAAATTTAGGAGATCTCTGTAGGATGTGGTTTCTCAAAGAGTTGAAAAAAAAAAAAGAAACAAACAACTGTCAGAGAGCAAGGAGAGAGGGATAGAAGCAAAAGGTTTGGAACAGTGAGCACCTAATTGAGGAAAAACTTTCCTGAGAGACACTAAAAAAAGAATCAGAGAAACAAGCTAAAGACCCAGAAAGGGCAGTTTGTCTGGAGCTGAAAATGGAAAGAATCACAAGGAGATTCCCCTACTATATCAAGCTCTCAATGGACCGAGAAATCTGCTGTGCTAACAGCTCTGAACCAATTCCTTCACATGAGATCTGGACTCGTCCAAATGACTTTGTCAGACTTCAATTTCCCATTTTAAACACAGAACACATAATAATTTCAAGGTGTATTTCAAGCATTAGAGCTATCAAGTTGACTCATTGCACAAAAGCCAAGTGAGTTTATACAGTCAAGAGTTTTCTCATATGATTCTGTGAAAGGCTGGCGTAGCCACTTCTGTAACACACCTTTCCGTCTTTCCTCTTCTCACCTTCAAAGTGTGTTTCCCTTCACCTCATAGCTAATTCCTGGTAGAATGCTGTGTCACCACTTCACTGTTTTTCTCCTTTATCTGGCATATCCACCAATTGATTCAACATTGCCACAGAGAATTAATTGTTGATATAAATTTAAAAGTTTCTGTGACTTCCGATAGCTCTGTTTTAGACTTAAGCTGACTACTTATCTCACTTAAATAAAACGTGTGCCATACTTAGATAAATAAGTGGTATGTTTTGCTGAAAGCAACCCTAAAAACTGTTATTAAAATCTGAAATACAAATCAATTAAAATCCTAGCTGATAAAAGCAACAATCAGTAAAGGGTATGAGCATTGAACTATGACCCAGGAAGGGATCACTGAATCAAGCCTTAAATATCTGAATTTCTAAGTGATACCATCTGATGTAGATCCTCCTCTGCTAATCAGCCAGGTGGAGGGATGATGGAGAGGAGGGTTGGTCAAAATATTCTGGACTGCCTTCTGGAAGCAAAAGAAAAAAACTAAAATTTAATGATAGTCTTCTAAATTCCAAAAATTTTGCCAGCTGATTTTATATACTTTTATCTCATTGTGGATTTGGTATCACTACTTCCATTTTAAAGGTACATAAACTTAAAAGAGTTTATATCCCTCATTCAAGTTCACACACTGTTAAGTGGCAAATTCAGGATCCATGCTCCAGGCAATTTAAGTCTAAATTCATTTCCATTTCATTTTTCAGAACTTGTTTCCCCCCCACCCCCAGAAGTTAGTTCTTAAAAGTTATCCTGATGGACTTCCCCCCCCCCCCCCCCGTTTGGGCCACAGCTCTTGGTCTCATCTCATTTGACCACCTAGAGAGAATCCACTACCTATTGAAGGAGAAGACTCCTCTTTGAACCTGGAAAAACTCAACGAAGTCCAGTGGACAACACGTCTAAGACACTATATATGACATGGCTCTTTGTAACATTTTTTTCTTCCTATGAAGTCTTTTCTGCACCTCCCTTTCTAAATTGGCTTCTCCCACTTCAGGTCCCCCATTGTACCAAGGACACCTCCTACAATAGCATTTGTAATGACTCATTATACTTTGAACCTATTTAACAAAGGAGAATTCAGCAGCTGACTTTCCTTAGAAGGCCGGAGGAGAGGAACACTTTGCAAAGGTCACACTTACTTTTCTCCCTGTATTTGACTGACAGCTCCTGGAGGGCAGGAAATGCATCTGTGCTAAGTGTTTAGCACAGGGTCTAGAGCATGGTAAGGATTCAGAATTAATTACTAAATGAATGAATAAATGTAATTAAGTAATCCAATCTGGTAGTGGAGAGAAATACATAAACAACGGAGTAAGAATCAGGACCAGTTACACTAAGGGATAATTCAACTAAGATTTTTCCAAATGGAAGGTGGCAGCTGAAAAAAAAAATCTAAACAATCCAATAAATGTTGAAACATCAAAGAAAAGCATCCATAAAATATGCAGTATTGCATTATCTTTTTACCTTTTTCAGATTGTCTTCTAAAAGTATCCTGTGGATACCATAATTTTTTCTGCCCAGTTTCTATAATTGCAAACTACAGGCAATGTATCAGTCATTTGTATTCTAATCTGTTCCTCTCAGCTCATCTTCTATTATCCTGCTTCACATCCAATGATACTACATACGGGCTATGTCTCATAAAAGAGATTAAACAGTTCATTTTATTCATAGGAATGTTTACAGCTTCTATTTATTGAATACTTACTATGGGTCTAGATCCCTGACAGAGGGCTTTTATTTAATCTTCACAGCAACCCTAATGAAGTGGCTATTCATTTGGTTTCTACATTCTACAGATGGGATTTCTGGGACCAGGTTTTCCCCCAGACTTCATGGTAACAGGAGGCAGAGTGAAAATGTGAGTTTAGATGTGTCTGACTTCAGGGCCAGGCCCTTAAGCACCCACCACCCTGTGGTCCAGAGTCTGCCTCTTTCTAGTTTGGCTGTTGCCTATGTACTCCTTTGTGCCTGCTCATTAGGTTGAACAATGAGAAAGACACCAAAGTTCCTTAGCAGAAATGCTCAAAATTAAAATAACGTGTGCTATCTCAGTTTCTTATCTTTCCATGTGATATGGAAAAAGACCACCTAGCAACTTTCTAAACGATACCATCTGACTTAGCAACTTACATATTCTAAAGTATCTAAACAACACGGCGTATGCATTGGGAAGTTCATTATTTTATCTGTTCAGTTATCAAGTGCAACGTACTAAGCGAGGGCGTCTGTTGGCATACTGAGAGATGGAAACCCCCAAATGTGGAACCGAAGTTCAGCAGCCTTCGAATTGTTTTGTAGGAAATGGGATTTCAAATGCCACTCAAATTTTTCATTCTCAGAGAAAAAGGAGCCCTCCTCATAGTGGTTCCTGCTGCTCTAAGTTGTCCTTATGGGGCGAAGCTGCAACTCTGGTATATATACAACCCCAGTCCAGCTCAGCTGCCTTCATGAAGGACCATTGCCCTCAGATACAGCTGGGAAGAAGGATAGGGCTGAAGTGAAGTCACACCATTTGGGGAGTGGATGGGGTGGGGTGGGCATTTTCTGTGTCAGAGAAACCAGTCTTGACACATTTAGCACCAGCAGCATAATAGGGGACACTGAATCCACAGTAAACTCAGGAGGAAGTGTCCTCCTCCCCCCGGAAAGTTGCAAATGCTTTACCCAAATGCAGGCATGTAAATCACTAGAATAACTAGAGTCAAACACAGAGCCTCCAGGGAGGGAATTCATAAGCACTGTGCAAAGTGGTTTATAAATGTCATGTTATTATTTCTTAAAATGGGTTAGGAAGGTGTTTATCCACGCTTTTTTGTAGACCAAAATGATTTCACATTCTCAAATCCTTTTCCTGTAGACTGGAAATGGTTACAGGCTGTCTCCAAAGGAGCAAGTGAATGCGTAAGAGCACATGGCATATCACAGCTGGAAGGTGGCCTCAGAGTTCAACTCTTCCTGCCACCATCATGCTGAGACCAGGAGAGCTGGTAACTTGCCTCAGGATATATCCTGGGCACATCAGTAGATGAACTCAGTCTAAAACCCAGGTCTGCCTGCTCTCAATCCAGGATGATTTTTATAACACCCTGGGAGAAGCAATATTAGTTCAGGAAGTGAGAGTCAGAGTGTCATGTAATTATTCAGAATGCTAATACCAAGTCAATAATGGCACAATATTTTTAAAAATTAAATATAAAAGTTTTTACATAAACAATACAGATTTTTTAAAAAAAATATATAGATAAGACAAAAATGAATTGATGGAAAAAAATGAAACAATCCTCTTACCACCCGAATGTAGTCACTGATTGAACCTTGGTATCCACGTCTCTGGATGTTTCTATGCTTATATGCGCTTATAAATTAATTATTTTACACACATAGGACCATATTATAAACACTGTTTGATAACCAGCTTAGTAGTATATTTCCAAACATCTTTTCAAGCCAATGTATCTTCATCTATGTTGTTTTTTATGGCTGATTAGCATTCCATAGTATGGCTGCTCATAATTTATTAAGTCAGTTTCCTAATGTAAGACTGACTTTTTTTTTTTGCACTACTAGAAGCAACAGAAACATGGTGTGATCACCAAATGGGCTCAGCCCCCCCTTCCAGTTACTAATCTCTCCAAGCCACTTCCTCAACCAGCAATCACACCTCTCTTGCAGGGGTTGTTTGGTGCCTTAGGGGAGAGATACATGTAGGAAGTGCTCAACACATACTAGTCGCTTTAGTTATTATTTAGTTATACGTACCATTATGTTATTATTATTAACAACTCTGAATCCTTTCAGCTAAATTTTTGTGCACATCCTTCATTACTTCTTGAGAATGTCTTAGAAATTGTATAACTAAATCAAAAAAATATATTTACAGAGTTTTTACATTTATTGCCAAGTAGCCCTCTTAAAAGACTTCCAGGTTACTTTCCCATGAAAAGAAACAAGAGTGCTCATTGCCTCACACATTCTCCACAGTTGTCATCATGATTCTTTTTAAATACTATTTGCCACGTTGAGTAGATATAAAGACATGTCATTAATGTTTTAATTTTATTTCCTTTTGTAGTGAGAAGTTAAACAGTTTTCATCTATCTTTGGGCCATTAACATCTTTTTTACTCCCCCATCTCCTCCTCCTTCTTGTTGGACTTGTCTGATCTCTCTGCAATTGGTCATCAAGTTCATTTAGCTGGTGCTTTAGTCCTTTGTGTCCAAAAAAGAAAAAGTCCCTTAGACTGTATAAGCACCATGACAGGGGCTTGGACTGTTTGCACTCTCGTCACTCTCTGTAATGCCTGGTTGTGAAATGTTTCTGGTAAACACTGATAGAATGGCTGACTAAATGAATGGATGGATGGATGATGGTTGAGCACCATAAGAATAGAGCAGCCCTGCAGTAACCGCCATGGCATAGGTCCTCAGGATTGCCCAGTCTTCCCTTGAATCCATTTAAAGAAAGATTACTGAACTGGGGCCATGCCTCTAGGGGAACTCTCACTACCAGAAACCCCTTCCCCTAGTTAGAGTTTTGTTGTTATGAGGCTGTGCATATCACCAAGCATGCAGGCAACTCAGATTCACTTTATCTGAGGAGGAGAGCCTGAGTAAGCAGTAAGTACCCATCAAATAATGATATTGCCTTTGATTTTACTCAATAAATTTATACTGCTCACCTACCAAGTGAAGGAACTTGGTAGGCTCTGGAAGAAATAAATATGCATTAGGAACATAGGGCGAGGAATACCATATGATATTATCCTCAAGGACAGGCATTCTTTCAGATGTTACAGGAGCCAGGCAGGGAAGTAATTGTAGTAACGCAGCCACCACTGAGGGTGAGGGAGTATGACCTTGATCTAATGAGGGCAGTTACTCCTTAGCTCTAGCCAATTGCTGCCATTCCAAGAGCATGGGTTTCGAGTTGCCAGAATAGGGAATGAAATCCCCTGATTGAATGTGGGTTTAGTTTTTTAAACATTATGGAGGTCCAACAAAAGGTTAGATATGGCCCCTGTGGGTAGTTTGCAACCTCTGCCTATGAAGCTGACAACTGATAGAAAACCAAGCAGCCATGCTGCAAATCATGGCCACAGACGGTAAAGGGCATGAAATGCTAGGGAGCGAGTAGTGATTGCGGGGTGAGGCAGTTGCAGACAGAGGTAAGGCATGAACCTCAATTTCTAGGGCAATGTTCAGATAAGCTGGAAGGACCATTGGATGAACACTGAATGAATCCCTCAATCTTTCCAAAGCTACAACCAGCAAATAATTGGTGTATAGGAGGCAGAGTCAGGGCAGATTGCTGTTAAGCGAGTGGATACATACTCCATTATGAACAGAGGGTCTGCTGGATTCAGTGAGACATCAGAGAGCTATATTTGGGCAAGATGATAAGCCCGAGTCTCCACAGGACAGAAACATTCCACACGTCACAGTGTTTCAGACGCAGCTGTCACCCATTTCCCCCTGAAGCTCACCCAGGATACCACCAATTTTAGACACCCACCAGCAGGTGTGCTGTGGCAGTCTCAACTAGCCTCACAAAAATCAGAAGACTCATCAGCCGCTGACATTGCAGAATTTATACTCGCAGACTCCCATTTCCCAAGCTGCTGCCCATCCTCTTTCCCTTTAAACAGCAGACGCGTGTATGATGTTCTATTTTTCCATTCGAAAATGCTCCAACTGAACACTTGCATGGTTACCATGGCAACTATCAGGTAGCATGTCTTGTGCCTGAAGCTGAGACTGCTAGCAAGAAAGCCAATATAGTAGTATATTGTTTCTTCCTGGACTAATCTTTTAAACTGTAGCCTATAGTGTTCCCATAATATATTCGATCAGAAGCTTGAGTGGTTTATTGAATTTAATGCACCATGGCTCTCCTTTGGCTGAGCAATCCATTCAGTAGTGAGCCTTTATTTTGAATTTCCTCCCCGGCAATGAAAACTGCAGGGCCTGCTGTGGTGCATGCTTTGTGATTTCGAAGATTCTAAGAAAGAAAATGGATTTGAGCACACGAACAGATTCTGTCTTTTTAACCTCACATTGGTTGAGGAATTAGTCATCTTATTTTGACTGGACCCCAGTGGGCTATTTGCCAAACATCTGATTTCTAGATAAGTCTATAGAGCCAGGGGAGAGAGCTGATACATTTCTGTGATTGGTGAACACTGTAAGGAGGCAAGAAGTGAAAGCCAGCTGGTTCAGCCACCGAGTGGCTATCAATCCCACGTCCCCCGGATGCCGGCTCCCGCCATGCCCTACTAGAGTGTCCATGCCGCCCCCGGCTCCCTGGGCGAGAGGGTAGTAAGGCAAGCAGAGGACGGAGGTACATTCACTGTGGAAAGGGCAACACCGTGGAACGCCATGTATGGGAGCGCTACTTGGGGTCAAATGACAGGCTCAGTTGTTCCAGAGTAGACTAGAGACTAGAAGAGAACAAGGGATATTATAAGAGTTATTGTGCACTCGTGCTTTCACCTTTAAATGCCTGAGAGAGAAGTGTGGTAAGCATTGGAATCCCTTTGTGGGTTGTGCGTCTTTGAGCAGGAAACCACTCAGGACAGAACTACACTGCTTGGGTCCTAGCTTAGTACACGTTATAAAGTCTTTAATTGAAAAATTAACTTTTTCTGATAATTTAATTGATAGTCATATCAAATTACTGACTCGTGATAAAATATGTAATATTAGGCTTTTCGTTCAGTGGATGTTAGCTAGACACCGTCACTGTTTTGATTTGTTAGAGTCAGATCTTAGGTACGCACACTCTAATCATTGCTCCAAGCATGAACGTCTTTGGTTATTTATCTGTGCACTTATTTAGTTATTGATAACTCATAAGCACCCATGAGCCCATCATCGTCTATGCACAGTTTAGATGTTATAGGTGGTACAAAGATCAAGGAATGGGTTACTCCTTTCAAGAAGTCTCTGATTTGGTGGGATAGGCTGATAACAGCTGCCAAAGACATATCCAAGTCCTATTTGATCAACCTTATTTAGAAAAAGGGTCTTTGCAGATGTAATTAACGAAAGGATCTAGAGATAAGTAGATTATCCTGGATTCTCTGGGTGGACCCTAAATGCCATCACAAGTGTCCTTATAAGAGAAAGACCGAGATTTGACCCACACAGACAGAAGGGAAACCAATGTAAAGACAGACACAGAGATTCGAGTGATATGACCACAAGCCAGTGAACACTAAGAAATCCCAGCAGACATTAAAATCTGGAAGAGGTATGGAACAGATTCTCCCCTAGAATTTCCAGAGGGAGTGTGGCCTTCCTGACACCTTGACTTCAGACTTCTGGTCTCCAGAACTGTAAGAAAATAGGTTTCTGTTGTTTCGAGCCACCAAGGTGTGGTAATTTGTTACAGCAGCCACAGGAATCAAATACATTTGGTATGAGAGTGAGGCACGCATATGGGCAGCTGTAATGGCAGCTACTGTGATAACTAGTGCTTCCTGAACACCTTCTCTATGCTGAGCATTTTATGTGCATTAGTTCTTTAAATTCTCCAATCAATACTATCAAGCAGGTACTACGATCACCTCCCTTTTATTCAGATGGTAATTGAGGATCAATGTGTTGGAAAATTTTCCCAAAGCCCTATACCAAGGGATTCAAGTACTAAGTGCTGAAAAGTACCCTCTAACTCATCCCTTATGTAATTAAAAACTACACACACCCTGAACTCTAAGGTACAGATCACCCACATGTGCTGAAATGAAAACAGCTTCCCTCTAGATTTTCTAATAGAAAAATTCTACGTAATTGAATTGAACCTTCACTTTTCTCTATCCTTTAAGCTTCTACTTTACGGGTACTCTAACCCATACTTTTTCTGCCTAATAAAACAACTGCTATGTCTGCCTGACACAAAAATGTGTAAAATACCTTCAGGAAACATGGAATAAACCAGTTTTGCTGAAGTGTAGCTGTTTACATCAGAGAGTCATGGGGAAGGAAAACAGAACTTTGGTCTGAGTCAGATTGTAGGGAATCAGGAAAGTCCAGTTGAAGGAATCTGGATTTGATTCTGTAATCAGAAGTTCGTGGAGATCATTATGCCAGTAACTAGGGGTCACTGGTGACCTTTGGACTAATAGTGTTTGGGGTGAGGATAATGGCAGATTGCAGGGACTTCAGGAAGAACTGGGCAGCCGATGGGAGAAGCTCATCATTGGCGGTGCCTACAAACAGGAAAGGAAAGGAGACAGACAGAATGATAGTGAGATGGCAGGTGGGTGTTTGGGCATCAGCAGGTGAAGCTCTTCCTGGTAGGAGAGACGCGGTAAGTGTCAGGCCAAAGGAGACTAGAAAGGAAGCCAGTGATTTCTTACAGCCCAAGAGTCAAAGCAGAGGCTCTTCATAGATTCCTAGAAAGCAAATGGCTTAAACTCAGTTTAGCAATTCTCAAAGAGCATTCCAGGGAGGTGCTGGAGTGTGTGAGGGTCCTTCGGAGAGTCTAAAGTCAAATTTCAGAGACATTCCTATTTTTAATGCTTTGACAATGTCTGTTCTGTTCTTTTTGTCTTTTTCCATGAGTCAACCCCTTCATTCAAAAAATATTTTACTAACATTTAAAGTACCTGAGAATAGAAATCATGTTTCCTTCTCTGTCCAACTCTGATCCTGTGATGCCCAGCACAGAGGCTGTGTTTAATAAATGTGAGCTGAAGGCATGAGTGGCGTGAGGTCTACTACGACCTTGGGGATATTACCTAGGCTGGTTTCCTGTTCCCTAAAGTGCAGGTAACAATATTGAAGTCACAGGATCATCATGATCGTTAACAAAGATAATGAATATAGTGCATGGAGCGTGGTAGCTGACACGTAATATATAAAGGTACCATCACGTTGTCGAGGCCATGTTTTGAGAAGCTATGTAGCAGAGTGGTCAGGACAGAAACTAAGGGAAACACACTCGCCTTCCAATCCAGTTCAGCTGCTTACTGTCTACGTGGCCATGGCCAATTTACTTCCCTAAAGCTAGTCTTTCATTTATAAAATGAGGATGCTAATATTTACTTTATTAGGGATGTTGTGAGAAATGAATGCGATCTTATACTTTGTTCACTTGGCCTCACATTTTATGTGAATAAGCAAGTCTTAAAATAATATTCCACTTTTAAATGGAAAAAGAAAACTGAAATCTCCATTGAAAACTAGATGTGTTCTTTTATTTTTAGAATGAACATTGCTCTGATCCCTCCTCTACTTTCTTTAGTTTAAATAATCAATAGTTAAGCCCTTATACATTGACTATGACCCCTTCCTACATTCAAAAGCGTTCCCGACCTCTATTCTGAGTGGGGTAAAACTTTACAAATTTACATGTAGATATAATATGATAGAACTCCTTATTCTAGTCTCCCTTTGGTTGAGTCAATAGTCCAAGGTATATCAAACTAAAAAGTTCACATTTTCGGTGCCGCAGATAATGTGAGACAAATGGGGAGGGTAACAAGTAAGATTCGAGAAAATCTGAGAATGTAGAGTCTCCCAGTTCATGCAGCTTCTGACGGTCAGTCCATGATATCACTTCTAGAAGACTACTAAAGCATGAACGTGAAAAGAGAACAATTAGATCTGACACTTCAGGGTCTAAAATCCCAAGAGATTCTACTAGATTAAAAATGGTCCATGTGGAAGCTTTCAAAACCGGGAATTACTTTGAATCTATTAGACTACTTCTCACATATACTACTAGCAGATGAATGAACTTGATACCAGACCGTGGAGACAGTCAAAAAAAAAGCATGTTTGTTCAATGCTCTAAGTAATAAATCGGGAATGGTCCTGTGTTCTAACCTCCACTCCACACGTGCAGAGAATGCATAATGATTGAGTGTTCATGAGACTTGGAGATCATTTAAACAAGGTCCTAGACATATAGGGGTTCAATGTCCTATAGGCAAGACAGACATATAAGCATTCAATGTAAGTGCCATAATGGAGAGATGAACAAGGTGTGGGAGCATGTTAGTCGGGGAAAATGAAGCTCTTAAGCTAGATTGACAGATTTAGCAAAGCATTTCATTATTTGGCTATTAATTCACAAGCTAGATTGAGAGAGACCGTGGATGGAGCTCAATTTTTAGCTAAATATTAAGCTCTAATTCCATATTCTTCCTTTGTAAGATTGCCATCTCTTCTGCCTCTAACGGAAATTGAGGTCTTGATGCTATAATATATTGAAAACTCAATTTAAAATATATTTGAAAAGTAAATCTATTGAAAAATAAGAAACGCAGACAACCTATTGTTTATTTAATCTCGACTGTACCAATACATTAAATTGAATGGTGAATTGTTGCTACATTTGTTTCTCATTAACTTGGTAGATAGGTACACTAGCTACAAAATAAGTGAATTCAGAGACAGCAAAAGGCTACAAGAAAATAAATCTATCAAGAATTACAAGAAGACTGATGTTACTGGGACATCAGTTAAATGAAATTTAAAAGATGTCAATACCTTCATCTATTTTTTTAATTTAAGGTTTAGGTGAATTTTGCAAGTATTTGAGAAGCTTGGAAGCAGGTTCTAGTCCTGCCTTTGCCTTTATCTAGGTCAGCACAAGTCATCACCCTTGGTGTCAGTTTCCTAAGCCTATAAAATGAGAGGTTTGTGTTAATCAGAACTCTTTGATGCACATGAACGAAGTCAAGTTCGCACTGGCTCAATTTTTAAAAGGAGGAGCTTTACTGATTTAGATAACTGAAAAGGATATAATAGCTTCAGGCATAGCTGGATCCAGGAGCTTTACATTACATCACCAGGACAGTATTGCTCTCCATCTATTAACTCTGATTTTTATTGTGTTGGCTTAATCCTCAGGCATGTTCTCCCTCTGTGATGACTCCTCACATCTCCAGGTTTACTTCCTAAAAACTTGAAGCCTAGTAGAAGAGAGCTTGCCTTTCACCACAATTCCAAAAAATGTCTCAGAATTAAATTGCATTGGATTTGATTGACTTCAGTTCCATCCCTAAACCACTTACTGAACAAGGGGTGTGGGAGCCACACCACTCACTGTGTGAATGCGGAATGCAGTGTTTTCATTGGCTAGACCTAGGCAAGATGCCCTCCTCTGGAGCCAGAGGTGGAGTCAGTACAGAACCAAACAAAGGGGAGATTGATTTCAAAAGGAAAGCCAAGAGTCTGCTACAGAATAAAGGAGAAATGGATTTGGGAAGATCCAAAGCAAATGTCCACAACAGGGAGAAACACATTGCCTCCAAGTCCCCTTCCAACCCCTACATGTCTAAAATTAGCTCTTGAAACCTTTCCTTTATTAGATAAAGAAATTGTTACCAAGAAAAGTCCAGCGATTTGCCCCAGTCTCACAGCTGGTTAATGGCAGGAAGAGAACCCTGGTCTCTTAACTTGCAACCCTGTCCTCCACTTCTTTTCAAGGGTTCTAACTCTAGAGATCACAGTGAACTGAACAGAAAATGGTGCACAAAGTGTGAACCCTATCGCTTCAGGCAAGTATCGTAATAAAGACAATTTCCTATATTTCTCCTGACGATGCCATTAGGAACCTCTGATAAATTATCACAGGTATAGCAGAAAGCCTCTACATTGCCTAATGTGGTTGGAGGGTTGGTGGGCCCTACTTGAACATGCTACGCATGGTTCCTGTTTCTAGTCCAACTGAGGATGCCTTGGATTCTCATTTGTAATGTCTAAGAAGAACACTCTCATAGTTGCCATAGCAATTGTCTAGAGGTGGCTCCTCATGTGTGGAGATGAGAATGCCAAAAACAAGTGGGGGTTTTTTTGTTGTTGTTGTTTTTTTATTGATCTAGACTAGCCCTGCAGGTGGGCCCAGGCATGGGCGATTTTCCTTTTTAAGCTTTTCAGATAATGATGTGCAGCCAGTGTTAGGAGCCCCTGACACAGCCCTTAAAATTCTTAGTAAGACAGGTTTCGCTGAAAGTTCAAATAGTTCATTCAATCCCATACTTCAGAACTTCCAGTAGTGTCTACCTGGTGACTTATTTAAAATGGCATTTTTATTTTCTTTTCTCGAAGGACAGAATCTTGCCCACTCTGGCATGTTATGTGATTTCTGGCTTTCCAAGGAGCAAACTCATGAATATTCTTAATTAGAACTGCGGATTCTTGATCTCTTTCAAATGGCGCTAGGTTGGAATTTAATCGCAGCGAGAGACTACAAACATCTGGTCTGAGAGCCGTGATCTGTGCTTCTGAACATACCTATGAATTAGCAGCAGAGTGGTGTGTCACTGGGATTGCTGATATGCTGTGGAGATATGGCGGCACAAGGAAGCAAAGCATATAATGACCTCTCGATTAAGTTTTCCAAAAGGCTCAGATGATTAACTGTTTATGGGCAAAGTTTACTCCTCAACTGAAAACATAAGCAACAACATAAAACAAGCATACCTGCCATCTGAATAATTTAGAGATGGTGAAAAGGGACATCTCATTTTTTTACGCTAGCAGGTTGTCCAATGTTTGGCAGTTCTTTTCTAAATGATTTACTTTTCCTTCTTTCATCATTGTGGAGCTTGAAATAAGCTCTATTTAATTTCATATTATTAACTTGATTTACGTCAAAACCATGTACTAGTTATGACCTGGGCAATACTAGACATCTTCAAGGGAATGTGGCTCGATATTTAAAATACGATCCTTGAAAATAGAGTCAGAAATGTTTAGTAGAGAAGTTCTGCCTTATTTTCGAGAATGAATGGAATAAATCCAAATTTAAATGTTTATGATTGAAAATCATGTGGAGCATTTTGGTAAACAATAATGAAGAATTTATTCAGTAGATATTTGCAAATATGCTATTTGCAAACTCTCTAGACACTATAAGGGATATAAAAAGCAATGTTCTTGGGGTGTTTACAATCTGCAAGAGGAGGTGAAAGAGTTGTTAATTACTAGAATGCTAGGCCATATGTGATAAAGTATTAGAGTTCAAAGTAGTTAGACTTTGAACTTTGTATGGGAGAGCAAGCCAGGAAAAGGACCAGTAAGAGAAAAACTGCATAAGGCACAAAGGGGAAAGAACGGGTGGGAGGTGAGACTCATTGAATGCCTACAGTGTGAGAAGCAGCTTACATTTTTTACACGTTACCACATTTAATTCTTGAAACAACTCTATGAGATTATTCTCAGATAACTTCTAGATAAATAGACTGAAATTCTGAAATGCTAAATAACTTCCCCAAGATCATTGAGACAGTATAACTGGTGATACTGGAATTTAATATTCACATTCACGGAGAAATGACCAGCACAGTTTGGCTAAATTGAATAAAGATCTGGGAAGAGACTGGAATTTAGTCAATCAAAGCAAGATCATACAAGGTTAGACTGTCAGGCTGATAAGTTCAAAGTCAGCTCCATAAGTAATGCAAATCATTCACGGTCTATCCTAGAACTTAGCCAGCTTACCCATGTCCTGGGAGCTTGGACTGGAGCCTAATGCCACAACCTGTGACTGCTAAAAGCCCTGCATACATTTCCCGTACTTTGCTCTCATTCTCCATACATTTATTTCCTCTCATTTCCCAATATTTCCGTGCTCCTATGCTGCATATATCTATGGAGATAAGATGCACAGCTCCCTCCTAGATTTCCACAATTCCAAAATCCACGACCTTCAAATATTTTATGAGCTCAGTAACTCTCTAAAGATCAATGGGGGTCCTGGGGAAAGATTACATCACAGAGAGAGCTACCTTCCACCATCATCTTGGGTCCATTTCTTCTATTTCCCATTCCCTGCTTTTTGTTTTTCTATTCCCTTTCCTCTGACACAGGCAAGAAGCTGCTCTTCTTGTCTCTCAGAATAATTCCACTCATGCCCTAGGGTAAGTCTTTGGTGCTTGGTTTTCCCCCAATACCTCATGAAGTATTTCTTCTAAACAAATGCAGGGTTCTCCTTGAAAGGAGTACTGGTAGGATAGATGGATGGGATCTGGGAGAGCCTGCAAGAGGGGTGCTGTGTGCTGGAGGCCATTGCCCAAGTGGGGCATGAGCCCATACCGACTTCAGCCAGATGTTGGCAGTAAGATGGAAGGAAAAAGGGTAAAGATGAGACATTAGGAAAAAGACACTGTTCTTCCAATGACAGGAAGACAAGCTTTTCTATTTTGCAAATTTCTTTGCAGCATGGAAACTACCTAAGTTCTTAATGAGGTTGCGGGTATTTTTTTTCTCCCTCGTCAAAAAGCTGTAATTCTATCTAAGTTTTGGACATAAGGCAGTATTCTTTCCAGTTATAAAATAGAATATCAGCAGGTGGTCTCAGAAAAGAATTTTCCTAACATGCTGTACACTTTGTTAGGAACATTTTTTCATGCCACTAGATTTTTTTTTTTTAAATCATGATTTAGTTTCCAGACATTTAAACTTTTATTTTCATTTAGTTTGCTTCGAGAAGCTGTGGATTAACTAGAGCACAAGACTGTGTGTGATTAGCTGAGCGGCAGAGAACACTGACACAGTGAGAGGGCAGGGAATGTGAACCATTCGTCTTTTGAGCAGGCTCACACAAATGATCCTGCCCTGCCATATGTTCCAGAGAATTCTTTTATTTCCCTTCAGGTGTTTGACCCCCTATTGAATAGAGGCATTGATCAAAGTTGAAGCCAGGGAGTGACTGATAGAATAGTTTCGGTTTGCAGTAAATCGAACGTCAAAAAAAAAAAGAATCAGAAGTAAAATTCTGGATGTTTAATTCCTAGTCCTGAGCCTCTGGCCTTATGGGAACATGAGGATATTGCCTAACAGTCTTGTACTTCTGGTTTCTTTCTTTTCTTTTCCTTCTCTTTTAATATACACAGCCAAGAAATTCTATAGTGAGAAAGAAATTTTTTTTGACTTGTACTGACCTTAGGGATGGAACTCCTTAAGTAAAAGATGGCAATTTGAAATAAAGCTCCCTGTGTCTATTTCCAAAGAATTATGACTTGGAAGGTTCATGTGAGGTGAAGGAGAACAAGAAGAAATAGACATCAAGTTGAGATGCTGTGCCAAACATCTGGAGGAGAGAATGAGAGCATTCTGGGAAAACAGATGGAGGGAAGCTTGGCCAGATAAAATTAAAGGCAACCCTGCTCAGCATCCGACTAGCTAAGGGCATTCTATTTAAAAGGAAAAATATCTACAAAACCTGTACTTGAAATAGTCTCTGGACATGAAAACACTTTACAAAATTAGAGTTCTTATCAGGTCTTGAGGTTTACTTAGAAGGTTATAATTTACTAATTACTGTGTGCATTGTTTTTTTGTTTTTTTTTATTTTTATTAGAAACAAGACCCAAGTTGATACCCAAAAAGCTTATAGATAAAGACCTACACTACAAATTATTTCTATGGCATTCTAATTAACCTACTGAAATTTTGTTTGAAAAATCAGGGTCTAAATCGAGCATTTGTGGGTGTGAGTTAAATCTCTGTGTTTGTCAAGGGAAGCTGATAATGCCTCTTTGGGAATTGGCTTAACTTCTGGAAGAAAGAGTTTACTTTCATGTATGAACATTTTATCCATTAGCTATATTAAGCACAGAGCTGAAGGCTCACAAGCTTTGCAAATGTCCGTGAAAGTGTTTAATGTTTAATGTCTGAGCTTAAAAAAAATATTAGGTCCAAAATAAATAAACTCTAAAATGGAAACGAACACTTATATCAAGCATATATAATAATGTCAAAAGCAAAATTAAAAGATGATTTCACATTTTTGCAACAAAATACTGTATTCTATTTATTTAATGTAACAAATGTGACATGAGCCCTCTAAAAATCAGGATGCCCAGGTCTTACTGAGATCCTAAAATAGACCTGCTACTAGAGAGAAGCACCACCCCCTGCTAGTAATAGACTATGCCCATTCTTTTGATATGCATTCTTTTTGTAGCCCAAAAGGAAAAGGGCACCCTTTCCTTTCATGTCCAAATACAATGGTTTGAGTCCCCAATCCATGAACTTGGACATGTACATCTGTGGTATTCCCCACAGGTCTATTGCCATCCTATTTACCTCTTGCCCAGACTTCCTGCTTCTTCAGAATTCTTGACCCCTGCTTCCTTTCCCTCCTCCTGTGACTACTCTCCTCTTTCCACACTGTATGCAGCCACCTCTGTCCTCATTTCTTCTGACATATACCACCAACAAAAAGCCATTGTGCAAAACAGACTTTTCTGAATGTTTGGGAATAATGAAGAGAGACTAGCATCTCATGGGATAATAAACAACTGGAAACTGAATACAAGAGAATACTGTACTTTTAATTCCTCATCCATACCCCCAAGGGAAATTTCTTACCAGCATTTTCTTGCCTTGGGCCCCAACCTGCCGCTGTAATGCTGGGGCACACTGTCCTTAGCAAAATACCCATTTTCCAACTGTCCTTATCTCCCAGTTCCCAGCCCTTCCTGCCTACTAGAGAAAAAGGCCAACTAGCTCATTTACCTGGTACTTTCTTTTGTATACCTATTGGTTCCCATTATTGGACTCTCAGAGCAAAGACATCTTTTGCCCTTAGTTAAATCGTGCCTTATCCTTGAAATGTGGAAGCTGCTAAGTAATTTTCCTTTTATTTGGATAGTAATCTTTACTTTCCTGTAAGACTTCTAAAGAAGACCCACGTGCTCAAAATAACAAATGGCATATGTTTCAGCAAGCCTTCTTTCCCCTGATTTTTTTTTTTTTCTTGGCTAAGGTTTTGATAAAAGAGTCTTTGGAGATTCAAGTCCTTTGTTGCTTAACAGAGGAGACAGAATACAGAGAGCCATGCGATCCAGCTTTTGCTTCCATGGAACAACATATTTCAACTCAAAATCCTGATTGAGTCCAAGGCAGGAAATTCAGGAATGGATTATGCAGCAGAGACAATCATTGTTAGAAGACTTGAATAAAAAGGACAAACTTGAGACTGAGAAGCCAACAAAGCCCTCCGGACAGAAGGGAATGTATGAGTTGAGCCTTGAGAGAGAAGTAGGATCACGTCCCAGGAATGCTAGGGAACCATTTTCTTCTGTTTCATTTGACTCTGGACATCTTGACTGAAAATGTGGCCTAAAATGTCTATTTTGTCTTGATGATATGGTTTAAAGGAAAAAAACACAATGTTAGTTTACTCCACAAAGAAGTAGAGCAAGTTCACTTATTTTCACCAAATTTGCTAAGCTATCAATGAGCTCAAGATACTCTTTGATTCTGCAGTTTTTCCTCATTTCACCAAAGATGATCATTTACAATCCGCTATGGAGAAGCACTGTGCGAGGTGATAAGAACCAACGTGAGGGAACAAACACAGTAAGACATGGCCTGCCTGGTAACCGAGTGAGGGAGACACAGATGCACATAGAGCCCTGCCAAGCCATGTAGTAACAGTGTAACAGAGACGTCCAGCAAAAGCCATGGACACAGAAGGTGACCAACTCTCTCCAGGGATGGTGGTTGGTTCTAAGAGGAGGTGACATCTGAGCTCCTTCTCAGAGGATGAGAGGAGATGATTGGGTAGCAGGAGGAGAGCATCCGAGGAGAGGAAGCAGACAGTGCAAAGGCGGACAGCACAATGAGTGCCTGGAGTTGAAGTTACATGGAAAGAGACCTAAAGAGGACACTGGGACAAACGCCTGGGCCATATGCTTAGGATGCTAATGCTCAAAATGGGTGCCAAGGGATGCTGTGGATGCCACTGAGCCAGAGACTGGTCAAGGTCAAGGGGCAAGAGATGTCATAAGACAGGCTGAGTGAGCAGGGATTCTGTCTGCACCCAACCCCACTTTCTCTGAAGAGCAGGGATGCTTCAGTGGTTTATAGATTGGGATTCCATATTACATTTCATTGAGGAAAAAAAGAAAACTGAAGCTTCAGAAAAAAGATCAGGTGACAATGAAAAGTAGGAAAATGACAAGTGTATATTTGTGATCTAGAGAGACAATTCCAGCATTGGCTACAAAGTAAATTGGAAAATACCAGGACCAATAAGGTGTTTATAGCAGTTGTTCAGGCAAGAGGTGATGAAACCTTGAAGAAAGGCATGATGTAAATTGGAAACAAAATGTAACCATTACAAGATTTTTCAAAGGTACTTCCAGGGATTTTGTAAGGTAGGAAAATGTTCCAGAGATCTAAGACTGCGGGGTGAAGAGAGAAAAATGAGTAGTACATAAAACAGCTTAGTCATTTTACTTAGACCTGTGCCCCTTACAATAGCAGGAGGGGTGGTACGGTTAGTCACCAAAATGATTTTATTGTCAATGGTTAAATGGGCCCGTTTAGGACGTCTTCATGACCCAGTCTTCCTTATAAAGGTAATGCAGCCGACAGCTGGTAGTGGGGTGGAGGGGGAGCAGCAAAAAGGTGTCAAATGCAGACTGGGAATCCCAGAAAGGTTTAGTAATTTCTCTGTTGCGGATGCAAGTAAGGTTCTCCATGCAGAACCAGAGGATAGCACGCTTTGGGGAGTGACCTCCCTGGTCTATTTGCGGAATCTCTGAGCTCGCAGCAGTAGGGTTTTCCTCTTCCCTGCTCTGGTTGTACCAGGTTCCTAGACCTCGCTAATGCCTGCTTACCTCCCCTCCTCTCCTCCAAGATCTCTCCTCCTCTGTGCATTACCTACCAGCCAGTCACCCTCTCTCTTCACAAACTGTTAAAGACTCCAGAACCCAACGGTGGAGAAGGAAAAGGAGAGGGAGACCATCATTCTGGCCGAGACTAAGATTAGAAATGTAAAATATAATTAGACACTAAGCGAGCTACAAAGATTAAATTCCTGCCAGCCGGTTTCCTGTGCTCATAAAACTAAGAGGTCTCCCCAAATTCTGTTGCATCTGATATAGATATAGGTATAGAGAGCGCTAGAGATAGAGATGAGATAACTATAGAGAAGAAACAGAGATAGAAAAGAGATATAGATATATTGATATAGAAATATATATATATATATATATATATATATATATATATATATATATATATATATATTCACTCATTTTCCTTAATTTTGAGAGGATCCTAGTTTTCCCAAGAAGAGCAGTGATGGTACACCTTTCCTGCCGCATTTATAAATATTGTTTCTAACTTAAATAAAATATTTACATAATTAAGTGCTAAATACGAGATGTTATTTCTTAAAGCCATGTGCACATTCGTAAGTCAAGCCTAAACTAGAGCAAAAGAAACCAAGACCCAGAGTACCTTCTAGGAGACTCAAGGAGGGGCAGAAAGTATTGTTTTTAACCCTCAGAGCATCTTCAGTGCTGGGTATTTCAGCTGCTGTGTCATCTTCACTGGAAGGAGGGTGAGTCTGGCTGGCAGGAAAGAAAGTAAACCCAGAGGTAGTAGTTGGCAAAGAGGGACATTTTGTTAATCAAGAGATCTTTCTCCATCAAAACTTAGAGCCTCCGTTTTTTGTTTTTTTTTTCAGTCAATTCTACTCCATCCTCAAGCCCTCTCGCATTCTCTGTGAATCATTCCCCCTTCTCACACTAATCCATAATGACGGAACTCTGAACTAGCATTATGGTGAAACGGTTAAGATCTGGGGACCTTGGGATCGGTCAGGTTTGAGTTTAAGTTCTTGTTCTGATAAAAATGTATTGAGCGAATGCTGGCAAGTTATTTAACCTCTCTGAGCCTCAAGGTCATAAACCTAATATTCACAGACTCTTGGCTCCACATCAGGCACTGTTTTAAGCACTATACGTCCATTATCTCATTTAATGTCAACACTGTAAGTTAAGTTCCGTGATTATTCTCATTTCATAGATGAGGAAATAGAAGCAAAGAGAGGGACAGGGACATCCATGTTCAAAAGGTCACATGGCCAGTAGCAGAGGCTGTATACACTGAATATCTAGGAAGGAGTGCTCTCTCTGTCACACAGAAAGGCCAGGCCACAGCTGGAACCAGGACCTGGTGATGAGATTCCAGACACTGGCACTACCCACTACACCCCTCGGCCTCCCCACCCCTTCTCCCCACACCTGTGCACTGAGGTTGTAAATTAAAGCTATAATTCAAGAGATAAGTATACAATCCCTGGTATGGTGCCTGACACATAACCAACTCTCCATACATGGAAACTTTGTTAGTATCCCTTAACACTTAGATGTTCCCTTGTATTATTAGCTTTGTGGCAGTCCTATCTTCTTACCATCCTGCAGTATCCCTGATGCATTAGAGATAATTCTAGATTGAGACAGTATGTGTTGCTGTGGGTTTTCCCAAGTTTAATCCAAAGGAATCAGCATTATGGCAGAATATGTCTTTATACACATTCTTGTCTTATGTCTTCATAACACACATTGGCTTGAAAACACATATGAGTCACTGACTGCCATAAACCAGAGATCACAAGAAAGAAAAAGAGAAAGAAAGACAACAAGAAAGGAGGCAGGAGTGGAGGCAGGGAAGGAGAAAAGAGGAAGGGAAAGAGAGAGAGAGACTGGAATTCTGTCTCCTTTTCAAATATCTTTAAGCATCCTTAAGACAAGCTGTGACACTCCTCTGTGATAACATTCCTCTATTTGTCCCTAACCCCACCTTCCAAGGGTGATCTGTGTTTGTATTAACCACCATGTAGGGAAATCTTTTATCCCTTTTAAACGTCAAGCAAAATCAAGCATGTGACAGTCATGAAACTCCCGTTCTGCTCTAACAGAATCGGTATTGCTACCTTAGGAATCGGGGACGTAAGTCCTCTGTAAAGTTGTCAAGGAGGATCTATTTTTGGCCCCCAGTCTGTTTTGGCAGTGATGAGAAAAAGCGGGCCAGAAGAACTGAAAAATAGTGGAGGGCATCTGCAATATCCGTGAAAGGGACACGGAAGGCACTTGCATATGTCAGATGGAGGAGAAAATTTGAAACAAAAGGAAAATCTGGAGGCAGATTATTTAACATTCATTTATGCATTCATTCAACAAATATTTGCTGAGTGCCTACTTGGTACAAAGCACTGCACAGGGTGTGATCTTATGGAGGATATAAATATTAAACAGGCTCAGCTCCTGCCCTTACAGTCAATCGGGGGAGATAAGGCATGCACGTATTTATTATTTAGTGGTGTTGTGTAAACATTTCAGGTAGGAATCTGTGGGCTAAAAGGCTGTGTTAGTGATTCTGCCAAGAGTGAAGACAGAAATCAACCTGGCGCATGCCATCATCTGCCAGCACATGGCATCAGCCTTTTGGCCTTTTCATAAACCAACAACTCACATGCCCTGTGCCATGGGCCCAGACTTTCTGGAAATGCAGTTACTGAGTCCTCTCTTTTTCAGAGGTAACAGTGGCAACTTGAATTACCCTGAAAATCCTATATTCAAGGACAGAGGATTTCAACACTCTAAAATGGATGGATTCAGAAATTTCAGGGAGGCGGGGTCCCATGGTGGCTTAGCACAGAAGCTTTGGAGGCACAGACATGGGTTTGCAACCTGCCTTTTGGCTCCTTGACAACAAACCTCTCTGAACCTCTGTTTCTTCCTTTGTAAACTGTTAGTTGAGAAGATTTTCTGAAATAATGCACTCTGAAATAGAATATTCAAAAAACATACATTGGTAGTACATAGGATGGTCAAAAAAAAAACTGATTAAATTGAAGTTGCCATGGTCATTTTGTGTTCAAAGAGTTCTGTACCGCGATACTAAGTTTTAGTCCTGCACCTATTCTCCGTTTTCCCTTGTGTCTTGTGTGATACTATGTTCACCATCTCATTGCTCTCTACCTCATTTATTAAATCGTTGTGGTAAAATGTACACATCATAAAATTGACCATTTTGACTATTTTTAAGAGCACAGTGTGGTACATTCACATTAAGTGTATTCACATTGCTATACAACCATAACCAACATCCATATCCAGAACTTTTTCACCTTCCCAAACTCAAACTCTGTGGCCATTAAGCATTAACTCTCCATTTCCCCTCCCCCAGCCCCTGAAAGCCACCATTCTACTTTCTGTCTCTATGAATGTGACCATTCTAGGTACCTCACATAAATGGAAGTGTACCATAGCAGTCTTTTTGTGTCTGGCTTATTTCACTTATTATAATCTCTTCAAGGTTCATCTATGCTGTAGCATCTATCAGAATTGCATTCTCTTTTAAGGCTGAATAATATTCCATTGAACATATATATCACATTATGTTTATCTATTCATCCACTGCTGGACATTTGGGTTATTTCTACCTTTTGCCTGTTGGGAATATTTGTATGTGCAACCCTTCCTCATTTTTAAAAACAATGTCTTGAAAATATTAATGCTGTATTTTAAAAATATCCTCTTATCCCTCTGAGTGACAATATAAAGATTGGTGAAGTAATTTCTCTTTAAACTACTCTGGGATCATGGTGGGAGTATGAGAAAAGTATTTTATTTTGGTCCTATAGAATGTTCTTCAATAAATCTCTATAATCACAAGGCAAGCACCCTTGTAACCAGCATAAGTTTTGTCAATACAGACTGACTATTTTTAAAAAATAAATTGCTAAATGTAAAAAAAAATTGGAAAAATACTATTGTTGAACTTTTAAAAAGTATTACATTTTTCCTATAAGTAAATAAGGCCTATAGAATTATAAAGATTGGCTAACAATGATTCAGGAGCTAAAATCCAGCCCACTGCCTGGTTTTCTATGGCCTACAAACTAAGAATGGGTTTCACAGTTTCTTAACAGTTGAAAGATTGTAAAAAGAATACTACTTCATGACATATGAAAATTATACAAAATTCATATTTCAGTGTCCATAAAGTTTTATTGGAACACAGAGACATCCATTCATTTAGATATTACCTATGGCTGCTTTTGAGCTGCAATGGCAGAGATGAGTAGCTGTGATAGAGACTATAAAACTCTCAAATCCTAAATATATATGATCAGCCCTTTATAGAAAACAAATTTGCCAACCACTATTGTAAATCATTGATCTAGTCTCACTTCCTCATTTATAGCTAACAAAAACCCAAGGCCTAGCCTAAGTGTCACGTCAGACCAGAGACTTCCAAGTTGAGCGTGGCTAAAAGGAATCCAATTTTTCAACTCCACACCTGAGTTTCTAAACCACGTCCCAGTGTATTCCTGGGTTTCAGTATACTAGCTCACCTTAACAGATGTAGATCATAAATGAAAACAATCCTTGCTGCATGTTACTCATGCAAGAAAGTCTGTCTCTATTCTTAATGTTCTCTGCTAAATGCCAGGAGTAAAGAAATGTATGTTTAGTTGTTAACTTGGAGAGGGTCATATGGGTTCATGTCTCTGTATGCCGACCTTTGTCTTTAATTTTGTGAGCACTATTTCATATGATGAAGTACTTCCCAACTGTTTTCAGGTTGAAACCTCAATGACTTACTATGTCATAAGGCTCTTCTTGACCTGGCTTCATCCTGCCTCCCCAGTCTTGTTTCCCCGTCCTTGCTTTCTGACCTTCCCACTTTGTCCTCCAGGCTCGCAGGAATTCCACAAACTCTCAGTACCCACTGCAAATATATCTCACCTCCAAGTCTCTGTTCATGTTGGCCCTTCACCAGGGACACACTAATCTCCTCAATCCTCCAGCAAAGCCCTTTTCATCCTCCAAGATCCAGTCTAAATGCCTCTCATTGTGAGTGGCCTCCCCAGTTCCTACCGCAGACTAAAGTAATAACTCTTTCTTTCATTGTGGATTGCGGTCAAAATCATTTGAGGAATGTTGCATGAAAACATCTGAATTCGTTGTGACAATAGACAAGAAGTTATTTCTATAGTTTAACAGACAACGTGACATCAAAAGGGAAGGTCCACAGACATTTGTCAACGTTTAACTCACAGAGACATGAGTCAATGCTATCTGATCATCAAACTTCACAGAAGCTTATACTAACTCTATGTGTTCTTACAGCCGTTTTTGTCATAATATGTAGATATCATCACTACAATTTGAGTCATGGCGCTTTACGCTACTATGTACAAATCATATGTTTTGAAAGTGAAAATTTCTCTAGTGTTCATTATGAAAGGGCATTCTGAAAACTAGAATCATGAACTCAGAGCCTCATTTTGATTGGTTCCCACCCAATAATTAAAGTCTTGACTGAACTGAATTTTATGTTTGCGTTTTCTTAACTCTTGTTGGATAGATAAGGCCTCAGTGTTGACACTGAGCAACTCAGTTCATACAAAGCTTCCTGAAGATGAGATGGCAGACAAGGGAGACTACAGGGAGTTCGGTGTGAATTACAGATTTGGATCTTGATGTCTCATAATCAGTTAGGTAACTATAGTGACTTGAAGAAACGTAAGTAGCATGGTCTATAGGCCGTTTGGATCTGTCTACCATTGTTTCATTGTCGCCCTGTTGATTTTCTTTCTCTTCCCTCATGTGCACTGACCACAGGGACAACAGGGTCTCCACTGGGCTGAACTTTGGAACAGCCATCTATCCTCCAGCAGTCCTAAAATTTTCTCTAAAGATAATTGCAGAGGTCAAAAACACTGGCATTGTGTCAGAAAACCTGGGCCCAAGACTTTTTTCCTCTCACTGCATGTTGTTTTGATCAAGTCCATCTCTTTTTGGGCTATTTCCTTATTGGTAAAATAATACGAATTCTTACCTCCTAGTTTGTTTTTTGAGAATTATATTACATGATATTTTTTTTCAAAGTTGAGCACACCAATTAAGAGGATGACACTTATACAGAAGGTAATTCGTCTCAAACACATCCTGCCAGTTGCTCACCAGGTGCTGACAAAGGGCCTTACTGCATTGGGAACCATATCCACTCTTGAGGAGCTCACATCCAGTTCACAGAGAGGCAGAAAAGAAACAAATACATAAGTACAAATGGTGCTGGGTGCCACAAAGGAGTGGACAGCTGCCCTAAGAGAGAGAAAACACCTCTAAGGAGGTGAGATATAAGGTTTAGTACCTACAGGCTGAGGAAGCATCAACCATGGCAAGGGGGTAGAATCCAAGTGGATGGTTAAAAAGTAATCAAAGCCATACTGCACTGAGACTAGAAAAGCACTGTTCCCTGTGGCAGAAGATGTTAATCCCCTCATCTCTGTCACATGTAGAAGAAGGGATTGCATACCACGCTGGCCCTTTCTAAGCAGGACTCAGGGTGGTGGGCAATGTTGGAAATCCTGAAACTTCATGGAGCACGCCACCCACGCACAGCACCATCAGCAATGGTGTGTGAAGAAGGTGCTTAGGCATTTTCTGTAGTGTCATACTGAGAGCACAGGTCTGTCTTCCTGAGGCAAGCCTCAGTCATACCTCTGTCGGAGACTGCAGCACAACCTATATTCATTCATTCATTCATTCATTCATTCAACAAACATTTACTGTGGGTCACATGATCTGTAGGCTTGACACTGTGCTAGGTACTAAAGAAAGATAAAGACAGAGTCCCTGCCTTCTGGGAGCTCAGAGTCAAGCCCAGAATAGACATGTAAACAGAAGAGGCCAGTGGAACACATCACAACATGAAGGAGTACAAGGTATGATGGAAGCACAGAGAAGGAGACTCACTCAAACCAGCCGGGACAGCAGTTAGAGGGAAGCTTCCCAGAATAGCCATGTTTTGTCCAATAGTGTTAGGCATGAGATAGCACAGCTATTTGGGACATTGTAGGTGGTTCCATACAGTTGGAGCAGAACCTTTGCCTTTCAGGAGACAAAGGAGAAGAAGAATAGGCCTGTAGGGCTGGGTCTCATGTGCATGTCTAAGAATTTGGGTATTGTGTTCTAAAGGTTATGAATCACTAATAAATGGTTCTAAACAGAGAAGTGATGCATTTCTTCTGCATCCATAAGAAAACGGTATTATATTTTACATTTAACTTTTAGAATTTCTATATACATATAAATATAGAAATCGTAAGTGTGCAGCTCAGTTAATTAGAAATTATATTTTAGGAGGGGATGTTGTTATTCAATAGTAACTCACTAACATAGTCTATCTCATATTTTGGTAACTGCAGGTATTTGCTTCTTTCTCTACAGGTAAATCTAAATCCAAACCTAAAGTTTCAACTTAAAATGAAGACGTTATTTTTTCTGGCCTAAATTATGGATAGAGTTGTACAGATGAGGGATGTAAAGGAAAATCAGTCAACAAGACGTCCCTAAGTGTTGTGTGGCTGTCAGGCTTCATTCTGGCTAAGGCCGTCGGTAATGCGAGTGAGTGAGGAAGGTAATACCCCATGTATTGGGGGGGGGGGGGGGGGGGGCAGGGAAGTTATTTCTGGGACACATGTAGAAATGAGACCATCAGGGCAGACACCTCAGGAAGAGCCAGGCAAGGCAGATCTGCTCCAGCTGCCTGAGATGGATCACCCTTGAGGACTCCACATTCCTCTAGAAATCAGGTCCTCTTTGCTTCCATCTATTCCCCTTCCCAGAGGCAAACGTTAATTGACTCTCCACCAGTTGGAGATCAGCATCTTTTCGCTTTGGCTTCTGCCTCTTCTGCCACAACCAGGCAGCCCCCTCTGCTCTGGGCATTTTCCCTCTGCCTTTTATGCTTACCCATCAGTTCTGCTTATTTCTAACTGCCTCATAATTCTGCTCTCATGACGTTTCTCCGTGTGTAAGCTCCTAGTCCCGCTACCATCTGCTGCTGCTGCTGCTGCTGCTGCTACAAACAGCAGAGTCTATTTGGAGCGATTTGCTCGCTATCATTGACCTTGCTGGGCAAAGCTCTGTGCCGGGCCACATCACAAACTACCGGCCTGCCTGTATTCCGGCTCCCCTGGTGTCTCCCCTGGTCCAATCGGCGGGGCCCGGACAATAGGACAGGTGAGGCAGAATATGAAATTCCTCCAGAATGAGAAATTACTTGGGCTGTTCCCTAAGCAGAGACTGTGAGCTTGAGATTTCCCTCCAAATCTGGGATGGAAGCAAACACTGTATTGATCTGTTTGTGATAATGGCAAAAGCCCACCTTCAAGTGGTTCTATGGCAGCTTTCGAATCCAAACAAATGCAATGGGAGGATGGTATGGAGCTGATGATTGCTTCAGAGAAGGGGTAGAATGAATCCTACTACTGCATTTTTGCCACCTACGAGGCTCTCTGAGTACTGGCTTAAAACAGTGTGAAATGGACCAGGTTTCTCTCCTGCTTAAAGCCTTCCCAAGCTTTCCCACTGTGCTCGGAATAAAAGTTCCCCTCTCCCCATGGCCAGTCGGGCACTGCCTGATCCAATTCCTGCCTCCTCTTCAAACTGAACCTATAAGTCTTTCCCACTCACTCACCAAGCTTCAGCCATGCCAGCCTTTCCTCTGTGACTCAAATGCTATACTACTTCCTTAGCTCAGAGTGTTTGTACATGCTGTTCCCTCCACCTAGAACGCTCTTCCTTCAGCTCCCATGGGATTGGACTCCTCATTCCTTAGGTCCCAACTCAAATGTCACCTCCCCAAAGAGATCTTTCATGACAAACTGAATCAGAAACTCTGGGGGTGGGCATAGCAGTCACTGAATTTTAAGGACCACTGTCTAAAAGACCATATGGAAAGAATTATAGTACCTGCAAGCCAGAGAGAGTCTGAGGTCCAAAGGACTTTTGCACCACTACAAATTTATTCAGATACATGAATTTGTATATACTTATGTGTTGTTTATGTGATAAGTACTATGAAGACAATAAGATGCCATTAACCCCAAGGTTCACAAAAACCTTTTCCTTTATTTATTAAACAGGGAGGTGGCAGTGGTAGACATCTCTAGATAAGATAGAGAAGGCGTCCTGTGTTACTGAATCTGCCTTGAGTTGAGATGTGAATATAAGGGGGTGTCTGAGGAGCTGGGTGGAGGAAGGTCCAGGAAAAGGCCTTGGAGAAGAAAAGGCCTTGGTGTGCTTGGGAAGTGGAAAGGAGACCAGTGTGTCTGGAGCACAGAGCCAGGGGTGGGGAGAAAGAGGAGTGTGAAGAATGAGGCCCGAGCCGGACTATACATGGCCATGGTGAGCGGTCTGGATTTCGTTCCCCTGGCAATGGGCAGTACCCGGGGTACTGGAAGCAGTCAAGTGACATAAAGAAATTCTCAGTTTTAAAAGACCACTCTGGATGCTTTGTGGAAAATGGATCGTGAGGGTACAGGTGTAACTAGTAATATTAATAACACACTTATGAGACTTGCCATGTGCTCAGCACTACTTTAAATCCTTTATAAGGAGTTACCAAATCCTACAGCATGCCATGAGGTAAATACTGTCACTCACTCCACTTTTTGAGTAAGACAACTGAGACACAGAGAGGTCAATAACTTTTATGAGATCCGACAGCTGGTAAGTGGCAGAGCTAGGACTCAAACCCAGACAGCATGAATTCAAAGTCTGGGCTCATAACCACCATGTCAAAATAGGCATATTATTCCTGCCTTCCCTCCTGACAAAGGACAGCTTTGAGCTTAAAATAGTATGCTCTAATAAAGTGCTTTGAATACTAAGGAGGGTACTGTGTGAATTTAACAATGCCATTACATTGTATAAATATAACTCATTAAACAAAGTATAATGAATTGGCTCCTAATCTTCTGTATATTGCGGTGAAAAGCAGCACTAATATTTGCAGCATGAAAAAGTATTAACACATTCATTAAGTAGAGTCCTGCTTACCCTTTACTCATTAACTTTAATCGTCTATGAAATGCTTGAACTAAACTAACCTGTCAGCCCCAGAGTCATTAGTGTTTGTCTGCAAAAGATGATGCTTTAATTTTTAGGGTATGTTTTAATTTTACAGGCCAGCAAAGAACCCAGATCAGTCACTATTTTCCCTTAATGGTACTTGTGATCAAGATACCGAATAAGATTTAAGCTAAGAAATCATTATCCTTCAGTATAGCATCACGGACCGGATCCTAATTTATATAACAGTTGCGCTTATTTCCCTTCACTTTTCCAAATATGAGAGCTTCTATTTGGCCTTTAAGTAACAATATACATGCTGAAACAGAACATATTTCTAGTTTTTAAATGGTATATTTCTTATGTCTGAGTCAACACAGGGAACTCAATGTGTGACACTGCATAACCAGGAATATCAGAAAAGTCGTTCTCAATCTTTTGAGGTATGACAGACACCTTGAGTATACTATGGACCTCTTCCCAAGAAAAATGTACGTATATACAGTTTTGAGAGGTTCACAAAGCTGCCATAGTGTATCTTCGTGTCACTAGGAATCCCAGGGTAAGAACTGGTGTTTTAATTTAAGTTGACTACTTAGAAACAATTAAAGTTTATCCCTACTTGATGATACAAGCCCTTCTTTGCAGAAAAACACTGACTAATAAGTGCAGAAGGGAGAATAGAAGTAGAAAATTCACCACTGGAAAAATTTGGATATGGAGTTGATATTAGTTGGTTTTAGGAAATTACTGTTTCTTTTCTTAGATGGTATAGTAGCATTTGATATGCAGGAGATGTGCTTATTTGGGGGGAATGTTTGCTAAAATATGTAGGGATCAAAGGTCATGATGACTGGAACTTACATGGAAAAGGTTCAAGATAGACAGGTGATAGATGATATGGATGGATGGATGGATGGATGGATGGATGGATGGATGGATGGATGGAGATAGATAGATAGATAGATAGATAGATAGATAGATAGATAGATAGATAGATAAATTTTGGACTGAATCATGTCCTCCCCTCAAATTCATATGTTGAAACCCTAATCATCAATGTGACTGTATTTAGAGACGGCTTTTAAAGAAGTAATTAAGGTTAAATGATGTCATAAGCATGGGGCCTTAATCTGAGAGGACTTGTGTCCTCAAGAGGAACAGACAGGAAGAGTTTGCATGCACGGAGAAAAGACCATGTGAGGATACAGAGAGATGGCAGTAGCCTGCAAGCCAAGAAAAGAGGCCTCAGGAGAAACTAAATCTGACAACAATTTGATCTTGGACTTCCAGGCTTCAGAACTGAGAGAAAATAAATTCCTGTTGTTTAAGTCCCCCACTGTATGGTATTTTGTTATTGCAGTCCTAGCAGACTAAGATAGATAGTCAGATAGATAATAGATTGATGGAGATAGAGAGATAGAGAGATAGATAGATAGATACATGATTAATAGATGGATAGATGATAGATAGATGCTTGACAGATGGATAGATAGATGATGGATGGATAGATAGACAGATAGATGATAGATAGATAGATAGATAGATAGATAGATAGATAGATAGATAGATGATAAATATGGTAGATAGATTAAATATGGAAAATATTAACAATTATAGAACTTAGGTGGTCGGTATATGGTTTCTATTTTACTGTTCTTGCAAAATTTATGACTGAAATTTTCATAATAAAAATTTGAAGGAGAAACATCCTTGCTTTTGAGCATTTGGGGTATGGGAAAACCATTAACGTAATTTGAAGGTCTAGGGGGGAAAGTAGGATTTACATAGATAGTCTAAAATAAAGAGCTGATATTACAAGATGGAAAAGAAATCTCAGTTGTAATAGGTCTAAGATTAGGGAAGAAGTTAATACAGGAAGGTCTCAGGTTAGGATCATAAATTGTTTCAGCCCATCTTAGTTCCAAGTAAACCGTGACTTCTTGCAGATTTTATTTAATACTTTCTACATACAACTATTAACCTTGATCACTAGAGTATTAATTTTTTGAGGAAACTTAAAAAACATTGATCTGATTTATGGTTTACCAGAGTTTGAGAATATTATCAGTAAATATGGCAGGTAGAACTGATATGGAACAAAGCTCTCCCACTACAAACATAGTCATTGGATAAAAAGAATTTTAATGCATTGCTAGAACATGTAAGAAAAACTGGATAAATGGAGAGACATACCAACATTCTTGGGTGGGGAAACCCAAGATATCAATTCTCTCCACATTTATATATAGATTCAATGTAATTCCAATCAAAATCTCAACCAGATTTTTTATGTATCTGAAAAAACCAGATTCTAAAATATGTATTGAAGACAAAGGTTGCCAATAACAGGAAAACAATATTTCTACATAAAAAGAAGAAAAAGGTTGGATGACTTGTCCGAACACATACTAAGCTCTCGTTATAAAATAGCATTATAGCATGGTATTGATGTGGGATAAACAAATTTTAAAAAATACAAATTGGGTGACAAATACACAAATCAATATAGAGATGATGTATTATAGAATTGTACACTTGAAACCTATGTAATTTTATTAATCAATGTCACCTCAGTAAATTTAATTTTTAAAAATTCCATAAAATAAAATAAATTAAAAAGAAATACAGAACAGAAAGTCCAGAAACTGACTCATACAAATATGAAAAATTGATGTATCATAAAAGGGACTTCACATATTAGTAAAGAAAGGATGGGTTTTTGAGTAACTGGTACTTGGACAATAGCTATGCATATTGAAATATGGAATTAGTTCTCTCACAATATAAACAAAAATCCATTTAATTTAGGAAAAATTTAAGTAAAACTTTATAGACTTAGGAAAGAATTTATTTCAATATGAACAAATAAACAAACAAAGAAACCGTAAAGGAAAATACTGATATTTTTGACTACACCAAAGTGAACAACTTCTGGACATTAAAGGACATTATTTAACATGTGAAAATAATTCACTCATTAGTAGAAGATATTTGAAATTCATACAGTAAACAGAAGATTAGTATGCAGAATATTTAGAACTCCTAAAAGTAAAAAAGACAAAGAAATTAATGGGCAAAGGCATGAACAAGCATTTCACTAAAGAGGAAACACAAAGAGCCAGTAAACCATGAAATGTTGTCCCCTTATTAGAAATAGAGGAAATACAGAGTGAAATCACAAAAGGATGCTATTTACACTCACCACATTAACAGAAATTGTAAAGTCGTACAGTCCACATGATGGCAAGAATGTGGAATATCAGTAACACACGCAGCTGATGGACATGTACATTGGCTCAACCACATTCATGCATATACCATAAAGAAAAGCTTTCATGTGAGCACCAAAATACATAGGCAAAAATGTACATCACAATGTTGTTCATAATACCAGAAAACTAGAAATAACCTAAATGATCATCATGACACTGAAGAAATATCTATATCTATAGAGGTAGGTAGGTAGATAGATGACAGGTAGATAGGCCCCTTACTATTTTAGTTTGTATTTCCTGTTAAGATATTATCATATGTAACTACTGTATAGCACAGTTATTAATATCAGAAAATTTAACAAGGATACAATATTTTTTATCTAATCTTAATTCATACTTTTATTTAATCTTCCATCTACAGTCAACTTTTCCTATTGTTTCAATAACGTATCTTTTTCTTCCAGTACAGGATCCAATCCAGGATTGTACATTACATTTATTTATCATATTGCTTTAGTCTCCTTTAATCTGTAAAAATTTCTCAATTTTTTTCTTTCTTTGTCTTTCAAGACATTGACATTTTAAAATATACAGGCCAATTCTTTGACAGAATATTCTCAGTTTATCTTTTTTATTATTAAATCTGGTTTTGAATCATAGCTATAAAGACTTCTTTTACATCTGAGTTATGGAGGAATTTATCCATGTCTCCCAGACATTTATAGTCTTATTTTTTTTATATTTAGATCTTCAATTAATTTGGAGTTTGTTTTTTTAAAAGTGAATCTAATTTTATCTCTTACCAAGTGGCTATCCAGTGGTATCAACATCATTTAGTTAAGAAAATGAAAAAAAGTGGTTTTACCCCAGTGATGTGAAATACCACCTTTGTCATATACTAGATTTCTACACGTAGGTGGTTTATTTGTGAACTTTCTATTCTGTTCCATTGTTCTGGCTACCATGTACCAGTACCATATACTATTTTAATCACAGAATCTTTGGAGTGTGCTTTGATATCTGGTAAAGTTGTTTTTTCCTCATACTTCCTCTTAGTGTTTTTCTAACATTCTTGTGTGTTTATTTTTCCTTATTAAGTTTAGAATGAACTTGTCCAGTTGCAAAAAGGAGCTTGTTGGTATTGGTGTTTTATTAGGATTGCATTAAATTTATAAATTAACTTAGAGAGAAATAACATCTTGATTATGTTCAGATGTCCTAAGCAAAACAAGAGCTGTCTTTCAAGTTCCTCAAGTCCACTTTTGTTTCCTGAACACTTTTGATCTACAAAAATGGCATTTTAATATGGTTAAACCTAATAAATGGAGAAGATTTATCATGCCTTTGGATAGGAGACTCAATATAATGAAGATGCCATTTCTTGCTAACTTAAAGCATATATTTAATAAAATTCTAATCATAGCTTCAGCAGCAATTTCATTACCCTTCATAATAATTTCAAAACTCATTTGGAAAGGTAAAAAGTCAAGGAAGATAAGAAAGAGAAGGCGGGACAGAGTCTTGCCCTATTAAAAACCAAGACTTCTCATATGCCAAAATAATTAAGACAGTGTGGTTTTAGTGCTTGGATGGACAAATGGACCAATGGAACAAAATAGAAAGCCCAGAAGCAGAACCATGGCGTATTAATCAGAATAAGCTATAGTAACAAATTAGCCCTAAAAATCTCAGCCGTTTAGCGCTTAGAGTTTACTTCTTGCTCATGCAGTGCCTGCTGTTAGTATGGATAACTGTGAGGTTATTTAACAGTCCAGGCAGCTCTATCTTGTGGCTCTGCCATCTCAGCACACATTCTTCAGGGAAGCGGAAAATTGAACAAAGATTTTTCAGTCTCATCCCAGAATTGACAAACATGGGTTCTGCTCATATGTCATTGGCCATTACTAGTTATGTGGCCCTGCTGAGCTGGAGAAGAGCTGGGAAGTAGAATCTTGGTGTATCCAGGAAGGACAGGATAACCAAATACTAGCGAGCATTTGTAATGTCTACCTTACACATGAACCATGTGAAAGAGGTGACATTACAGATGTGCGAGAAAAAAAATGGAAAATGCAAAAACTGGCAAGGAGTAAACTTGTTTTCATATAGAAAAAATATGCATATTAAATTAGATCTCTATCTCACACTACGCCCAAACATTCCAAAGGGATTAAAGATTTAAATATGAAAAACAAAACTCTAGTGTTTAGTAGAAATTAGAAGTTACTATCTTTACTAAATCTAGAAAGAAAGGGTTGTGTTTTTTTTAACAAGACAATATGTACCAACTATAAAGAAAAGAATTGATAAATTTAAGTTGGAACAAAAGAGAGCACAAACATGTTTAAAAATAAACCATAGACTTGAAGAAGATTTGCATTATATAAAAACAACAGACTATATGAAGAAATTTAAATAACTCCTTCAAATGAATAAGAAAAATAAAATAAAATAAAAGATGGATTATATAAATAGGCAGTTCTACTTCTGGGTACAAAGATGTTTATTAGAGTATTGTTAGTACTAGAGAAAAATTAGAAACAAGCAGAATGTTCAAGCTTAGAGAAATGGAAGAACATGCTATGGTGTGTCTCATATAATGGAATTCTAAACCAGTTAAAATGAAGATCTAGGTCCACTTGTATCAATATGGAGTTAGAACACATAATGTTAAATAAAAAAGCAAGCTGTAGAATATGTATAATAATGATGCCATTTATTCTGTATAATCTGTATCCCTATTGCTTATGCATACACATACACCTAGTCAAACATAAAATCATGGAAAGAAGGGACACCTGTCTACTTCAAGATAGGGGTTTCCCTTGAGAATGGAGGGGAATAGGCTTGGAAAGAGCCTTCCCAATTCTATCTGGAGTATTTTGTTTTTTCCCATCACTTCCCCATGGAAGATCTGAAACAAACATGGCAAACTGTTAAGTTTAATATTTATTTAATCTTGGTAGCTGATAACTTCGTTAACTTTCGGTAGTTGGTAAATTTGTTATATTGCCCTCTATACTTTTCTATGTGTTAGATACATTTCTGAATATTAGGTGAAAATAAAAGAAAGCACTTAGAAGACCTGATTTGTTAAAAATGTATTCTATTTAATGAAATCAGAGCTCCCTAATTAGTCAGGACCAGTGCACAGACACTATATCCATAGGTATTCACAGACACTATATCCATCTCTCAGAGACCCAACTAAATTGGGAGTAAGAAGCTTGAGTTCATCTCTCTTAGACCAGGTCCTAGTTAGTTTTCCCACTGGCTTCCTTTTAAGGTGACAGCAAACGTCACCGTGTTTTTAAGAGCAGATCCTGCCTGAACATGGAAAACTTTCAGAGGTGCACTTATGTTTGCATGTCACTGGGAAACAATTTAGTCCACAGAAGAAATAATTTAAATAAAAGCACACAACAACCTACACAGAGTAAGCAATCTCATAAATAGCCCTATTTTATGGTTACTGATACGCGTGTGTCACATTACTGCTGCTACGTAAGACACTTTGAATTCCTTAGGAAACAAATCACTATAAAATATTATTTAACATACTTTTCTTTCTATTTTTGGACATCAGTGGCATTTTAATATCTGCCATAACTTTGGTTACACTGTAAAGTCACCCATATATCATTTATGAGACTCCCAGACATCTGTTTCTTGCATTAGGTAATTAATTTAGCCCAAGTTATGGTGAATGACATATATTCAGTTGACCATCTGCCTCCATAATACAGCTCACTTTCAGGATGTAGCTCTTATTCTATGTCATACCCTCAGTATTCACTGCAGAGGAATGTCACCCAAAGTCCCACTTCTCCTCTCTGATCATTTGTATCTTGACTCTTTCCAACAAGATTTACAGGGACCCACAACTAATGCAAGGGAGCTTTCGTTTTAGAGAGATTTAGTAGATGCAATCAAATCCTTTTAAAGATAGACTGGTCAAATGGTTATAAATGGATGTTTTTATATGTGATGTGGTTTTTCTAAATAACAAATCTTATTATACATTATATATCACCGTAACAATGACAACTAAGAGCACTGCTCTAAAACAACTCTAAAGTGTCACTTCCGATGTCTGGCATTTCTTCTGGGAAAGAACAATAGTTCTCAGGATAGTGCTGTGACACCAGCTTTGAAATCATCTTGAATTTCCTATTATGTTCAAAGCTGCCTCACATGTGTTGGTATAGCAGCCTTCCTGGCTCCTTGTTCTATAAGCCTTGTTAAAGTGCATTTTCATGTTATTCACAAGGGGTTAGTTTATTGGGGGGGGAAAAAGGAAAGGGGGAAGGGGGAAACTAAGTAAGAGAGTGAGGGAGGGAGTTTTATTATTTTTCAGAAGATTTGCACTAGAGAATAACATGTGTGTGTATGTGTGTGCTTTAATCTGAAATTTGGTTTCCGTCATAACATTCAAAAATCACTTCATGATGGCATTATTCTTATTTTCAATTGCCATATTGCTGTCCCCACCTTACCAAGAATTGTGGGTGAATAATTCATCCTAATTTCTACTTGTCTGTGTTTTCTAACTTTTTTTCAATGAGCACATATCAATTCTATCAGCAGAAAAAAAGAGGCAGTTTAATTCAAAAATGTTTTAGGGTTTGCCAAACTATTGTGATTATTTCTTCCTTATCAGGTTCTACCACTCACAGATGGAAAATATGATAGTAACTGGGAATAACTTTATATCTACTGCTTTGCAGCAAATTTGAGGTAACTATATCATACTAGCTACAAATTCATTATTGGGTCCTTTTTGTTCCTATGAGATTACAGTACTCAACTAGCCAATGTTAACAACTAGCAAAGCACATGTAAACACCATTTGTGCTACTGATATTTTAATAGGCTTTCTTTGCTGTAAGGTCTCTTGACACCATAATATGATATATATATATATATATATATATATATATATATATATATATATATATATGCAAATAGCACTGAAATAGTTAAATAATCATATAACATAAGTGGATTGATAATTAGATCCCCACAAATTTAATATACTATGACACTCAGCTAAAATAAAGAATGAAACAGTAAAACATGATTTTTATCTACTAGATTAAACCAGGCTAAATAGATAAATATGAGGTGTGATCAAAAACTACAGACATTGTTTAAATAAATAAAAATTATTACAGTAAAAGACATATTGCCATTAATCCCTCTCAAAATACTCCCCCCGCTTCAAACACACTTATCCCATTATTCTTGCCACTTTCTGAAGCAGTTCTGGAAGTCCTCTTTCGTGAGCGTCTCTAGTTGTGCTGTCGTGGGTGCTTCTATGTCCTGAATCCTATTGACTTTGGGGAAGAGCCAGAAGTCTCACGGTGCCAGATCTGGTGAACAAGGTGGATGAGGACACACCATAATGTTTTTATTTGACAGAAATTGCCATTTACCAGAAGTGATGTGTGACATGGAGCAGTCATGATGGAGGATGATTTACGGCACACTTTAAAACACACCTTCTCTCAACCATAGCTCGCACCCAACTGACTGCACCGATCAAATTGAACTTGTCACACACTGTTACTAAGGTTTCACACAGTGCTTCCTCTATTGAAGATCCCTGCCTTTCCATTGGATGGCTCTAGGCAGCAGCATTCACAGTAGTTTTTTTATCGCAACAGAAAGGCTCCATGTCACACATTGCTTCTGGTGCGGCAATTTCTGTCAAATAAAAACACTATGGTGTGTCCTCATCCACTTTATTTACTGGATCTGGCACCATGTGACTTCTGGCTCTTCCCAAAAGTCAAAATGACCATGAAAGGTGAACATTTTGAATTGATTCAGGACATCAAGGCAGCCACGACAGCACAACTAAAGACACTCACAAAAGAGAACTTCCAGAACTGCTTCAGAAAGTGGCAAGAACGATGGGATAACTGTGTTCGAAGCAACGGAAAATGTTTTGAGGGGAGTTAACAGCAATGTGTCTTTTACTGTAACAATTTTTTTTTTTAAATTTAAACATTCACTGTATTGTTTGATCACACGTCATATACAGGTCGTAAAGGTCAATAACCATAGAATCACAAGCATTCTTAAGTGTGTCACATTTTTTTTCCTTCAAGGCCTTATTCAAATTTTACCTCTCTCTGGAGGCTTTTTCCTGTTATTTCTAGAATGTTTTTGTCTTCCCTGGAGTTCTCCACAATTTATGCCTTTTATTACAGGACTTACCACTATCTCATACTGTATTGTCCCCTTACTGAGGTGCACATTTTAACATTTTGGAAATTGAGATACATATAATTTGTATCTACATTTAATGTGGTACTGTTTTCCCTTCTCCTTTCCCGTCTGCCCCCCACCACCCCCCCATCAGCTCTCACTAAATCAAGTGGAAGGATTTTCAGTTGATCAAGCCTGGAAACAGCCTTGCAATTCACCTACTTGGAAGATAGATAGCACATCTGTTGACACTTGTATTTTCTAAGAATGTAGATTATAGTGCTTACAGGATAAAGACCTGGGGGAACCTCAGGCTCTCTTAGACTGAGAGAAGAGAAGAATTTTTAAGAGGTGATCACCATCAGCGGGAATTTGGGGGCTTATATAATTGGAGTGCCAGCCAACGATTTCTCCTTCATCTCTCCATTAGTGTTCTAAGTCTCAACCTCAGAATGATCTTGTGATAGTATAAGTGTCTATAGAGCAGCAAATGAATCAGACTACATACTTTGTATAAGCGACTTAAAATTCAAAGTCCTAACTTGCTTTCCTTTCTCTAACGGACACTGTGCTGGGCCACCCAGAGGCCTCCACTCTCTCAGGACTGAGGTGTCCACTTCCCCAGCTGCTGGGAGTGCTGGTGGCTGACAGCCATGATTGAGTCCTGCTGTAGAGGGTGTTCTTCATTAAAGAGGAACTGCCTAACCTAAGCTCACATTGCCTTCCTGGGAGCAGCCCACATCCAGGGACAGCTCAGAGATATAAAGGCCAGGCCCCCTTCCCCAACTTGGGATGACAATGCTGAACCACCCCAGCTCCAGAGCAAACCATGCAATTGGCTGGGGTTTTGGTCATAAGTGCATCACGGCTCAATTTCTTCGTCTGCCCACTCCTTATTTCTTCTCCTTCCCACAAGAGTCTATCTGGAGATTGTTACCTCCCAGGGATCCTGATCTGTGATGGTGTGTTAGGAAGCACCCCAAAAATGATTTAAATGTTAATATTTTGGAGCTGGATCATCCACAAGCCAGTTAATAATAAAACCCTTATTACTGATGGTAGGTAGAATATGGATAGAAGCTAGCATGTGGCAAAACTGTTACCGATAGCCAACTGGGATGGTACACCAGTGAAATGGAATGCTTAGCAGATCCAATGCATGAAGCAGTTGAGAAATACAAAGGCCATAGTAATCAAAAGGTAATTCATCCCCAATTATAGATGAAGTGTGAACGCCTAAGCCTGCTTTGCAGCGTATGAAGTGACCCTCATCTCCTGTCACTGGAGGACAGACAAATCAAGAACCAAGCTCAAAACACATAAGAAGAAGAGAAGCCTAGCTCCCAATGATTCAAATCCCTGGCAGGTCTGATATGCCAAGGTCAAGACCCTGATTAGGAGGGAATGGGACCTGAGACATGAGATGTGGTTATCTGGGTTGATTTCTTCAACAATCTTGAGTCTGAGATTCCCTGAACCCACTCCTCCCTGTTAAAAGCTAATGTCCTTCCTTGATGGAAGAGAAAGCAGAGTGACTCTGCCCTTGAAGAACAACATTAACTCTACTCAGGATCTGCCCTAAACTCCCCTTCTGGCCACTCAAATAACTAGACTTAAGTCACACAAAATTTGGCCTGGGAAGTGCTGGACATGCTAAGGGAGGAAAGGGATCATAGGTCAAAAGAGCTATAGGGTCTAGACAACATGTACTGACAGGGCCAGGAGAATATGTATGGGATTGGAGTGTAAGGATGGAGAGGGTGGGTGGAACATAAAAGCAGATGAAGAATGTGTAGGTATGAAAGTAATATAGAATTGAACACTTGGCAAGGACTCAGTCAGATAGTGACAATATGTTAGTAAGACGGTTCTTAGGAACTTAGAGAAAGCAATGGCCCGCACTAAGTAATGTAGAAATACTGTACTATATGGTTGAAGGAAATATCCAAAGCATCAGAAAAGTAGGCAATAATGGGTATACCCGATAAAGTTGGAAAACCCACCAGATGACTCTGACCCACAAGAAGATCCAGGAAACATACTACGTACTTAACAAAACAGTAAGGAATGCACGGGGGCAAGAGGCAGCAGTGTTGTTGGGAATCTCAGTGGTGGCCAACTTCTGTAGATCACACCTGACAATAGGAGATGTCATTACAGAGTGGAGCTCCCTGGTAGCAAAGGGGGTCATTGGATTCCAAAACAATACAGCTGGGGGTGGTACTGGCACTTAGTCATCTGAAGCAAAGTGGGTACAATTATTGCAATGAGCAGCAAGGACAGCGTGGCAGCCAAAGAGGGGCTGACCCTTGGAAAGTTAGAGAGATGCTTACAAGAATTAGGCACCCCTCAGGGTGGCCGGTTAGCTCAGTTGGTTAGAGCATGGTGCTAATAACAACAAGGTTGCCGGTTCGATCCCCCGCATGCCCTCCTTAAACAAAAGAATAAGGCACCCCTGAGATGACAGTCAGAAGGAGGGGCTGTAGTTTTTTTAATTAAACTTCCACTTGTAGTGTCTCCCGGGGATAAAGGACCACTAGACTGTCAAATGAGCTGCTCCCAGAACATACATGAAGCAAGTAGACCTGAATGGCGTAAGAGGGTAAGAGGTGGACGATAGTAGATGCTGTGTTATGCCACCCAGAGCCTCCAGAGCATGGAAGTACGCGTTCCCTCCGCTAAGGAATGTGGGCAACTGACAGCTCATCACTGAGTCCTTCCCTAGAGACTGTCCTCTACAGAGACAGCCACCTTACCCAGCATCACCCCCTCCTGGGAGTAGCCACATTCAGTCACTGGTCAATGAGGAAATATAAAGGTCCATCTCCCTTGCCCTGATTTAGACAAGTGTACAAAGCTATTTAAATTCAAAGCTGTCCTTGAACTCATCCAAGGCCTTTTTTGGTGACTGCTCCACAGCCCAACTTTTCCCTCTGCTGTATCCTTTCTCCTTCACTTATCATAGGTGCTGATCCCAAGAACACTCCCTAGTACATTTTCTATACGCAAGTCTCTACCCCAAAGTCTATTTCAAGGGAAGGTGATATGCAACACTCTCCCTCGCACCACATCTGACATCAGCAGTTTCTAAATATATTTCTTGGACTTGCTAGAGCAGAAACATCTGGAGGGGAAAAAATATATATATATATATTTCTCACTTTCCACCCTATACCTACAAAACCACAGGCTTCACAGATGGGCCCCAGCAACGTGTATTTTTTAGAGCTCTCTGGATGATTGTGGTATACAATCTAATGGAGGAACGGCTGCTACATCAAAAACTCAGATTCAAATCAGCCTATGATGTATAACTTGCTCTATATTTCTGTTCGAACTTACTACAGAATGGAGAAGCCAAAATAGTCAAAGGTTGGATACCGGCTAAATAAAATGTGGAGAGTTAATGTATAAAGTTCTCAGGATGGACTGTTTATTTTTGACTGTTAGACTCTGTGGTTATTGCAACTCATCCCATTTCCTCCTTTACTCAAAAAGCTCCGAACAGGATTTGTAGCCAACCTGTGGCTTTCCACAGAACATTATCATTTGTGTTTCCAACTGTTAACCTCATCCCAGACTGTCTCTCATTTTTGCAGTCCCGCTTTTCTTTTACCCCATTTCCTCATCATCTATTTCTTGTTGTATTTTATACTTCACATATTACTCTAAGCACCTCAAACCCATTTTTTTGTGTCATTGTGGAGAATAAGAGGAGAATCACTGAAGAAGGAGAAAAAGGGTGGAAAAGGAAAGGATCCGCTTAGCGCTAGAAATAGAGGCATGTGTGGATGAGCAGGACTTGAGTAACTCAGAATATAGGTTATCCTGAGCTGCTTTTATTGGACCATTATTTTAGAACGAGAGCTTCCCCTTGAGCATTTTTTCCTAACATTGGACAGTTACATCTGCAATATGTATACTACGGTGGAAGGGTGAGAAGAATGAGAGGATGAATTTTGCCACGGTTGGTCTGGGCCCTGCTGCCCTAACTGAAAGTCCAAGTTTCAGTGCTTGACGCAGGCATGCCCACGCCCCTGCCAGGCGTTGGTCCATCAGACCCAAAGCACTCTTGGCATCTATACACAAAGAAGCCAGTTGGATGGAGAAGGTATGGGGGGCAGGGATATGTTTAGAAATCATTCTTACCTTGTCCACAGAGTGATACTGATTCTAATTGTTGATCCCTGAATTCCCATCTGATTCTGTTCTTTTTCTACCCAGTAGCTCCTGTCTGTTTTACATTAAGATTCTGTGTCATGGGAGGAAAAGTGAAAAGCTTTCTCTGGAATAAATCTGGAATGGAAATCTAATAACGTATTTCTTTTTTTCCAAGCTGGATAAACGTCCTAAATGAAAGTGCCAAAAAGTTTGATATTACACCCCTGATTATAAGCTTTTTCTCTCCTTCTGTAGTTGGTAATTACTTAAATGACTAAAGCTACAGTTTCCTAATGTATCAGAATTTTAACAATACAGCTTGCACATGTTGAACTTTATTTTTTCTTCTCTGAAAGGTAAATGATCATGATTAATAGCAATTCCACTTGTGGGACTTCTGGGCCACTTGGGGCCCCCTAAGGAAAAATGAGAAAATAAAATCAAGCTAAGATGCATTTTTCTTCATTTCAAGGGTATGTGTTATTTGCCTCTATTCATTTAATAGTGTGTTCCATCAGTTTTTGACTGGGGTTGTCTAATAGTCTTCTGCCTCCCAAAGGGCTTACCATGGCCCAGCTGCACTCCAGAGATTGCCCCTGGACTAAGCTTGTCATCCAGCCTGGCTTCCCACCCTCAGGTGCCCTCTGGTCCTTTAGAGACATCTGCCTTACAGGGATGCCATACTTGACCACCTGTAATCAAGTATGGCCCAGTAGGTCCATACCAAAATGTGAAGTAAACATCAAGGGCTCTTGCTTACATCCACAAATGTGCTTGACTTTATATAACTATTGCCCTATTCTGCTGTTTGAACTCTATAAATGCTTATGAGAGCTGAGAAATCTGAACCCAGAGGGGTATTAGGGCATGAAATAAGCTCCTCTCTTGAGTACAAGTGACTTTTGAGAAAATTGACCGATATTTACCTGGCTTATCTGGAGAAAGAAGTATAACCTCACATTTGTATGGCATTTTATTGTCTGTCATGAACTTTTACAATGCTATTCATGGAATCTATGATAAAAGCATTAATGGGCAAAACTAGCATTATCGTTTTCTTTATACAAACACCTTATCTTATCTCACCCCCAGACTCTCATGCCTCCTGGTCTCTGATATTTACAGATTTATATTTAAGATATACAAAAAAATTAAGTAGCCTACTAGAGTTGAGAAAATATCATCATCACGTCCTTTTGGACAGGATGACCAGTTCTAGGTCTCAGCTTCCTCATCTTAAAAATAAAAGGTTGGTATTATAGGATTGCTTAGCATCCATCCAGCCCTCATACTCTGTTGGCCTAGGAAAAGTGCTGGCCCGAGTACAGACCGGGAGCAGTCAAGAGTGGGAAGCACATGACCACAACATTCATAAGATGTAAAGAATTCTCCCATAAACGCAGAAGAGTAATCTAAACTGGACAGGTTATAACTTGCAAAAGAAAATCAGAAAATAAGCACCATGGCAAAGAAAGACAGCATGTGGTCTGGGCTGTTAGTGATGCTACACAGACCATCCGGTTTGGGTGATCTGTCCATAAAATTTCTAATAGTGATGGAGTAAATCAGGTATATTAGGACATGTAGGGACGGCATGACTGAATCCAACTGGGGGATGACTAAAGAAGATTATTATGCATTTCAAGACTGAACAGACATCAACACAGGAGAAGATCTGTTATTGATAATAAGATCTGGCTTCTGTGACAATGGTGGAAAATTCCATTTTTCCATTTTACCTTGCCTCTTTTGCTGGCTCTTTGTCCTCTAATACACCCTCTAAGTACATTTTATACCCCAGGGCTCAGGCCCAAGACATTTACTTCCATCTCACGGAAGGTTATTTCATCTAGACTCATGGTTTTAGCATCTATAGGCTAACAACTTTCATATTTATATCTTTAGGTCAGATTGCTCCCACGAGCTTTACTTTTCATGTCCAATGACTGACTAAGCAAACTTACCGTGGCCAAAGTAGATGCATGATCTCCTCTCTATCCCCAAATCCCACCAATCCAAATCTCCTTCCACCCCCAGTCTCCCAATCTCAGCAAATGGCACCACCTTTTGGGTTGCTTAAACCCCAAATCTACACATCATCCGTGACTCCTTTTCCCTCAAAGTTGGTAGCCACTTAACTGCAAATCTTGTCAGTCTCTGTCTCTCAGCAGAGCCTGGAGCCTCCACTCTTATCCATCACCACTGCCAGCATCATCCACATGACCGTCATCTCCTATGTGCAATACTGTTAACAGTAATTATAGTTCTTCTGCTTGCCAGACACAGTATCCAGTGTAGATACTTGACCGTAACTGGGTCAATTACATTCCCTCTCCCAGGAATTTAAGTCTTAACCAGGAGGACACACAGAAGTCACCCTCTATCATATCCTTATTTTAGGAAGCTAGTTGGAGATGAGTCATAGCAATGCTAGCACATGAGGAGCCAATCCAAAGGCTCCTGGTCCTGAGATTCTAGAGCTTTCTTGGGTATTTTTTTCTCCAATGCCTCGTTGTTTAGCTTTTCCTTGGATTTGGTGCGCCATTCAGTATACTTCACTAGGGAAGAGCACGGTGAAAAGTTTCCCTTGGGGGCCCCTGGAGAATCCTCAAATGAGCTCAAGCTGGATGCCTGACATGACAGATGGCACAAAAACTTAATTAGAACCACACCAGTCCTAACGTTAGCGAAAAGGGACTTTTCTATTTTATTCTCTACCATATCCTTAATGCCTAGTACAGTACCTTGCTAATACTATAATACGTTAACAAAACATTTGTGAAGCGAATAATAAATAAGTAAGTGTTATTTAGGCAAAGGAGGAGAGAAGAGTTCCAGACAGAAAAGGCATCATGTTGACATGAGAGGGAACATGGCATGTAAAAGAGGTCCGTCTGCAGGTGGCCCAGCGAGCCAGAGAGGAACCAGCTAAAGAAGAGAGGAGTGGTCAGCTCTCCAGTGACTAGAAACCTGGTAAAAGTGTGAACTTCATGGAGAAGGGACATGGCACATCTTTGGAAAAACTTAAATAGGGGAGTAAATAATAAAATTTGCATTCAGAAAGGACAGCCCGGCTACGCTCTGGAGGTTTGGGTCGGAGAGGTGGTAGACTGGACATAGAGAAGTTTGGGATGTGTTGAAGTAACCTAGGCAAGAGATCTTGGTGGCCAGCCTAGGGTAGCACTGTTGTACAGCAGGATTCAGAGAGGGACATTTAAAAGGTAAAATAATAGTGATGGAGAGCTAGCAGGTGGGATGATGTCCTAATATCTGACTTACCTGCCAAATGGATAGAGATGCCATTAACTAAATTAGGGGAAATGGGGGAAGGAACAGGTGTCAAGGGAATGGTGATGAATCAAGTTGTGGACGTGATGACTGTAGGTTTCTATAGGATATGCAGATGTAGAGGTCCAGGACGCATGGGACTGGATCTAAGGAGAAATATGTGAGCTGACGATGTGGGTTAGGCAAGACATAACTGAAGGCATGAACGTGAGTAAGATTATGCAGCAAGGTAATGTAGCATGAGAAGAAAAGAAAGCCCACAACAAAACCCTGAGGAGAGGAACGCCAACCCTTAAGGACACGCAAGAGAAGAAGGACCTGCAAAGACTATTGGAAAGGAGCAGCTAGAGAAAGAGGAGACACAGCAATGTTATAGAAGCCAAGAGAAGAGCATATTTCAAGAAGGAACAAGCAGTCAAAAGCTGTTCTGAATTCCAAGCGAGGTGACGTCAAGTTTGCATTGCATTCATTGAGCAACAAGGATATCACGAGGACTCGTTGAGAATGATTTCAGTGAAGGAATAGAACGGAGTCAGTGGGGGAGGAGAAAAGGGGAGGAAGGAAAGTAGAGAAGGGAGGGCGGAAACTCCCCTTCAGGGCTTGCCCTTGAAGAGGAGGAGGAAGACGACAATTTTTTAGAGAGGGATTTGGATGGGGTTTGGACATCTAAGATGCGACCATGTGAGCATCTTTAAACAGTGAAGGGAAGTAAACAATACAGGGAAAGAGGGTAATAAATAGAACAGAGACTGGGAGTGAAAGAGATCCTAAATGCTGCCAGGCAACGCCCTACAGTTTCCCATCAACTGTTTCCCATGTTTTCCAAGTAATCATTTCAAAGTTTTCTACTCTCCCAAAATTCTTGACCTCGCTGCCCCCACTCACTATCAACTGAAGATAGTTCCTCATACCTCATTGAGAAGACCGAGCCATCAGAGAGCAGCTCCCTGGAGCTCCTATCCATGCCCATCTTGTCCTTCTTTTATCCGGATATGTTGAAAGAGGTTTTCCAACTCCTGTTTAGGAAGTTGTCTTCTCCCTCTTCCATTCACTGAACATTTTAAACAGCCTCTACTTTGCACCAGCTGTGCATCGGGCTCTGGAAACACATAGCTGGAAAAGATATAGTCCTTCCCCAAAGAGTTCAGAGGCTATTGGAGAGAAAGATAGGTAACCAACTATAAAATGGATATTGTTAGTGCTGTGATAGAAGGTGAAGAGAGACCTGAATGGCCCTAGTGGTTCTTTTGGGTCCTCAGAAAGGAAATCCCGGGGTCTCCTAAACTTCCCCAAACTAGGCCCTTTCGATTCACCAGCCCCAACCCAGCAAGTAACATTGTGATAGCCCTACAGAAAAATACCTTTTTAACACTATAGAAGAAAACAAAAATCCAAATTCCCCAAGGTTCATTTGGCTTAACAGAAACAAAATTTTCTGTTTTGAAATACAAATATACTTGATATATTTCCTTTAAGTGTTAAGTAAACAAAGCACCCCTCATTCAGTTTCAAGGGTTGTCATTTATTCCTTGTTAACAAATCTTAATTTGCCATGTTCCAGGAACAGGGTTGTGGAACAATACAGGAAAATCCTCAACATATATTTAGGCTTTCCTTGGTAAAGATGATGGACAATGTAACTACCACCATGTTGAGTTTGCTACATTAAGATGGAAGTGTATTCATGTATGAATAACTCAAATGTATGAAATATTCAAATTGTATCAGTTTAAACGTGACATTTGAAATATCTAGTTTCCAATGGCTTCTATCTCAGCAATAAACAGTCACCATCTGGGAATCATCAATAAGATACAGAGTCCCCTCCCCAAACACTCCATAAAATGAAACTTATTCCAGAGAAAGAGAACAGTCAGTAAAGCAGATCAAAAGAACTGTGTTGCAGAGATTACCATATGCCCTCCAATGTCACTATTTCCCCTATCTTCCGCGGCCATCCAACTAGAGACTTTATTTTCCAGATTCCCTTCAAGGTAGGTGTGGTTATGTGATGATATTCCAGCCAATGGGATGAGCAACTTCCGGGAAGTTGCTTAAAGGGAAGCTGGTTGCCCTCAATGCCCTCTTTCCTTTTCCCTTGTGCTGGAAAAAGGGCGTGATGCTGATGACCTGGCTTTGACCATGCAGCTGAGGACAAGAGAAGGCAAAGCTACATGTTAGGAGAAATTTGAGACCCTAGTTAACTGGTGGAGCAGACAGCCACCTCCCCCAGACTTCTCTGCATCCTTACCTCTGGACTGTTACGTGAAAGAGAGGTAAACTGCTAGGTTATGTGAGTCATTGTATGTTTGGGTCACTTTGTTGTAGCAGCTTAGTCTGACCCTGACTAATATAGACTGGTTCTAGATAACTATCTCCAAAAAGAGAAACCCCTGTTGGTGCCGACTCACAGCCAGTGGGAGATAACCACACATATCCCACTAGCACCCAGTGACCACCAAGACTTCTAGAGCACCTGAGACAAGGATGGCAATTAAGTGTGACATCCTCATCTATAGCATATTGGTCTTGTGAGTTTGTTACATTCAGTGCCAAGAAGCAGTTAATTCTTTTTCATCAAGGTTTAAGGGTGAAGAAGAACCAGGTAGTCAAGGAAAAGGTGTACTTTACTTCTTGCTGCCACATTCTAGCAGCCTACCAATACAGACAGCAATCTAGCACTGAAGGATTTTATAAGCAGAAATGACACAGAACAGTTAGAAAAAAAACAGCCCTTTGTGTACCCTGAATGGTCAACAATATGCTTTTATTTGTTCTAAGAGCTATTAGCACTGCGCTCCCACACATGGCCACAGTTTGTTATTTTTCCTTCACATTTTTTCCTATTATTCACTGAATATTATGCTAAATACATATTGAAATACAATATTTTTCAGGAAAAAGAAGCATCTATTGCTAAAGTGGTACACCGAAACATTTTCATTCTTCTTAAGAGTCGGGGTTCTTTGTTGATTATAAACCCAATAAACAAACATCTCTTTATTGCCTCATTGACAATTACACAATATCTCTAGTCTCTTATCTACTGAGTTTTATGGAAACTATTCCAACAGAGTAGACATTTATCATCGCAAGGGATAACTCCCATTTAGACATGAACTACTTTAGCTTTATTAGAAACTCATTTTCCACAGATGTCCAGGCATGATTTGCTCCTTTTTTATCAGGAAATAAATAATATCAGGTAATAGCTTCCTGTGGCAGAGGTTACATCTTTATTATACCCAGGGAAATACATATCAACCAGTCAGAGAGTAGCCAGATGGCTTACTCTTCTTATCAATAAAATTTAATTTTCACTAAGCCAATTCTGACCAAGCTCATTTTTAAATAGGAAACAGACATTTCAGATTCTTATAAGCAGCAGCAAATAGGCCATCCATGAGAGTTCTAAATTTTCACTAACACAGATCCCAAGCCAGAAACCTAAGCATCTTCCTTGGCACTAAGCCAATCATTCATCAAGTCCTGTTGGTCCTAACCGATACTATTTCCTGAATTTGTCTGTTCTTCATATTTCCAATACTATATCCTTACCTTTGGTTCTATCGTCATCTCATACCTGATTCACAGAAACAACCAGTGCACACCTGACCCATCCTTCCTCCTCCTTGCTGTCACAATGGTCTTTCTTTTAGGATAGAACAAAATGCTTAAATGTGGTTTTAAACGTTTGCTTGATCTGCTCCCCCACCTGGTTTCCTGCTTCATTTGCTACCCGTCTCCATTCCCTATCTATCCCTTATCTCTGACACTGTGTTCCATTTATATACTATTTGCAGTCCCCACAAGTAGACCAAGTTCACTTCTAACTCTGTGTCTTTGCAAACACGGTTCATTTGCCAGAATGCCTTTCCCCCTGTCCTCGCCACTCCCTTCCACCTCAACCTTAATAGCTAACTGCTGCTGGCTTGTAGTTTTCGGGATACCCATCATCTTCCTAATGAAGACTTCCCAGGCCCTGCGAGACAAAACTAGGTACCCTTCCTCTATGCTTCCCCAGCATCTACGTGAATGTTTGGTATACTTTACTGACAAACAACATTGTTGACATTAACTGGTTAGTTTTGTGGGATCCTGCACAGATGATTAGGTGGGGGGGGGGGTGTTATAAGGCATAATTATTACTCTGATGTCTGATTCTTACACACACACACCCAGCCCATTGAACTTCACAATGTCACCAATATTGCTAGTTTCCTCTGTTAGGAACTGCACTAAGCTCCTCCTATCAGAGAATGGAAATAACAGAGGCTTAAACAAAATAGAAGGTTATTGCTCTCTCACAAATGGACAGAGTCAAAGGATGGACAATCCAGGGCTGGGACTGCAGCACCATAAGTTCATCAGGCACTGCAGCAAATTCTGTTGAGCTGCTCCACCATCTTTAGTGTATGACTTCCATTCTCAAAGCTGTAAAATAGCTCTGGGTCTCTAGACATCCAACTTTCATTCCAATAAGAAAAAAGGAAAAAGTAAGGGGTAAAGGGGTCTCCTCCTAATGCCTTACCTAGTGCCTTCAGCTTCTATCTCACCGGCCACCCCTCTATACAAGAATTGTAAAATGAAGTTTTTCAGCTGAGCTCGCTGGTGCCTTAAAGAACATCTTATTTAGAAAGGGAAAGTGAATAATGGCTAGGGAATTAGCAGTTTATTCTACATTCAGAGTAGTTTTATAATGCATTCTTTAAGAAAATAGTTGTCCTTCTTTAGAAATTCAAATTTCATGTAATCTAAAAATCAATTAATTGTTTAGCAAGAAGAGCCACAGCAGGGACTTTTAAAACTGCACACTTCAAATATGAAGGAGGTATAAAAAATTCAAATCACATAGAACCTTTCAGGAACACATCTCTTGTGTATAGGGAGAGATAACCTCATGTAGAGAGCTCACTTAGTCACTCGCATATTATTTATAATGAACCATTAATGAGTAGCATTAAATATATTACCTTATTTGCATCTCACTTTATGAAGTAGGATGATTGTTCCCACTTTGTACATTGAAACACTGACACGGGTAATAGTTAAGTGACTTATGCAAAATCGTATTGCTGGTGACAGCACTGACTATGCACCCAGGTCTGTCTGATACTCTCTCTACTCTGTGATACAACTTCTCCCCCACTTCACTCAGGCTGATGATTCTGTCCCTCCAAGAATAGAATTTCCACCATGTTGAGTTTGCTCCATTAAGATTGAAGTGTATTCATGTATGAATACCTGAAATGTATGAAATATTCTAATTGCATCGGTTTAAACATGACACCCAATAACTGAGCCCATGTTGGCTTATCCTTAATGGAAAATACTGGGCATTTTATGAGTTTAAGCACATGATGAGTAATTGAATTAGGTTACTCAGGGTCGTTAAGCTAGAAGGGTGTGTATAGATCATCTAGAATCACTTTACTCATTTTTGAGATGAGAAAACCAAACAGGCTAAACTGGTGAGAGTCATCCAACCAGTGAGGCCAACTGCCCGCGAGATCCCGGGCCTGTAGGCCTTCGTTATTTCTAGCTTCTCTTCCCTCTGCAGCATCCCTCAGCTTTCTCTGTCCCAAATCTTATAGCCAATGAATCGGCTATGTCCTCTGCCCCACCCTCATATCCTTTATTGTACATGACTATTTCTTTGGGTAGATATAAATCAGAGGTTTTCAAAATCCACCTAAATTCTATGGCATCATTAAGGCACTCCATGATTGTCCTAATAAGAGTTATTCCTTCTGGTTTATTGTCAATTCTATATGTTAAAGTCCCATTCTAGATTATAAAACCTTCAAGCACTTAGTTTTATAGCCTCCAACTACCTAGTTTATTGTTTTGTCTATACTAGGTGTTCAACATGTATTTATTAAATGAATGAATAATCCAATAATATCTTAGTATTTTTTAATTCAAGTGTTTTCATCAAAACATGTGTCGCTCTAGACTTGAAAATAAACAAAACTGTGCTCATTCCTTTGTGTAAGTACTTTCCACATTGGGCTGTTTTATTTGTTTGTTTGTTTTCTATTTACCCATTTATTCGTTTGGTGCAAAAGTAATTGCGATTTAAAGGGTTAAAAATAAATGCAAAAACGCAGTTACTTTTGCACCAACATAATAGAATGCCCTCCAGTATAATGCAAGGCCTGCATGAATAGATTTATTTACATTTGCTCTCTTCCCTTCTCCAATGCCCAGCACCATATCTGATACAGAGCCAGCACCCAAGCACACAATAAATGGGGATAAGATAATAAAAGAATCTCCTCCTCCGTTTCACAATCTGAGATTTCTGCAATTTTTATCCAAGTCTTTCAAAAGTGTGAACCCACCAGAAGCAAATAACTCAAACAGTTATTGCATTCTTCCAAAGAAATTATTGTAGAATATGTGAGACTACCAAGTGGGTAGATATACAACATGTCTTAGGAAATGTGGTTATTAAGGAGAAAGTATATGCGCTATCTCATTGAGCTATCTCATGAGCTAGCTCTTTAAAGCTATCTCACTAACTGTTTCCACAGTAATTCTGACTCCCAACCAATCATAATGCCTCCATGGCATACAACAAAAGCAATTCTTGCTCATGCCTCTGGGATGGTTGATGAGGCAGCTCTGCTGATCTTGGCTGGTCTTGTCTGAGTGGTTCTTCTGGTATTAATTGGACAATCTCACATGTATAAGGAGATGTATTGATGTCTGGGGGTCAGCTGGCTTTCAGCTGATATAGGGTGCTTTGACTGTAATGACTAGATTAATGCTTTTCTGTCCCAAGTGTCTCTAGTCACTCACCAGGCTAGTGCAGATATTATTACAGCGATGAAGAGGAGAAGAGTGAGAACAAGCCCGATTGCACAAGTGCTTCGAAGCCTTTGCTGTGTCATGCTTACCAACAACTCATTGGCCACAGCAAGTTTCATGGCTGAGACCAGAGTCAAACTGGAAGAGGATTATAAAGTTATGTAACAAAGAATGAGGGGTAGAGATGATTGTTATGGTCACCCTGGTTAAGAAACTTGCCTACACTGATAGCAAATGAAAGAGCTAGAACTAGAAGATGGGTCAGTCTGACACTGGAGGCAGCCATTTCACCACACTAAAATCCTCAGTCTTACAAATTCGACCATAATTTTGACTAACACAAGTCCATTCCTCTAGCATCTGCCAACTTAAGTCCAAAAACTGAGAGTATAGAGATGCTCCAATATCATAAGACTAGAAAATGGAACTTCAATAAATTCTAGCTGTACTTCCAACAGAGTGGACAAAATCAAATTATCCAAAAGCTAGAAAAGGAAGAAGGATAGATGATTTCCAAAGTAAAGTCTTCCCTTTGGATAGAAATTAAAACATTATTTTATATGATAAAATATCGACTTACTGAACATCTATTGCACTTATTGAATATGCACACTGAAGAGACCAAGATTCCATTCCTGCTCAAAAGTTAAAGAGAGGACCATGTCACAGTTGGAATATCCTTTCTCTTACCGGTTCATCTTACTACCAGAAAATAGTAACATTTATCTCCTTTAATGCAACAGGAAGGATAGTTTGTGTTTCCAGAGAGGATCAATTTGGGTAAAATGTAAATCAACAAAGTTATAAATTTCATCTTTCAAAGTCCCTTCTCCCAATATAAGGGATTACATATATTAGTAGCACAGAAATGTAAAGGACCCAAGGAAGAAAAGTGTAGGGGAAATGCAAATAAGTACACCTTGTCTTTACTCATGAGTAGATTTCTTGAGAAAAGAGAATCATTCTGGTTCTTTTGATCATACTGTCTGCTCTTTGCTAAGGTATAAGACTAGGAATTCAAGCACATTCTCCTTATGTAAATCAAATTGGAAAAAGATTAACTTGAAGGGGTGATTGTTTTGCTCTCATATAAGAATTGCCATTACATTTTGAGAAAATACATTGACTAAATCAAAGGAGGAGGAAATAACTAGTCCAGGAAAATAAAAGTAGTAGAAGTCAATCCAAATGATAAGAACACAGACCAAAAAAGAGTCAGGGAAGCAAAAAAGTAATTTGAATAAACACTTATAGATGTGAAAGGAAAGCAGAAGTCGAAATAAGGCCTTCTTATAGAATCATTAGAAAAAGTGGTGGTGACATTAAGAAATTGCTCCCCCAAGCTACAATATACTGAGTGGAGCCAGAGCACCTCTAACTCATAGAGGATAAATCCATTTCAAACAACGAAAACAGATGTTTTGTTGCTTGATTGCTCTGGGGAGAACTAAGGGAGCAATAATGCAACCCCCTCCCCCGCAGGAGGCAGAGAGAGAGAGAAAGGATATTCACTGACTCAAGGAAAGAAAGGCGTTGGGTGGCTGCTCAGCCATCTGCCTGACATTGCCCAGAGCCACACCTAAACCATCCCAAGTACGTGAGCCCCCCCAGACATACAGCTCTCATGATCTGCTTGGCCATAGTGTTCCAGGTGGAAGATTGGTTAGAATCTTTTTTCTTTTTACTAATCAACACTCCTGTGCATAAGATTATTCTTTCATTCTGTTTGCAGTGCAGGTCCAGAGCGGGCAAGCCCTTTGCAACCTTGCTTTTGTAGAGGGCTGACAGGCACTGGCATTGCTTTAGAATGTAGAAATACTGTCTCCTGGAAGAATACTACCAAGAACTCCCCCTTGTCATCTGCAGACACATTCATCCAGCCTTGCTTTCTGAGAGGCAGTTCCCAGGTTTTAGGAATCAGTGCCTTTTGAGAAGACAGATTTGAAAAATCAATGCTAATGAAATAAAGCATCGCATAATTAAAAACACATAAAAGCAAGACCTTTGGGAAACAAAACCCGGTCCCAGTGGCAGCTCTCCAGGTATAGGTTCCAACTATAAGGACCCACCCAAGTCTGTTGAAGCATGATTTTCAGAAAACAGAAAGGCAACAAAGAATTTCAGGCAGGCCCACATTTGATTCGGATGCTCTAGATTTCGACTCTTCTCTCTGCCCTATGAACTCCTATTTGGGGTCTCTTTTAGATGGGGTAAGTACTACTATTCCTGACACTACAAATCATCATACTAATAATAGAATATTATGTAGTTACCATTTATGTTTGCTTACTGTCTATGGTAGGTAGAATAATGAACCATGCTCCCACCTCTAAAGATGTCCTAATAAAACCATAAATATGTTTGATTAACATGGTAAGGGAGAAATAAGGTTGCAGATGAAATTCAGATTGCTCATCAACTGACCTAAAAAAAAATAGGAAGATCATCCTGGATTTTCTGAGTGGGCACAATGTAATCACAAAGATTCTTAAAAGCAGAAGAAGGAAACAGAAATGTCAGCATCAGAGTGACGGGATGTGAAAAAGACTCAACCAGTCATAGGCGGCTTTGAGGATGAAGTGGGGAGAACCAGGAGCCAGGGAATTCAGGCAGCCACTAGAAGCTCGAAAAGGCAAAGATACACAATAAAAATCAATAAGAAAAACAGTGTCTCCCCTGCAGACCCCACAAAGGAAGGCAGGCCTGCTGACACCTTGATTTTACCCAAGTTTGGACGTCTGACTTCCAGTGCTGTAAGAGAATAAATATGAGTTGTTTGAAGCCACTACGTTTGTGGTGAATTCTTACAGGAACAATAGGCAACTAACGCACGGTGCCAAACTTTGAGCAAAATGTTTCACGTCCCATGATCTGTAATTCTCACCAACACTGCAAGAAAGGCATGATCATCCCATTCATTCCAATGAAGACACTGAGCCTCCAGTTAAGTGACTTGCCTACGGCCTCTGCCAGTAAAAGGAGGAACTGAATTGCAGTTCAGATCTATCTGACTCCAAAGCCCATGTCTACTCTATTCAAGACTAACCCATGTGAAATCAAACCGTAAACAACCTCAGCTGCATGTCCAGATATGCACTGTTCCAACTCAGCTGTTAGAGCAGCTCCATAGAAGCTGAACAAAGTGTACACACACACACACACACACACACACACACACACACACACACACAGAGTCAATTACCATTTAAAAATAGCTCCCTATCGAAATGGCCAAATTAAAGTATTATTTTGGTCTAATTGGTCCTCATTTATTCACTACGTAAGACTCTTCTGATGAAAAGGACAGAAGGGGCAGGGGGTGACTTGTGAATGCAGCCTAAAAGCTTGGCTGAAAGCATTCTGAATCAATAAGCAAGCCAACACTTTGGTCTGGGAAATTTACTACAGTCAGGTTTGAAATGCTTTTTTGTTTTCACTATTATAATTAATTACTATGGATAATGCTTTGTGTTGTTATTTTTATAATTAATTACCACGCATTGCAAATAGCCAGCAACTTTTCATACATTGCTTAAACATACAGAGATAAAATCAGAACCATAACTAGAGTGCACGTTCATGGATTACTGAAATACTCACGTAAGAATTACACACTAATTCGACTACAATAAAAAAAAATTACACTTGAAGAGCTTATTATATACTATTCCTTCCCCTTTTGAGAAAATTTGAGCAGAAACCTAGCATGGTTACCATGGCAACTATAATGCAAAATTGTCAGTAACTTTATGAATTGCAAATTCCTCTAAGAGTGTTGGGGATTTTTTTTTTTTCCTACTTCCATTTTTAACCATCTCATATGCGTTATTCCAGCAATATGTTAAGGTTTTTGGGAACTCACGCATCATTTTGAAACAAGCTATGTTTTAAACCCTCAAATTCCATTATTCTAATATGAGCAGGCTAAACAGAGAACACCGATTTACTGAATTTTAAATTGTCCATTGTTTTTAACAGAGTTCTTAACACATTTACTACCTACACCCTTTCTGTAGAGGAGCCAGTTAGTCAAATAAATCAAATCACTATTTTCTTTCTCATTGTCTGAATCTCTCTGAGACTGGAGAAAGGGGACAGCCCTAATTTCAAAACAAAACAAAACCCCTCAATCCCACAATCTGTTTTTTCCACCACATAACTTCAGTTGCATTTGCATCAAGCCTTTAGTCAAACAAAGGGTCACTGTTCAGGGTTTTCCTTCTCAATCCCATCTTCTCTCATAGAAGCTTCTCTTGTTCTCATTAACACATGACAATGAACCAGAGAATGTCTCTGAGTAACCAGTTTCCCCAACATGGATTGTATGCCTTGGGAGGCTAGCAACTTGCAAAGGTAGCTGAAACTATTGGGCTACAATGTGAGTGACTTTTCATTTACAAATACTTGTAATGAGAGGTGTGGTTTGTAATCATAATTGGTTCAGGTGTTAGCGTGACCATTTCTTGGCTAGGTGACTTTGGATAAGTCACTTATGCTCTATGAGCTTCAATTTTCTCATCTACAAACCAAGGATTTTCATTTTTGCCCTGTCCATTTCACAAGACTGTTGCAAGGATCACGTAAGACAATAAATATATGGAAAGCTACTATGTCCTATTAAAGTATTACTATCAATTCATCTGAATTTTTATTTCAGATAACCAATACTAAGAATCCCCAAAATACAAATATTCTTTATTTTGAGATTTTTGGTATCAAGACGAGAGGTACTGATTCATCGTTTTTGTGTCTCAGCACTTAGGAAATAAATTGAAATAAAAGTAAGAACAAGAAAATCAGAATGAAACCCAATTTTACAAAGAAAGACCTAAATCATTGACTCTGTTCAGTTTCCAGTTTGGGAGACCTATTTACACAGAAAATGACTGAATTCAAACCACATCTCTAAGACGAGTGTTCTTCCATGTGCTTAATGAGCTCTGGGCGCACAGCGTTTTGTGAAGACAGGTGAGTTTCCTGGTTTGTTCCTTTCTGTGCTGTTTCATAGCAACTTCCTGAGGTCAGAGGAATGTTAGATGTTTTCCTACCCTTGAACAGTAGCCTTTAAAACAGATGTCAGTATGCCATGAACTCCAATAAACGTAAATTACCATATACAAGAGAATCAGAGAAATATGGTGGAGAAGCGTCAGAAGACTGAGACCTTGCTTGCTTGGTTCAATAACTTTCTGTTTATTCATTCATTCCTTCATTTGCTCATTCAACAAATATTTACAATAAACTATATACTCTGCTCCAGGAAATAAAGGGAAGAATCAGACATGTTTCCACTTATGGAAAGCTCTCTAATTTATCAGGAGAGATTAGACACACCTCTTTTCTAGCCCTAACTGCATCTAAGGGCTATGGAACGCAGAAATGACAAAGGATAACCATGAAAGAGGCAGCAATGAGTGAGCAGAGACATCCCAGGGAATGTGTTGTTCAAGCTGCATTGATTAGGACATTTCCAGGTGGGGATTCTGCACAATAGAAAACATGTAGAAAGGCTCAGAAAGAAGAGATTGAATGTTGGTGATAGCCTCCAAATGGCTACAGCACAGCATGCCAAAGATGGGGACTCATGGCCAAGGAATCTCAGGGTTCAACTCCTCAGCATGCAGTAAGTGCATAAGCAATGAGGAGATCTGAATATTTTATATAAGGGAGAGGATCTGGGTTTTAGGCAGGCTCCTGTAAGAGTCAGCATCAACGAAAACGAGTACAAGTGGTCAAAGTCATTGACATGTCCACCAGGTCTACTCTATGGAAAGCAGGCTGTCTTAAAACCCAATGGAGTCACGGGCATGAGAAGCCCAGGAGAGCAGCAGGAAGGAAGTCGGGATCCACTCGACTCCACAACTTCCTGAAGAGTGAGGAAAAGTTTGGAAAATTGTCAGCATTATCTCAGAAGGTGAGCACACAGATTACACAGTATTTCTACCTTCCCAAGCTTGGCAATAATACAAAAATGTGGTCGCTTCCCTTCACTCTGAGTAACTCACACCAGATGCTGATGCCCTTAGACTCTCGCACAGCTACAGTTCCCCAAAATCATTTCTTTCCAGAGGTCAGGCATATGGAGCTCATTAAATCCCATACGCCAACATTTTAACTGTGTAAAACTTTATGTTTGCAGTGCAATTTAATGTTGAATTTGATTTACGGAGCACTGTGTAATTTTAGTCCTGGGATGAAAACCTGCTCTTCTTATGAGCTTAAAGCGTGGTTTGGGGGTATAAGGAGGACCTTTGACCAGAAGCTGGAATTGAGCATCTGGGCTTATGCTAATCACTCAGAAAGAAGGGAGAGCCTCATGTCTTAGAGAAGGTCTATCTGACTACCTGGTTATACAGATGAGGAAACCACGACCCAGAGAAGGTAAATTAGAGGTAGAGGCTGGAACCTGCGTCTCCTGATGTTCAATGGCCTTTCTTCTCCTTCCCTTTCCTCCCTACAGTTCAAAATAGAGCAAAGGGAAAAAGAGAAAGGGGCCTGTTTTATCCATGATGAAATTCATTCAGAAGTGCAAAAAAAATTACCCATGTATAATGTATTGTCACCTTTATATCCTACTATAAAATTGACATTTGTTTGAAAATCACTAGCCTTCTGTTGGATTAGTAGAAAGTTATGCAATATATTATATATGGCTCTGGAATCAAATCTGAAAGATTAAATAACTTGCTCAAAATCATGTGGCTAGTAAGTGTAAATCTGGGTTTTTTTAATCTATAAAATGGGCATAATAATATATACCTCAAAATTGGAGTGTTGTGTCTAATTAACCAGTGAGAAAAAAATGCTTAAATGACAGTAGCTATCATTATATTTTATGTTATATATTTGGGTTTGGGCTTAAAATAGTTTCCCTGGGAGACTCACCATATATTCGTTCCCATGATGCTATCATTGTTCAAAATATTTGGTGCATTTTTCTTTGGGAACTGCCTTCAAAGTTAGTGTTTACATCTTTGGAGAAAATTATCTCTTTATGCCTACATTTTGACCATAAAGGGTTTAACTCAGATTTATCAACTTCACCAGCGTTAGCCGTGAAGTACTATTAACCGTTTGTGAAAACCAAAGACAAAAGATGAAGTTTTGCCATGATTGAGGATATTCAAAAGAATTTGCTTCTTCAAGTGGAGAGGACACATTTTCTAATGGCTGGACCAGCCCAGAAACCTTGGGAAAGTCATAGCCACAGAATCAAACCCCATTCCATCGTTTAGAAGATGGGAAATGGGGGTGTTGATAACTCAAGGTCAGCCCGTGGGAAGCTAGAATTTTCTGGAACTTTTGAGAGAAAAATACTGCCTCTCAAAAGCAATTTCATGTGGATTTTCACAAGCAGGAAAAATCGTTGTAGTTCTGGTAATGATTAATTTTCATCTTATGTGAGGGATACAAGGAAGGAGAAGGCCTGTGAGAGCCCTAAGCACTCATGACCTTGAATGCAAAGCAGCCTGTGGAAAACATAAGGAGAGCACCTGGGCCCCTCCCACCCCATCCTTATTCAGGGTTAACTTCTCTCCTCCGGCCTCCCCTTGCCCCTAACACACACACACACACATACACACACACACACAATTACAGAATAGGCTCCCTGCCTGTAAAATTTTCATTCTAGGGTTAGCATTTTGCCTGCAATTTGCACCTCAAACATTTCCACTTTTCATGTCGTTATCATTACAACCTTATCATTATATTGCTAGTTAATCATGAATAAAACAATAAACAATGCAAAAGCTCCTTTCCCTGGTGAGCATAAATAATTGCGGATGAATACATATTGTTTGTGCCCCTCACCATGTAATGCCATATGCTATTATAAGCGGTATTAGAGGATACTTTATTGCAAAAGGTATTTTGTCTATTTGTAATGTTTACTCCCTTCAGATTCTAATCTCATCCAGAAGGCCCAACAAATCCACCCAGATGGAGTTTGCAGCTCTTGCCTGCAGTTTATGGGAAAAGCGTCCTTTCTCCTTGGTGATAAACCTAAAGTGAAAATGAGAAACCAAGCAGGACAGGGAGGGGGATGCTTTTTTAACCAGAAGTGACAAGAAAAAAGCATATTGAATATGGATTCTAGAGTTAGCCTAGCTGTTGGGGGTGAAGGAGCAAGGAAAGGAAATCCAGGGGTTCCTCGGGAAACGTATCATGCACTTGGAAAGTGTTTTCCGAGGTGAAACCAGCCTATTATATGCGTGGCTGGATCAGGAGTTAGGCTGGAAGCAGCAGTTCGATTTTCTTCTACCCCTGCCCACCATTCCTCACCCAGCAAAGATCTGTCCCGGAGCATTTTGGTCACACCTGGATATTAGAATTGCCCCATTTTCAGGTATTAAAAAGTCCATTTACTGATCTATTCTCAAAACATTAATCTCTCACCCAGTTTAAGGTTGTCCCATGCTCAGTAATGAGCAGCAGTCTCTTCTTTTGCTGTTTGTCTACCTTGTTCTTTCAGTCACTCCTCCTGCCCCACTCCCTGTGCAGCCCTTGGTCCTGCAGGGTCAGGATGGAGAGGAAGGACAAGGGCTCAAGGGGCAAAGTCTTTTAACCAATGACCCTGCATTATGTGAAGATGCCTTTTGTGTGTTACATGTGCAAACGCTGGCTCCTCCTCACATGGGGGATTTGGGGAGGGGAGTCCTTAAGACCCACTCCCCCTTTTCCCTGGCTGCAGCTCTCTGACACTACCAGTGACCCTGCCGTGACCCCCTGCAATGCCACAGGCTGACTGAGAAAACCCCACACAGCCTTTTGACATGTTTGCTGTGCCCTGGTAGTAAGTTGTCTAGGGGGTGTCTTTCAGGGTGGCTCAAGCCTGCCACCTTCCTTGGCATCCGTTTAGTCCATGAGAAACAGGATGCGTTCATGCCTTCCCCAACCCCAGCAAAACCAGGAAGCCTAAAGCCTTCTCACTCTGCCCTCTGCTTTTGCTCCGCCATCAAAAGCAGCTCCAGGCAGCTTCCTGCCTTTGGGCTTTTCCACGCAAGAGTCAGGATCCTATCTTCAGGCCCCTTAATGTTCAAAAGACTCACATCCAACTCTCAAAAGACTTCTGAGTTGAAGTTTCTGAGTGTCACGCCATGAATCGTGGATCTGCCTTGTTGAGTGAACAATGAGTCCAAGCCACCAGACAGGCCCCCAGGGATGGGGCCCATCCCCCTCACACTTCCTCTCCATACACTGGACTTCCTGTACGGCAGGTGGCTCTAGCTAGGATTACAGATCGTGTTTCTCTTGAGACTATCTCAGCCTTTGACTTAACTAAAAAATTTAAGCATAAAATAACATCCTTCTCTGTCATCATTTTAGGCAATTTATGGAGATAAATTTATGATTTCATGTCTATAGCATATAGTGTTGATTTTTAAGATTAATTTCAATATGCAATTCTCAGCTATAAAAGTTTATACTCGTAAACAGTATTTCTACAATATTCAAGTCAAAGATAGTCTATATATATATATTATTATGTATATAGGGGGTTCCAAAAAATGTATACACATGACTTGTATTCATCTTTTGTTATCAGTATATATTGAGTATTACAATTTTAATGCAGTTTTCCTTCCTTAAAATGTGTATACATTTTTTTGGCACCCTCTGTATATAATTCACCCTCTGATGAATTAAAGTTAATCCTGAAAACCTTGTCAACCACACATAATATATGGTACCTAATATATTCATAAACTTTTATGAAATGGGTGAATAGTTGGATGGATGGATAGATGGTTGGATGAAATATTTTTAAAGCATCAAATCTAGGAAGGCCGCATGGAATTAGAGATGGATTTGGTTTCTTGTTCTTCAATATACTAGTTGTGACCTTGAAAAATGTCATTTAAACTCCGAGTGTCTCAGTTTCCTCATCTGTATATAAACACAATAACCATAAAAACATGCTGTGAGCATTACGAGATCATCTTGGGAGAGCTAATGATACATGTATCAGAAAGGTGTTAGTGGGATGGAGGCAGAGGTTCTGCAACTCTTCTGTTGCCTTGAACAATTTCCATGTTTCTGTGACTCACTTTTACTACCTACAAAATGGAGATTGAAAGACTTCTTTGCAGCTTTTCTTAGAAGGCAGTGCCTATAGGGCACATAAGAAGCCCTTTGATTTCAGCAGATCTAACTAGCTGTACAGCCTTAGACCAGTCATCCCGTCTGTGTTACAGTTCTCTCAGCTGTTTAAAAGGATGATGATGACGACCTCATCTACCTCATAGGGTGGCTGTGAGTACCAAATATCTTAAAGTAGGACAGTGCCTAGTACATAGATAACAGTACACAGACTATATTATAATTATTAGAATCAACAGTGTCTTGTGAATTTCCAGGGAAAAATACCATGGGGTTACCTCTCCCTTTATTGCCCAGATTCAGTCATTTCTGAATAAGCTTAGTTGCTATGGTTACCTTCCAAAGACACTACCGTTGAAAATGTGTTGGGAGATGGGGATTGATGGCAGAACGCTTTAGTGGAGGACACAAAGCAACTTCAGCAACCGAGACATTTTAATACATGTGAACTCTGTCCCTTGGAAACCAAAGTCACATTTTGCCAAAATGGAAATGAACTCAGGACGTGGAGTTTCAAAAGTTCCTCATTTGGCCAGTCTCCTTCCCCCAACACTAGGACCTCAAGGACAGGTATATCTGGCCCGGAACCAACTCCTGAGCATCTCAGTTTCCTCCCCCAGGATCTGGCAGTCTGAAGGATGTTGGTTGCCAGATAGAATTCATCAGATTCACTTCCCAGATGCTATCGCTTCTGATGTCGAAAGAAAAATAGGTTGCCCAGAAATTGAGGTTGGAAAGGATGAGTGTAGCTGAGAAGTGTACAATGACACACAAAATAATAAAGGGCTATTCTTGTTAAAATTCATTAGCATACATATTTGAATATTCCAGGGTCCTTACATCCCTCAAATCCCATATTTAGTCCCCAGAGGGGCTAGCACTAACATCTCAGGCTAAACTGTCCCCCAAAGCAGTGTTATAAATGGTATTCAATCTGTCAAAATCAGTCCCGGCTCCAGCAGCGAATGAATAAAAGTTGGCCTGACCCCACTTCCTGTTTCCAACTACAGCAAACCCAAGACGGGATGGGGCCTCACGGCAAGAGTATTGCATACTCAGTCCCACTCAAAGGACTCTTTCTTCCTGGTCACTTTTTCCCAGACATTCCAGGGAGCTGTCCTGCTCTCAATTTGAAATTCAAACCAGAAGGAAGTCACCTCTAAAAATACCAAGGCTCCCACTTGCATTTTCACAATGATACAGCACCACCTAGGGGACATTTGCATTCATTTCTTGCTATTTCCACCATAAAATTCCTTTTGAAAGATTGCAGTCCCCCCACCCCTCGCACACACATACCTCCTAATATCCTTATATCTAGTTTAAACACAGTGTGCTTGGATGTTAACTTCTGACCATTCACAGAAGCCTCAGAACACGAGCCCGGAACTGGCCGCCCAAAAGAGCAGCTCTCTCTTATAACCGTAGGAGCTGAGAATCATGAAGATGTTGCCTAATTGATGGTTCCGGAGCCACAGTACTTTAGCCACAAATGCCACCAGCAAAACGGATGCCCCATATCCTGCTGCACCCTACCCTGGGATCTCTGTTATTGCTACTCCAGAAAAATCAAATGCTCCGTGACTGTTTTAACAGAAATAACAGAAATAAGATCTCCAACTCATCTGGTCCTCTTAATCTCAAGCACACACATCTGCTTGGAGGAAGCTAGGTCACATCTAGAATTCAAACAGTGGGGGGAACGTATTGGGAGATGTATAGACTTCAGTTTTCTGGACCCCCCCCCCCCCCAGTAAGCACAACTACATGCCACAAATGGGTTACACATGTGTCAAGAGACATCTATCGCCTCAGCCTTCTGGGTAGCCACAAAGGGCCGGGCAGCCAAAGCCCTCTTGGCCAGTAACCTCCTCAGTCCGTGCTCCCTAGAAATTAACCCAGAGTGGGGTCTGATGGTTTACCCCTCGCTTCCTCCTGACATAGAATATGGGAGGCATCTGGCATTTGCTGCTCTGCTGTGATGTGTTGAGTGAAGCCAAAAATATGTCCAGTCACCTGACAGCTACTAAGAAGCCTTCTGCTGAGTGAGCCATCGACCACCATGATGAACAAGGAACTCTCTAGCTGCTGGATAATTTCATGGTAAGGTGCAGCCATTGAGTATGGGGAAGGCTAGCTCTTCATAAGTATAGTTCCAGGTAGTTGCCCCCAAATGTCTGTCTTATGTTTACTTACGTCTACTTGCTTAGAGACGTTCAACTAGTTGCAGGGTGACTTCTCTAACAATACACACACACACACACACACACACACACACACAGACTCCATAAATCAGAATGTCATCATTATTTGGAAATACTTTATAGGAAAAAATTCAATTGCATTTGAGATCCTTTGGCATTATTATAAAAAATATCAACATTACATTTGTCAATGACAAAACAGCAAGAGCTGTTAAGCTCGAAATATCATTTTCAATTTTTGAATGGTTTTAAAAATAGTTTAAAATTGTTTCATCAGCTACTTATGTAAACAAAGCTTCTTGTCAATGGTGACTATCAAGAATTTGAAGAAGTCATCATTAAAATGTCTTGATTAAGAATTGCATATAGGCATTTCAAGAATACCACTTGACATTTAATAGCTATGTCTACAAAGCAAGCTCAAGCTTCTCATTAAGGAATTTGGAAAACTGTATTTGGAAATTTTACACAAAATTAATATTTAAAATCTTCCCTAATATTTTGGGGTTTGCTGATTTTACTTTTTATTACATCATATAAAGAAAATAGAATATTTTGTTCTAAGCTCCAAATAAACACTTAAAATATTGTCTAGCTTAGTGCTATGAAAACACTATCATTTTCTATGTTCACCATAACATATAAAAAGTAGGGTTTCCAGGATCCAAGATGGAGGAGTAGATAAACACTATGTCGGTGTCCTTCCATGAACACATTGAAATTACAACTAAATTATAGAACAATCAACATGGAGAACCACCTGAAGTCTAGCCAAACAGAAGTCCAATGACTGAAAATTTAAAGAAGCCAAGTTGAGACTGGTAGGAGGGGAGGAGATGCAGAATGGGCCCCAAACCTCCATGTGGCAGTTGAGAATCAGGAGGGATATCTTGACTGTGGAGGTTCCCTGGGAGGAGCGAGGAACCCCAGTCCCCCCACCAGGCTCCCCAGCTCAGAGTACTGGGGCCAGGTTGAGGAGCCCCCACAATACCTGGCTGTATAAACACTGTGTATTGTGAACATTCGGGTGGGTTGGAAAGGTGCGAACTTAAATGGCTTGTTATGCAGGGTCTCTGGTCCTGCTCCCAGCATAAGAACGCAGGATATGCTGAGGCCAAAAAGGAACACCCACGGAGCCATAGACAGGGGAGTCATACCACTATATTCTTGCTGGCGGCTGGGGTGGAGACACAGTGAGCAAACATCCACCAGTACCCCAAGAAGGAGTCTTCCTGCACCCCAGTCTTGCTGGCGGCTGGGCGAGACACACAGAGCAGGAGTCGCACAATCCGCAACCTTCCATCCACTTCTCTGCCTGCCAACCAACCAACCCAACCCGCTAGCTGCAATCGCGCTTGCTAGCTCAGCCTCAGCTGTTATATTACTGGCTAATGGCTAACTGGTTACAGCTGATGGCCATCTGATAACCAAGCCATCACCTTTCCATGTGAGGCCGAGAGCCTGGAAACAGCTCTCTGGGTCTGTCCCCACATACCACCCTCAGGATCTCACCTCACAATCTACGCGACAAGTGTCTTCCACGAGGGACCTTGTTTCAGGAACCCAGCTCACGAGAAAAAGTGTCAGTCCAGTTCAAGTTATGTCCCAGGATGTGTCTCTCAATGTCCACCTACTTTCTGGGCACAGCCAGGGTTTCTCAGGGTACCACCAGTCTTTCTGGGCACAGCCAGACTTCCTGGTAACAGCCAGAGTGCTCACATATTCTCAATAGCGGCTGGTCACAACACAGGAAGTAAACATCTGCCAGTTCCACTACATGGTAGTACGTTCCCAAGCAAACAGTCAAGTGGTCCATCAAATCAGGGATGGAAGGTAATTCCCCATAGTCCACAGTCATTCACCAGGGCTTTGCACTGGCCTCACAATGTGTGCCCTCTCCGCAGGGCGAGGGCTCTGGAGTTCTCCCCAACCTGGAGGTGAGGGACGACCTTGACCTCACCCGCATCCTCCACCAAAGATTCAGCAAGCATTTCCTCCTGGGACCACAAGTCCCGCATCTGGTCCACCCCAGCAAGCACCTCCCAGCCCACATGGCCACAACAACCTTTGCCTCCTCCAGCAACCACTCAGCTAGAACCTACAGGGCCCTCTCCACACTGGCTAGAGAGCCATCCATGTCTTCCCACCCCTCCTAGGGGGTCCAACTCCTGAGGACAGTGGCCACCGGGTACCACATACTGTGTGGGGGTCATCTGTCCTCCTGCCCAGAGTCAGACACCATTCCTACCTGGCCAGAATCCTGCTCACCACGCCAGGCGTCCGATTGGGTGGAGGCCTCGGTGTCAGATGTCCACAACTCTGGGAGCCCACGGCAGCAGCAGACCACCAAAAGGAAGGTGACAGGAGCCACAGCCAACAGGGTGGCATTCCATCCAGAGGCTAACAGGACCACGAATTCACCGAGGGTTCACATTTCTCCCAGGCAGATTGCGTTTCCTGCTCCCGGCGCCGCTCCTCACGGGCTTCCTGAGACAGCACTCATGTGCACAAGCTGCTCCACACCTTTCAGAGAGTTTTGACCGACACAACACCCTGTTCGCTGCACCAGGTGTCATCTGGGGACTCTGGTCCCACTCCCCGTACGAGAACGCAGGATATCTTGAGGCCAAAAAGGAACACCAACGGAGTCATAGATAGGGGAGTCATACCACTATATTCTCGCTGGCGGCTGGGCTGGAGACACAGGAAGCAGGAGCAACACGATCTGCAATCCGCTGTCTGCTTCCTGCCAACCAACCAACTCCTTGCTAACTGCAATCCGCACTTCTCTGCCAACCAACAACCCCACTTGCTAGCTGCAATCCGCGCTTGCTAGCTCAGCCACGGCAGTTATATTACTGGCTAATGGCTAACTGGTTACAGCTGATGGCCATCTGATAACCAAGCCAGCACCTTTCCATGTGAGGCCAAGAGCCTGGAAACAGCTCTCTGGGACTCTGTCCCCACATGGCCCATGCACAGACTTACTCGCTCACAGGCACTCACCCTGGTCTCCAGTGGAGGGACAGTGACTTGGGGGGGTGTCAGAGGCATATGGCAGTACAGACTGAGGTGTATGGCTCAGGCAGAGGGCTGAGGACTGTCGCCATTTTCACTGTGAAGGGTTATCTTCCTGTGCAGCTGGCAGGTGGGCGCCATCTTTCCTTGTTGAGCCCTCCCCACACATGGCTGAATCTCCCCACACAAATCTGAATCTCATTGGCCTACTAAGCTGGGCCCTACCTAACTCCCCCAATGCCAGAGGCACTTTCTCCGAAGCAGCCAGCACCTCCCGTGTTGCACTCTTTCTTGGAAAACTATTGGAGTCCCTGGGCCCTAGGTGGGGGCCAATTGGCCTCAGTGCGCTCTAAGGATTTTGCTGAGTAGTTCGAGGCTCAACACTGGCACCAAACGAGAATTTACATTAACCAGGTGACCACAGCTGTTCCCACTGAAGTGATTCCCTGAGATCCTGCCTCACCCAAGTTGTGTACCACATGAGGCTCTATGAGCAGCTGAACCTTATGGAGCCAGCAGGTGGCAGCAGGACTCAGAGTGTCCTGGCTTTTTGTGGAGCTACCCCAGGCCCATTACTGGTAGCAGACATCCTCAGTTCACAATGTGGCCTCTTTCACTCACCTCCAGGTGTAGCACAGGCTGTAAAAAACTGCAGATAGCTTTGTAGCTCCTACCAGGTAGCCCCTAGCTGGTCATAGGCTGTGAGTGACCTGGGACTGCATGAGAGCCCCTCCCGAAAGGCCCCAGAACAAATATACTTCGAGGTTGGCTTCAGACCACAGTAGAGCACCCCCCAATTAGCCCCACAAGTGGCATATACAAAGGATGGACTCACGTGGCACCAGAGCACACTGGGGTAAATTCCACTCAGTGGGGTATAACCCCCACACAGCAGCCCATAAGTTGTGGACATAGCCAAACCATAGCCAATCAGCCTGAGGGTCAATCCCACCCACCAACATGCCAATAGCAATCAAGGCTCAACTATAATAGGAGTGCACACACAACCCACACAAGGGACACTCTAGAAGCACCCAGAGCAGGTGACGAGGGAGACTGTGCCAGGGCCTCTACAGGGCACCTACAACAGAAACCTTGCAGGCCAGAAGGGATTGGCACAAAATGTTCAATGTGATGAAAAGAAAGGACCAACAACAAAGACTACTCTACCCAGCAAGGCTATCATTTAAAATTGAAGGACAGATCAAGAGCTTCCCAGAACAAGAAAAAGCTAAAAAAGTTCATCACCACCAAACCAGTATTAAAAGGAATATTAGCGGGACTTCTTTAAGAAAAAAAAAAATCAAAATTATTACTGATAAAATGGCAGTAGCTACATATTGATCAACAATTACTTTCAATGTAAATAGATGAAATGCTCCAGTCAAAAGACATAGAGGGCTGAATGGATATGAAAACAAAACCCTTACATATGCTCCCTACAAGAGATTCATTTCAGATCAAAAGACACACTCAGAAAGTAAAGGAATGGAAAAAAGTTATTTCATGAAGATGGAAAAAAAAAAAAAAAAAAAAAAAGCTGAGGTAGAAATACTTGAACCAGACAAAATAGACTTTAAAATAAAACCCACTAATCCCACTTCAGGGTATTTATCTGAAGAAATACAAAATGCTACTTTGAAGGGACGTGTGGATCCATCTGTTCATTTCAGCATTGTTTACAATGACCAAGATGTGGAGGCAGCCTGGGTGTCCATCAATGGAAGAATGGATAAAGAGGAGGTGGTACATATGTACAATGGAATATTGCTTGGCCAGGGAAGGATATGGGTTTTTGCCATCTGCGGTGACATGGTTGGACCTGGAGGGTATTTTGCTGAGTGGAGTGTCAGACAGAGAAAGACAGATGTAATGTGATTTCACTTATATGTGGAATCCAAAGAAACAACCAAAACAGAAACAAACTCATAGATATAGAAAACATTTTGATGGTTGCCAGATGGGAGGGGCGTTGCGAGGGAAGGTGAAAAACTGGAAGTGATTAAGAAGTACAAGTTGGTAGTTACACAGTAATCATGGGGATGTAGGGTACAGCATAAAGAATAAAGTCAATAATATTGTAATAACTACGTGTGGTGTCAGATGGGTACTAGATTTATTGGGGTGATAGATGGTAAGGGATTGGAGGACAGGGTGAAAAAGGTGAAGGCATTAAGAAGTACAAATTTGGGGCCGGCCTGGTGGCTCAGGCAGTTGGAGCTCCGTACTCCTAATTCCGAAGGCTGCCAGTTCGATTCCCACATGGGCCAGTGGGCTCTCAACCACAAAGTTGCCAGTTCAACTCCTTGAGTCCCACAGAGAATGGTGGGCTGTGCCCCCTGCAATTAGCAACGGCGACTGGACCTGGAGCTGAGCTGTGCCCTCCACATCTAAGATTGAAAGGACAACTTGACTTGGAAAAAAATCCTGGAAGTACACACTGTTCCCCAATAAAGTCCTGTTCCCCTTCCCCAATAAAATCTTAAAAAAAAAAAAAAAAGAAAGAAAGAAAAAGAAAACAAACTTTAAAAAACAAAAAAAACAGAAGTACAAATTTGTAGTTATGAAATAGTCATGGGGATGTAACATAAAGCATAGGGAACATAGTCAATGATATGGTAATAACTATGTATAGTGCCAGGTGGATACTAGACTAGTCATGGGGATCCCTTCTTAAATTATATGAATGTCTAACCACTATGCTGTACACCCAAAATTAATATAAAATAATATCAAATGTCAACTGTAATTGAAAAATTTTAAAAGGGGGAAAAGGTGAAGGGGAGTAAGGGGTCCAAATTTCCAGGTATAAAACAAATAAGTCATGGGGATATAATATATAGCATAGGGAATATATTCAACAATATTGTGATAACATAGTAAGGTGTCAGGTGGTTTCTGGACTTATCATGGTGATCACTTCCTCAGGTATATAAATTTGAGTAACTATGGCGTACCCCTGAAACTAATATAATATTGTATGTTCACTATATTTTTAATAAAAATCTTAAAAATAAAAACTAGAGCTTAGAATGGAGTAGAATGAGCAAATTTGTGATCTATTCTACAATATCACATACACAAGATTTCACAGGAAATCTAAGAAAATTATTTACTTTCTACACTAACATCGTAACCAGAGGATACTACACTTAGCTCCTTTCCCTTTTAAAATTTAGTTATCAGAAGTTATCACATGCACCACTGCTACTAATATTGTTCCAGCTCATAAAAAACCTGAAAGAAATAATTTTCAGATCATATGTGGTTTCCCACTGCATGTTGCCAAATCGTATTCATCCTCCTCTGCATAGCTAGCTCTGAAAACCCAACTCCACTAGTGACCCTTTTCTCCTCTGACCTCCTCTTATGTTCTGCTGTGGGCCTTGTCGTACATCAGACTATCTTCTGACACACAATAATGGTGTCTTAATCTCGTAAGCAACTTGAGAGGTTCTGTCTTAACTTCTTTATAACCCCTATAGCTCTGGGTGTATATTAAGCTCTTAGTGGTTAGCCTTAAACTATTTGGAGAATCAAACATTAGAAATGACTTGGCATGAACTATGATTTGTTTTCCAATTTCAAGTGTGATATTCATTCTTTAAAAATATGAAAAATAAAATGTGAAGAGAATTGAAATCATTCACAATGCCATTATTCAGGAATACCACTTTCTACATTTTTATCCCTTCCCTTCCTGTCTTTTTGTGCACCTCTAATCACTGTTTAAACTGCATTTTTTACAAATAAAATTTGAATCCTCGTATATAGTGCTTTTCTATTTAATATAATTGTAAAGTTTTCCCCGTGTCATTAAGTAAATTAGGGCACATCCAGATCTCATTTTACAAATACTAAAATTCTGTCTTAGAACAGTGCTTCTTAAATTTTAATGAGCATACAAATTACCTGGGATATTGTTAAACTACAGGTTGTGCTTCAGTATGTTTGATGCGTCTGAAGAGTCTGCATTTCTAATATCCTCCCACATGATGCTAACACTGCTGTTCTGTGGACCACCCTCAGCAGCAAGGGCTTAGAAGATACAATACATATATATATATATATATATATATATATATATATATGTATGTATGTATCTTCTAAGATATATATGTGTGTGTATTATATACATAGGTATATATATACATATATATATATATATATATATATATATATATATATATATATATATATCCCATTCATGCTGAACATTTAAATAGTTTCCAGTGTTTGGCTCTTAGGCAGTAAAACATCATCAATGAAGTGATAATAATCCTTACACATAACCTAGGAATAATACAAATATTTATCAAGTATATACGTTACAGGCACCAAGATGCTTAAAAACCTAATCACTGGTCAACATCAAGAGATACCAGTATTTTCAAGACTCCAGATGCATGTAGCCAAAGGCCGATCCATAGTGACAGAAAGCAGATCAGTGGTTCCCAGGGAACGAAGGCAAAGGCAGAGGGAGGAAACGCTTAGGGATGGTAGGTTTGTTCATTATCTTGACTGTGGTGGTATTTTCATGGATATATATATATATATATATATATATATATATATATATATATATATATATATATTATACATATGTGTGTTATATATACTATATATGTTAAAACTTATCAAATTGATGTTTTAAATATATGCAGTTTTTCAATTATACTTCAATAAAACTATTTTTTTTAAATATGGGGGGTAGCCACAAAGTGCATTCCGGAAGGGTCATACTAATTTAATCCACCAGCAGCATATGTGAATGCCTGCTTCATTACACCTTTGTCAGCACGGTAATTCTTAAAGAAAAAAGAAAAATTGCTAATTTGAAAGGCAACAATATCTCGTGTTTGAATGTGCATGTCTTTACTATCAGACTGAAATTGTTCCACATTGATCAGCTCTTTGCTCATTTATCTTTTGTACTGTCACTGTGTTTTTCATCAAATTAGAGGAGCTCTTTTGATATTTGTCATAACTATAGCACATATTTTTTTCCCTTGACTTGATGTTTACCTTTGTGTACACTTGATGTAATTATCATGTAAGTTGACATTTTAAAGAAGTTCAAGAATCAAAAAACAAAAACAAAAAACCAAAACTAATATTAACACTGCTCCAAACATATATAAACAAACGAACAAAAAAAGCTCAGGGTCAGAAGACAGAACTAGACACATTAAAAAAAAAAAAAATCAAAGTCTTTTATAATGACCTAATTTCTTTCAGAAGGTGGTTAATATTAGCATACAATGACATCAGAAGCCACATACATAAACATATCAATTTATACCTTTCATACTCACTTTTATTTGGTTAATACAGTAAATTAGGTTAGTTTCAACCTTTTTAAAATGGATGGTGGTACTAAGACATAAAATATTTGTGACTTGATTAAGAACAGTCAGAATTTCGATTTATAAACTCTCACATTTTGTTTATTTATTTTCTCATTGTGTGAGAAACGGGCCCATGAAATCAAACTGGGGTTGTATGGTTTTGGTTTTTCTTGAAAGTCAATTAAATATCAGAGAAGACTATTTACATATTCTCCTAGATTTTTATTTATATTAATAACCCTGAAAAGACATATATTATCAAACTGTTTTCTTCATTCTGAAGCTTGAGTCTCACAAGATTTTCTTAGATCATAAAACAAGGCAGAATGTTAATACTTGTAATACTAGTAAAAGAGGAATGCCTTTTTATCTGCCATGCCAACTGGTACAAATTCAGGAAAATTACTTCCAGTAAGGTAGTTACAAGTATTCACAAATTTGTCCAATCCTTCGAATATGAGTCATAATTAACCACTAGAAGACAGATACACACTTAACATTTAAAGAATAAGTCTTAGTTTCTTTAATAACACAACATTTAACTCTTGTTCTGATGTTTATGAGGCATAAGTCATTTAGCCATGCATACAAAACTAGACGATGTCCAATCTGGTACCAAGATCCAGATTTCCTGACACAAGCTAGAGCAGTGGAGGATGAAATGATGTGGAAATTAGTGATGTGGCTGAGACTCCAGAAAAATCAAATTATTTGAGCCTTAACTTCCTCACCCATAAATGAGGAAGGTGTTTGAATGTGCTAAACTTCCAGCGCTAACCTTTTCTAAATGCAGGCTGAGTACATGGATTAAACCTCTGAGAGTTGCAGTCATATTGCTGGAGTATATTTATTGCCAACATGGGGTTCTGTGACTACTGTGTTTCCCCAAAACTGAGACCTAGCTGAACAGTCAGCTCTAATGCGTCTTTAGGAGCAAAAATTAATATAAGACCTAGTCTTATTTTACTATAATACCGGGTCTATATAACTTAATGAATATAACGTATAATATATAATAAAATTAATATACTAGGTCTTATATTAATTTTTGCTCCAAAAGACGCATTAGAGCTGATTGTCCGGCTAGGTCTTATTTTCAGGGAAACACAGTACTTTTCTCATAAGCCCATGTCAGCTTGTGTTCAAACTCTAGCCTTGCCCTACTATCTGTGAAGCCTGGGCAAATAATTTATCCTCATAGCAGAGATAAGGAAACAAAGGACCTGCGAGAATCATAATAGCAGCTGCACCTCAAAGAGAATTCATTAAGGAAAAGAGAGAATACACGTGAACTTAGCAGTGCCTGGCATAGAGTAATATGTCCAATAATTCCATGTCTGTACATTTGGGGTATCTTAGCCCATCCAGGCTGATATTAACAGAATGCCGTAGACGAGGTAGCTTATAAACAACAGAAATTTATTTCTCATAGTTCTGGAGGCTAGAAAGTCCAAGATCAAGGCTCTGGCTGATTCGGTGTCTGGTAAGGGCCCCTTTCTTGATTCAAAGATGGTCATCTTCTCAGTGAGTCCTCACATGGCAGAGGCCATGAGGGAGCTCCCTGAGGTCTGTTTTCTAAGGGCACTAATTGAATTCATGAGGGCTCTAATATCACGACCTAATCATCTCCCAAGATCTACCTCCAAATACGATCACATTGGGGGTTAGGTTTCAACATATGAATTCTGAGGGGACATAAACTTTCAGTCTTTTGGATGCGGGGAAAATAAAACTAACTTACATGGTACTCAGGTTTCGCAGGTGAAACTCACTGTATTCCCCAGTGAATCAAATACTGGTAGACAGGTAGATAGCAAACTTGAGCAAATATTTCAACAAAAGAATGAACAGACATAATTGAAAAGTAGTCCTCAAAACTGACTCACAACACAGTTCAGCTGTGTGTGTGTGTGTGTGTGTGTGTGTGTGTGTGTATGTATGTATATATATATATATATATATATACATATATATACACTCATATATATATGAGTATATATATATATATATATACTCATATATATACATATATATATACTCATAATTTCACAGTTCAGCCATATATATATACACACTCACAGAATTTAAGACATCATGAAATGGTGGGAGGGGGAGAGGGAAAGAAAGAAAAAGTAATGACCTTAACAAGAATTATGATGTTAGCAACCCACAGCCTATCACTTTTAATAAACTTGGACTCCTTGCCATCTCTGTTATCTCATCTGTGTTTCTTAGTATGGCCCACAAACCACCTCAACCTAGAATGTTTGTGACAGACAAATGCAGATGTCCGATCCTCACCCATTTTTAACCTGCTACCTCATTCATTGTTACAGTCTACAATTTGAGAACCTGGTGCAACTGCTATGTGGCCAGCGCCTGAAAATGTGGGCAACGCCTGAGTCGTCAAATAGCTCATAGCAAGAATATAAATCTGCAGATCCAAACAAGGACTGTCCACACCAACTTACCTGCAACCCATCACAACTAAGAAACTAGTTTCCAATCCGTCAAAACTGATGAGAAACAGTAAAGCCTAGAGCTCATGAATCTGTCAAATATCTGCGCACTAGAGGGAATAGTTATGGTTGGAAAAATGACCCTTCTGGAATTTTCTCACCATATTCTAAAATGCCAATAAGAATATTTCCTCCATTCTTAAAATTAATTTTAACAGTGAACTGTAGTAACACATTTTTTATGGTGAGTAGTCAGGTGAATTCCATTGACAACTGAATTGCATCTTTATTAAAGTTATTTTGCAAATTGATGTCTCCTAATATGAAAAGGTTGCTTTGTACTTTAACATGTGCTTTGAAAATTAACATCAGCAGTTGGAAGGTCTTCAGTTGAATAGATTTCAGACTTCAAAAATGTGACTGCATCCTCCATCCTTAGTTTTTCCATCTCCCAATTTTTGACCTTATCAAAGAAAGAGGAAAACGATCAGTTTGCAAAAAAATGCTGACACATGAAATAAAAGCTAGTTTCAAGACCTAAGCATGCTAAAGTAATATCAAGCTGATTTATTTTTAAAATCAAATGTTATCTTATAATTACTCATATTTTAAAGGCTTAGTAAGACTATGTTGTAGGATTGAAGAAAACACTAACACTGAAAGTTATAAAAACTTTAAAATTCCTCGAAAGGGTGCAAAAAGTTCTTCCTTGGGATAATTTTCCCTAGAATATATATAATAGCCAATATGAAAAAAAGTCTTAAACAGTACGCCATTAAGAGAAACGGGCCATCTTCTCCTCAGGACCCATGCACAATCCTTTCTGGTATACTAACGGACAGAATCAAGATTCAAATGTTTCCATTCCACATTATGTGCGGCACTGAATGAGTGGCATTTAGATAGATCCCAACATCAACATGAATATAAATTTATGCATAAAGTTCTTGCTCCACACAGAGACACCTGGAGAGGCTGTTCAAAAACAGCTGTGGCGCTCGGCATCAAAATGAAGCATAAGAGGGAAGAGGAAGAATCATCCTCTTACAACCATCCAGCTTTTTCTGGTGACAAACATCCTATAACAGCCTCACGCTGGCCGGTGAAAACAAAGCTTTAATTAACATCTTTTCCTCCCTTGTTCATGATAACCTAGAAACTGAATATGGTTTCATGTGTCCTAAATTAAATAAGAAAATATATTACTTACATTTTTCTTCTTAACAAAAAGAATTACAGTTGACCAAATGTAGCACTTATAAAACCCTAGTGACAGTAATCAGCTGAGTAGAAGCCAGACCATGTACTAGGAATGTTCTTTTTCAAAGAAAATAATAACTACAATGCTTATTCTAATACTGCTGACAATTTCTGTAGGGTCCTAGTAACCAGCTGTAACCACAATATTCCTGGCAGAATGGACCTCAGTAACTTGAAAGATATTTCATTTGCATAGTTTTCTTACCAAGATCACATAAAAACCCATGACTTTCAAATGCCGCATTTTCATAGCAAGGAATCCTCTGGGGTGGTTTGAATCCAAACAGTACGTAGATCTAGGAACACATAGTACAGCTACTCTGAAAACAAAAACATAGTATGAGATTAGTTGCTAATGCGATGATCATTTACAATGTGGCTGTACTCCTGTTCTTTGGAGGTTGCAAACTTGAGCTCTCCACTACCGGACCACAGGCCTCACCTTCCCCACCGGCCTCACCTTCCCCACCGGCCTCACCTTCCCCACCGGCCTCACCTTCCCCACCGGCCTCACCTTCCCCACCGGCCTCACCTTCCCCACCGGCCTCACCGCTCCCCACCAGCCTCACCTTCCCCACCGGCCTCACCTTCTCCACTGGTCTCACTGCTCCCCACCGCCCTCACCACTCCCCACCGTCGCAGGCCTTCACTGCCCTGTTACTTGGCTTCTGTAGCGATTCCAGTCTATGAATGCTACTTTAGTAACCAAAAGCTTACAACAATGTTTTACACAGTTATCCCTAAACCATCTTTAAGGGTGGCTACATTCTTGATGAGGAAAAATTTCAGAAATGAGAGCTCCCAGTTTAAGGCTTTCCTATGCAGTGCTAACCTTTGATCTAAATGTAATTATTTACGCTACTAGTACTGGTAGGACCGACAGAGGCTTGGTACCAAAGCTCTCCTTGTACATACTGCCTCCCAGAAAGAGCATTTAAAAATGAGAACAGGGAGACCAAATACAAAGAAGAAAACACTAAAGGAAAGGTAAGACTGTTAAAAAGATAAAATCAGTATGTGTAACAAAAATGTGAAATGTGTAATTTGTTTTTTTCATTATTCTTTGCCTTTGGAAAGATTAAGGTCCACTGGGGAAAAGAAAGACATTTGTATCCTTACCATCCTCTGTTATACTCGGGCTGTTATCTGAGATAACGATAAGAGAAATGTTATGTATTTAAAGGAATGCTCTAATTCCTCACTTTTTCTCAGTACTTTACGCTGAGAACTTCTATGTTCTATTATTATGCCAGAACAGTGGAGTACCTGGGAAAGAAAAATGATCTTTGAGCAACATCAGAGAGAAAGCCTCTTTTGAGGGGATATTGGTAACACGTATAGACAGCAGTTGAAAAAGAAGGCCAAGGAACAAGCTAGATGGATTCAGAAAGGGGGAAAAGTTACAGAGTTGTATGTGAATGGAGAGGGGTGGGCAGATAAGAGGGAATCCTACAGATTTTCTTCTGTACCTCTCTCTACTGTATTTATGAGCATGTCTTACAAAGCATTATGGGAAATGAGAGCCTTGGGGTCAGGATCCACGTCTGATTCATCTTGGGTGCCCCACCGGGCGTAGGGGAGCTTTTTCACAAAAGCTGACTGAACATGGGGTGTGTGCAACACGATCTGATGCACCTGCTTGAAAGGCAGGACATTCTCTCCAATGTAGCATCACATTTTTTCCAGAGACACCCATCTGTAGTGTGTGGGCCAAGGAAACTACAAATAACTTCAATACAGGTTGACCCATGTACTACACAGCTTCATTAAAAAGCTAAAGTTTCTCTACCTTTACAAAGGTCTTGGGGTACAGCAAAATATTTATTGGGTATTTGATTTCTGTAGAAGCCTTAATTCTTTATGATCAATATTATGTTATCTTGCCAAACGTTTACACTGCACTGATAGTTTCAATTATGTTAACATTGTTTTCTGGAACTATTTAGCTGTAAAACCTAAAATTTTTTAAATTGCCTATTTCATTAAATGACCCAATGCCAGTCCTCTATCTTCAACCAGTGCCCAGACTTACACCTAAGGAGTAAACTAATGGATGAGAAGTCTCTTGGTGCATTCCGAGCTCCAGACAAATATAAGGCATTAGTACTGCTACTGCTACTTAATAGGAAGTCTTCGAGAATTAAGAATTAAATTGAGAAAGCTCAGCAAACCAATACACACCTTTGACTATCTGTAGCAGGAGTTACCGCATCCACATCAGAAAGTGGAAGCACTTGACTCCTGTTAGTGTCCATTCTGATTTCAAAATCTGAAAGAAAAGAATTGATATTAAGTTTTCAAACATTGCTCAAAGTGATTTTCTCTTCCCAAATGTCTCCTACTACCACCAATTAACACTGGCAGCAGCTACCATACATTGGGCTTACCACATGCCAGACATTGGTCTGGATTTTACACGTACGACCTCACTGACTCACCACAGGAACCCTAGGAGGGGACACTATTACTACTGCCATTTCACACACAAGGACAGGGAGCCTGGGAGAGCCTGACGTCCCAGCACGAGTCAGCAGTCCGGCCTTGTGCACAACACTAAGCTGCCATGCTAATCCTAATCTTGTGTCAGGAAGAAAGGAAAATAAATAGAACAGAAGAAAGGAAAATTGTATCATACCGATATGATAATTATGTGGCAACTGCACGTTTTCTGAGAAGCATCCTTCTCCCAGAAGGCTTCTTAGTGCCTCGGCAACCTTTGCGTTAGGACGTGATGGTGTGGACGGCAGCGGTGGCAGTGCGAAGCCGGTGGCCTTGTGATACGAAGTATCATCAAGCTGTAGGCAGGTAGTCAAAATATGAAGCTTGCGGACATTCCTCTCCACGTCACCTAGAAAAGAGAAAGAAATACGGAGGTAAGAAAAAATATCAATGCCACATTTAAGAACCTATATGAATGCATCTGTATTTCTGGTTATCTGTTTCTTATCAGGAGGACTCTTTGTGTCTCCCTAGTTCCCACAGTATCTAGATCAATACCCAGGAATTGATGTTTTTAAGGTTGAAAGTATCTTTCAAGTCTGAAGTCTTCACTGAAGAGATGAGGAAATGCCCAGGAATGTTAAGACGCCTCATGGTCAACTAAAGGCAAAGTTGGGACTAGACTCCAGGTCTCCTGGGTTCCAGGCTATTTCCCCCACATTAGATTGCTTGAAAAACCAGCACGTGGTCTTCCTTCTTCCCAATGCAGCTTTGGAATTTCATAACGTAGTTTTTAAAAGAATTTAAACTACTCTATTCTCGGGGGCACATCATCACATTTTGTATACCTAGCCTGATATATTGCTTTTCCTTGTTTGCTATTAAAGATCAAAAATCAATAATTAATTTGGCTCCTAGAGTAAAGAAGTTCACTACTTTGATAACTATTTGGTTTCTTGATCTAACAGGCTGAGCCCTCATTAAGGCCAGGAGAGACAAAGCAGTGAGAGCTGTAAAAGTTGACTTAACTTGGCTTCAGACGTGACATGTAAGGATCAGGAAGTACAAACGCTTCCATCAAGGCATAAAGAATGACGTCAACGTTTAGCCTCTGCATAGGTGCATAAAGTGTGAATAAAAAGAACGATGATGATGTGTTTCTCATTCCTGCCTAATACGTAGGACCTGTCACTCAAGGTGGCGCCACAGGTTCACTGGTGGGAAGCACTGACCCTTCACTTCCCCATTATCGGCCCTTTCCTCAGTCGCACCTGTTCTGCATGGTTGGACCACCTCTGCTCCCACCAAGACCCCACGCAGAACCACACGGTAGTGGGTGGCACTGCCTCATTTCCGTCACCACCTGGCACTGATATCCCACCTGATGTCAGCAGCTCATTGACGATGTCCTTTTGAAGAAGCTGATTAACAGGGGCCAAGGGAAAATGGTTCATCAAGCAAAACGAATACACCGCATTCAATAGGTTTTCAGAAGAGATGTGGTGAAGATAAGCAGTCAGAGCACTGGCCATAGCATCTAGGAACCTTCAGGGCAACAAAGGAAAGTCAGCTTTCAAATACAAAGAGAAGATAAGGTTATGGTAGAGCTAGTGAGGTGTCATAGAACCAATCGCTTTAAGGAGACCAAAAAGAGGAGACAAGAAAATCTTATATCAATACATCTTTCAGGTCAGGGGTCTATCTCTTAATAAATATATACTCAATAAATGTTAGCGACTGCTATATGTCTTACACAGGGCAAATGTTTTATTAACTTATTTAATTCCTATTAAAACTATGGGGTAAATGTTATTATTATCCTCATAATAAAGATGAGTAAACAGGCTCAGAGGAGTTGAGTAACTTGACCGAGAACACACAGCCAGAAAGTAGCAGAGACAGCATTCAAACCCAAGTTGTCAGTCTCTATAGCCTTTTAACCATTATGCTAGACTTTTATCATGAGTATGTTTAGAAGGCCTGGAACACCACTGTGGTTTTACAACCAATCAATATTCTCTGGCTATCAATACTGTGAGTTAAGTCCTGTACTACAGAGCAAGGAAACAACAGAGAGGTGACACCCACAGGTAGAGATGAAAATGTTTTGGAAATTGATAGAGGTGGGGGTTACACAGCACTGTGAATGTACCAAATGGCACTGAATTATTCACTTTAAAAAGTTGAATTTTATGTGAAATTCATCTTATAAATGTTTTTTTAAGATTAAAAAAAATACTCAGTTAAAAGAACTATGACCTAATCCTACGACCCAGTATCACAAAGCAGTTCAGCACAGATGAAGAAAGGAAAGATCAAAACAAGGGAAGGTCACTCGCCCAGGGGATACTGCTGATCAATAGTACACGTACCCTCTGAACCCAGGTCAGTCTGACTTAGGGCATACGCTATATATCGCTGTCAGACAAACACGAAGTACGTGCAAAGCACTGTGATGGTGCACAGGAAAGAAAGTAGGTAGAGTAGCTTTGGGATAAGGAGGATTTCAATAAGGGGATAAGACGGGAAAAGGGACGATCATTTGAAACTGAGCAAAGAAATGAAGCCCTGAAAGTGTGCGCTATTTGTGCTCCAGTAACTAGGCAGAGAGAAGTGATTCCTATAGCCCAGAAGTAATCCCTTCCAACAATGAAGCTATGAAGGAAAAGGCATGAGGTCAGCTGGCCCGTCGATGGGTAGGAGCAGATGGGTGAGGGAGGGAGGCAGCGGCTGGCGGTAGGTGGCAGGCTAAGTAGGACTGGGGAACTACAAAGGGATGGGAACAAGTCCTGGAGACAACAGCATGGCGGCACTTGTTACACTGAAAACGGACTAAATTTGCAGTACGCAGCACGAGAGGGCAGGGCTGCAGAGTGGTTCTCACCTCTCCAGTCCTCTCATCCCACTCCTTCTGCTGCACCTCATGCTTCAGAAACACCAAACTACAGGTTGTTTGCTCTGCTGTTTGCTGCACACGCTCTGCTGTTTCTTTCGTCCCTGACTTGAATATGGAGTCCTTCTACCCCAAATGTCCCTCTCTGCTTCTCTTCCCTCCTATCTATCCATCTGTTAAGGTCTTCTCAGGTACCACCTCCTCCAGGCAGCACTACTTGGCCCCCACCTCAACCTGCGTCCTGGCACCTCCTTCCTGTTTCCATATGGCCTCCATATAAAATGCTGTCGCTCCAATTTTCATGCTATATTTGTCAATTTATGAGTCTACCTCACCAATACACAGAATCCTCTGACAAAAAGGATTATGTCTTTTTCATTGTTGTCCTAAATACCTGAGTATTTGGTATGTTTCTGACTAAATGAACAAAAAGACGAAGATACAAGGAAGAGAATGTTAGTGGAAAAGGATGAAATGAGAATAAGGAGCTAAAAACTCACCAATAACACATTAAGTATGTACCATTTTTTCATATTAATCATACCTCAAAAAAGTGGTTAAAAAAATCACATTGCATGGTGGTTGGTAAAGAGTAAATAACTGACAAAAAAGAAAAAGAACGAGCAGACTTGCAGAATCATTGAACATGAGACACTTGTGGGGTCTCCAGTGACCACATGCAATCCACAGGAGTTCTGGAGTCCATGAGCACACTACTGACCAGAAATGCAAGTCTGGGATTAGCTACAGGGTGATTAAGCACAGATCAAGAAGAGGAGAAACCAAAGGACTGAAATGAGAGAGTTTAAATGCTATGTGCTTTCTTCCTTGGGTTTCAAACCCAGGAAGACACTGGATTTAACACACCTTCTCTCCCAGGGGCCATCACATAAATAAAATGCTTAATGTATAGCATGTGGATATACAATGTGCTAAGCCAAACGTTCTACCATTCTCCTACCTAATCCATCTCTTCTAGTCAACTCACTCCCCAAATGCTTTGAGTTATCCTGCTTCTAAAACCTTTGCCATTCCAGCCTAAGACGCCATCTTCCTTTCTCCCTCCTCCATCAAGCGTTCATCTGGTACCTACCATTTACTGCCTTCTTCTGCATGTGCAACATTTGCCTCCTTACCTGGACTAGGAAGGAGGGGGAACACAAACTTCTTCTATACTCTTGAGACACCAAATTCGGGCAAGTGCACATTATGGGCACCCGGAAATTCTGACTGATTCGTCTTGATCTGTCCGCTACACTCGCACTCTCCCATCTCTCCAAAGGAGAAATGTTGAGGTGGGAGGTTAAGTGTTGGGTCAGGCTTCCTTAGTCTCGGCAGTACTGCCATTTGGGATGGGTACTCCTTTGTGTGGCGCTATCCTGTGCATAGTACGATGTTACCAGCATCCCTGGCCTCTATCCATGAGAGGACATTAGTACTCTCCTACCTACACACACACCCAGCATGAAAACTAATCTCCAGATAGCACCAAATGTCCCCTCGGAGGCAAAATCAGCCCCTGTTGAGAATCAGTAGGTAGATGAAAGCAGAGCAGACAGACAAAAGTATGTCATTCGTGACTCCCCCTCTGCAGGATATACCTCCTTGTGTGTTTTATGGAATTTCCCAACCTTTATGTGACAAGTGAGGATGACTTTTGTTACCCACCCTCTATTTCCAATATAATAATTTTATTGGACAAAGTTATATCTTGGGATAACCACCCAGTATTTGTTTTTCTAATCCCATGGAATCCATGGGGCTGTTTCTAAAGATTTAATTACCACTCAGCTTGACAGTATTAGTCAAGGGAGCATAGGAGGTACATGGGAGCCAGCCTCATAAGAAAATCAGGGGAATAGAAGAAGACTGAATCTGGGGAACATTTTTCAAGCTTTATTCAATGTGTATTCTAAACCAGGCTCTGTGCTAAGTTCAGACTACCAGGAACCTGGATTTGACTCTAAAGCGCTTTCTGACTGAGGAAGAGACAGGCTTCTCGACATGTATTAGTGACATGTATAAGATGTGACAGGACAGCACAGGGGCTCTGATGGCGACAATTAGAGAAGGCACAGGAAATAATACTGAGTCTCTCAGTATCATGGAGCGTATAACGGGCAATTGCTTTTTAGTTGGCCCAGCATCACTTCCTTGAGTACGGGCCGCAAATGGGTGGGCACGTAACCCAAACTCAGTCAGATTTTCTCTTTTGGAAATCTGAATCATGAGGGAAAACCACAGTTGAAGTCAAGCAGTTGGAGTCAAGTCACTGGAGGACAAAGACATAGCCTGTGAAGTTTGCCACTGAGACCCTTAGAACTGCCCTACTTTGTTCCTCCAAGGCCTCTGTGACCTGCAGTCTATTTTTTTGTTAATCTGACAATGACTGTATGCTAGGAATTGTTTTAAGAACTTGACATAGGTTGACTCATTTAATCCTCAAAACTATCCAACGTGATTAGAAATAACTCTTATTTCTTCTCCCCATTTTAGCAGATGAAAGAAGCTGAGGCAGAGATAAGTAACTTGCCAAAAGTGAAGTAGCTAATGAGTGGCAGAGCTGGGATTCAAACCTAAGCAAGATATCTCCAGAGTCGCTGCTCTTAACCACTGTTCTAACAAATTACATTTTATGTGTGTTCCTAGTTTGTAACGAACCCTAACTGATGTAGAGAGGAAGGAAAGATGTTCTGGGTGGAAAGCAGAGGGATGAAAGAGGCTGGCGAGTCTGAGGAATTGCTGTGTTTAGTAGAAATGCATGGCTGTGATAAAAAATAAAATGACTAGGAGGCAGTAGTTTGGGACCTAATGAATAGTTAGGGTCAAAACTGAACTATGAACTGAGGAGCTGAGGGAATAAGCTGGGAGAGTTTGAAATGAAGACTGACTCCTATGCTGAAGTAACAAATATATCAGGAAGAACAAAGGAACAAGCAAGACAATACACAGCAAAAATAACATTAAAAATGTGACTTCAGAAATAAGGAATGCTATGTTTTACTTCTTGACATGGATGACGGCCATGGATGTAAGCGCTTGTAATGATTCACTGACCTTGTGACGATTTGTAACCTTTTCTGTAAGTATGTTATACGGCAATAAAAAAGTGAAAAAAAGAACAAGTACATACTCTTGGGTCAGGCACCGGTAGGTGTGATTGAGAGAAGAATACACATGAAGAACAGAAACAACACTCTGCATGTTTAGGAAGTCAGGTTCATCTACTACTTTCTTCATAAATAAGTCCATCAGATGAGGATGTCGAAAGCCAAGGTTTTCAAATAAAATGAGGAGAAACAGAACCTTAAAAGAAGAGTGAATTGAGGAAAAACTTTTTAATAATTACTGCATGCTAGTAGTAATTTCTTTAGAGCTCAAAAAACTTAAACAGCAATGGAACTGTCCTGATCAAGAGAATATTCCCTAAAAAGGAACAATTATCTTTTCCTCACAAAATCTGTTCCAGTAACGTTTAAATCAGGTATTACGTTAATAAGCAAACTCTTTCTACAAGGGGAGAACCAGAGTATACAATGGTTTCCATGTTTCCATTTCATTTAAAAATAAATCATTTTCTATAGGCTTTTCATACAACGTATCTGAAAACTACTTTAAATACTCATATAACTTTCTGAAATTTTAAAAAATTATCAACTCAATTTTGAACTGCTCCCCATTCCAAACCTAGACACTTCCTATATTTTAACATATGAGATAACTCAAAATTTCTATATTCATGATACATTTCTATAAATGGCAACAGAGATGAAATAATCTGATGAAATCAAAATTTCCAGTTCACTTGTCATTTCCCTTTTGGTCTTTCTCATAAGTACTTCTCTTTCTAAAATCAATTTCCATGGCCAACTCAATATTCATCTTACCCTACAAAGTAAACTGAGTCTAGTGATCTAACACAGTTACCACTGCTCAATTGCAAAAATAAGTTTTTACCAACTGCTACATTCAGATTTATATTACTAACACAACCCCTGAACGTAAAGGCCCTCACTCTGAAGGAAACCAGCAAACTTTCCATAAATATTATAGATAGACGTGATCATTAAGTAACTACATTTTATTCTTCAAAAAGCATAAGCCTCTCATATCACCCATATTCATTATTCTAAATCTAACCAAAAAAGGAGAAAAACAAATCCTAATTATCCAAAGTGCCAAACAACCTTTTAAGAAACAAATAGAATAGCAAACTTTAGACAATTTTTATTTGAGATAGAAAAATGGTCAAAAGATTAAACAGTACATTAACTGGTAACTCCCAGACAGAAATGATAAGGAGCTAATTTTCCTAAAGTCAATTTAGCATTAGAATATTTTGGTATCTCTGTAAAGTTGACAGAGAAATACTTAGCATGCTAAATGAGTTAATATACTCTTGACAGTTTCTGAGGCTTATTCTAAACTATTAACATACTTACTTGTTTCGACTTCCAGATGTCAAAAGTTGTAGCCACATAATCTGCTATTCCCTTGAAAAGATCTAAATTACGGTATCGGAGGTCTTTGCAAGACTGCAATATGCTCATCAATATTCTAAAAGGACACCCATGGATATTACCTTTAAGAATGAGTTAAATAAAGAAGCAAAATTACCAGATGGTTTTGAATGTAAGATCCAAGACGCTCTGTACTCAATACTTTTGCCAAAAACAAAAAAACAAAAAAAAAAGCTCTGTATTTTGTAAAAAACAAAAAACTACAGGCAAAAATAAAATTTAGATCTAATCATATCATCAGACATTTTTCATACAGTAATAGCAATGTTCTTAACACAAATATAGCCCAGAACAGTAGGTCACATACTAGAAATCATTAACTTCCCCTTACCTAGGACCTTCTTACTGCATTCGTTCAGAAGTATAATAGAACGATGATTCATGGCGGCTAGGACCTCAAACATGTGCTGGCTATTCAAAATAGAAAATCTGTCTAATTCTCTCAAGGCTTTCATCTAAAGGAAAACAAGATTAAATTTATCATTTGTGGCAAAATAAATTAAACTTTCATTTTTAAATACAAAGGACTGAGCAAAATGACTCAAATAGATATATAAATTAAATATAGATATATTTATATAGAAACATAAATCTACTTCTGTTTTTCCACTTTAGCATAGTTAAACCCAAAAGCACAATGTCCTAAAAAATTGACTTTAAGAAGTGATAGCAGTTCACAAGAAATATTTTTTTTCAAATCTCACCCACTAGAGAAAATTCAGGTTTACCTCCATTTTTCTTTTAAGAGCAATTGGTGCATCTTTTCCAATACATTTCATCACAGCTTGTAATGTGAAGACACGTTCTATTTTCCAAATTTGCTGATCAACTAGTATCCTATAATCAAACACAATAACTATCACAATCCTAGAATCTTAAAACCAGAAGAAAAATCTTAAAAGTCATTTGGTCTAGCTCCTACTTCTATGCAAGAAATATGAAGTCAATAGAAATGCTCTATCTGCCCATGATAATGTAAGTAGTTAGTGAAAGATCCAGGACCAGTCTAGCACTATTTCTTCTCACATTATTCTGCTGTCTTTATGAATTAACAAATCACATCAGCAGATTATAACAAGATATCCAATGCATAGTCAATTAAACAGAGAATTAAGTATTATCCTCCCTGATCCATGACATTATATCAGTTGCATCAATTTTATAAATCATAAAACTTAAGCTCCTGGTCAAGCCAGTCCAGTGTCATATAACATCCACATAGTGGTCAAATAATCATTATGAATTGAATACCTGTCAATTCTCCCCCAGCCCACATCGGTACCCTTTTTTTTATTATTAGTTTCAGGTGTACGAAACAATGTAATAGTAACCCCCTCACAAAGTGATAACCCCCTTCCCCCAATCTATTGCCCCTCTGACATCGTATATAGCGGTTACAATTCCATTGACTATATTCCCTATACTGTACTCCACATCCCATGACCACACATATATATACACACATATATACATATATATACATATGTATGTATATATATATATATATACACACATATGTATATATATAGTTATAATTGACATACAACTATTATTCAATATTATCCAGCTTCAGCTTCAGGTGTACAGTGCAGTGGTCAGGCATCTACACCGTCCATGAAGTGGTCTCCCTAATGAGACATATTGCCAGAGGGATACGAAAGACAGTTTGGGGAAATATAATCAATAATGTTGTAAAGGTTTTGTAGAGTGTCAGATGGGTACTTGTCTTATCAGTACTCTTTTAAATTTCATTTCAATGTTATCCATACCTTTTTTTATGGTGGACCTTAAAAGAAGCATTATTTCTACCTTTACCTGATCCAGAGTCAGAATTTTAAGTTTAACAAGATATTAAAACTACCATCAAAGTCTCCCCCAAACCAAAACAAACCTCATTGAGATTTCATCTTTGGTTTTTGATTTGAGATATTAGAGAAACAGAGATTGCCACATGACGAAAGCATAAGAGAGTTCTCACCGCAATCCTTCTCGAAGAACATCCACATTCTTGCATGGCTCCATTGCCTCTAAAACAGTTGACAAAACTGAAAGACATTTCTCATCACACTCATTGATACGCTCCTGTGGAAATATAATTACAAAAACACGACAGATGATGACCCCATAGTAGACTATCACATCCAAGCAAAACCACTGAACTGATGCTTTCAATTAAAGGATTAAGTATCACACCAATAATTCACACAGTCAGTCCTCAATAAACACCATCTTTAGGATCTAAAAGGTCGTACGTAATGAATTTTCCAAATAACCAATACATGCTCTTTTATGCATCAACACTTGTTTACATTCACCATTATCACTGAAAATTCATTTGACATTGATTATATTCCTCTGATTTTGAAATAACTTTTATCAAACATTATTTTTACCTCTTCTTAGGACTCAAGGGCATCATGAAGACAACAATAAGTGCAGTAATATAAAAGCTACTGGGGGTATAGAGGGCAATTTGCCCTCCCCTAAAGAACCATAGATAACTCTGTCCTTTTAATTTCCCTGTATCCTTTCCTGGGTATCAAACTGTAACTTCAGCTGTTGATCTTCTGATCCACACTGTCACATTCCACCACCATTATCTGGGTCTCCAGGGGAGCCCCAGGACCCAGATCCTTTTTTCAGGTCCCTTTTGGTTAGCGTACTAATTTAGATCTCAGAAATGGCAGTGGGCATAATTTGGAAAACAGATAATAAAAACACAGCTTACCTAGTGCTCTACAATTTAATCACAAATGTGTCTGTACACCTCACAAGAATAGTTGGGATCATATCTGAGGAAACTTAAGCTGCAAGAGGTATGATCTTTTGCTAAAATTAAATGACTAACAAGGCACAAAGTCTCAAGTCAGAACCAGATAAGAAATGGATAAGGCTGGAAGAAAAAAGAAATCTCATTCCCTTGGGAGGGTTTCCATAACAATTTACAACATGTCATAAATATCTACTGTGAAAGGAAGCATCATTTGGCTATGTGTTTGAAGGGCAAATTTATTGATCACATACTGTCTGTTCATCTCTAGCTAAAATGTCTTTACAACATTCCAACAGGTCAATGAGCCACAATCATACATTCAAATATTTTGATTCCAAATATCCACCCCTCACCAATGCAAATGCTGTGCTGATGTGAATACCTGTCCAAAGTCTAGTAACAGCATCTCTGACCAGGTGAAGTGACTTACTATTATATAATCACTTTAAAATAACTAGGATGGGACACAGTCTACCAAGTAAACATGGATATTCTGTTGTTTAAACACACACACACACACACAGAGTAAAAATTAGTTCCTGGTTGAGGACATACGGAAATCACACTAATGTAAAAACTTAAAATTAAAAACTCGTATACCTATAAACCCAATTCTTGAATTCTATAGAATAGGATATATGTCAGATCATTCTCAGGAAATTTCTGTCTTTTTAAAAATTATTTCATTATGATTACTGAGTTTACAAGTCTGAAGTGTCCGCTCCTAAAAGGCAAATGATTACTTTAATAAGCTATCCTTCCCTCATCACATCTGGTGTAGTTTCAGTGACATCAAACAGGATACTGACTCCCCTGTGTGAAACTAAAAGTGGCTCCTCCACCTAATTTCATCCTTCTTCCAATCCATTTTCCCCTCATACAATGATCTAAAATACAAATTTGAGCACATTGACCCCTTGCTTAAAATACTTCAATGGATCTTCATTGCCTATAGGATAAATCCAAACTCCTTAGCTAGGCATAAACAGCTCTTTGTGATTCAGCCCCTGTCCTCCAGCCTCCTGTCTTGGCATTACACATCCTAACCCCTCCTCCTTGACCACCACATACATAATTTCCTCCCCACTCCCTCAAACACACAACCCCAGCATTCCAGTACTTCAGCCATATCAAACCACTTTCAGTTCCTCAAACTTGCCAAACTTTTGCTCGGGGGTAACCACGCAATCTCCTCCTGATTGAAGCATCATCCCCTTCATTATTGATCTCTCACAAACTGCTGTTGATGCCTTGGATTCCGCTTAGACATCACCTCCCACTGGGTGTAAATCCTAGTTCTACCATGGACTAGGTGTTTGTTCATTCATTCGGCAAATATTTATAAAGTACCTACAAACAGTGACATTAACAGACATGTGACCTTTGGCAAGTTATTTAACCTGTATAAGTCTAAATTTCTTAATGATGAGTAAGATGAGAGTAACAACACTTATTCCAAAAGGCTACATTGAGGATTACATGAGGCAATTCTACTTTTAAACATATCTCTGCCTCAGACACTTATCTGGTATCCTCCCCCTCCTCCTCATCCCATTACAAAGGCCTTCTCCTGACAAGGCGGGAAGCCAATTATACACTCTTATAAAACTCTATATTTTTGTTTCATTTCACCTAAAGTTGTGTGTGGCCACTGTTTTGTTCACAATTATATTCCCTTGTTCTCAGTACGTTGCCTATAACACAGTAAATGTATGACGTTAAATGAATGTTGGTTATTTTTGTAATTGCCTACAAAATATCTGTCTTCCCTCTAGATTGTAAGAGCAGGAATCATGTCTTCTGTATCTTTATAACCCTAGTGATAAGTGCGGTAACTGATACACAGTTGACACCTAATAAATGTTTACTACATGAATGAATCTATTAGCTCTGTGACGTTAGCCATTTTGCTAAATTAATATCACTAAATCTGTTTCCTCATCTGCAAAACTGAGATAACATCAACTCTGCAGGGCTGTTGAAAGGATTAAATATGATTATATAGGTAAAAAGTGTAGATACTCAAAAAATATTAGTTCCCTTCCCTCTCTCCTTCCTTCAAATAACGTTTCTTGTATATTTTGTTTCTCTCCTCCTTTTAGCTTATTACTCACTATTACTCAACACTGGAGAAGAAAAAATGTGGCAAGCTTTCATAAATTTCCATAGCAAAAGGAAAGAAAGAGCTAGCTAACTTAAGGTCGCTAAATCATATGTATGCAGAAATATAAAGGAAACTACCAATCCACTGATAGTCTCTTTCATGGAGGCTACATCTCTGTTTCCCCTTACTATTTCAAAATATGCCAGGCTACATCTGTTTCCCTTCATTCTTTCAAGATATGCAAACCAAGTAAAAGGATGCTTAAGTCTCGTTTTGATTTTACCTGGACCACCCTCAGCAAAGTCTGTACCAGCAGAGTGTTCTGAGGAATTCCAAGCTTCACTATCGCATGAAGACTAAACAGCACGTGGTCATAGTGCATGATCTTGGCCTCTCTCATCATGTGTTCACACAGCTGGGTAAATGCGGGGTGGTTAAACATCAGCTGTTTTTCAAAGCGCTTCTGGTCCTCGGACATCCTTTTGGCAATTGTCCACATCGCTGAGAAATAGTTACTACTAGGAAATGTCGGTGCTTCTGAAAATGCATCCAACACATCACTCAGGGAATTACACTCCTGAGACAGTTTTCTAAAATTGATAGGGGTGGGTTTTGTTTCCTTGGTGAGAACATCTTCATTGGAGGCGTCATGATGCAATTTTATTTTCTTCAATCCATTATCAGAGACAGGAGAGTGTTCTAAGTCAAAGGACAGTCTTCTAGGACAAAACGGTCTGCAGAATGTAAGGACTGTGACAGTGCTCATGCCCTTTGTTTGAAAGTCATCATCTCCTGATTTAAAAATCAAGGCATCCTGAAAGAGATATCTTACAGGTGCTTGCATTCTGTTATCAAAGTTATTTAAGAGGTTTCTTGGGTTCCAGTTTGAATACACATTTTTTGGTCTGCAAAATCCCAAAGGATACAGCCTCACAGTTCTGCTTGTTGGAATTAAAGTACTGAATTGTCTGAGGTTCCATAAAAAGGAAGTTGCTCTGTTATTCATTTTGCTATCCAGTGAGACACTTTCAAACGGCTTTAAAATTGTCAATATGACACAAACGTCTCTTCTACTCGGAAAGAGAACACATGCTGTTGTTTGTTTTCCTGTAGGGGAAGGAATTATGAAAGGAATAAAAATTAAAACTTTATTAATTAAATAAGTGAAATGTATTTAAATAGGGGCTAAAGTGGGAATCTATGGAGACATTAAAGATTTACATTAAATGGTGAAACTTTTACCAATATAGGTTTCCTTCACTTTACCACTATGTGTTGTCTTAAAGGAGCCAGATTACTTTGGTATAAATGATATTTATACCAAATGATACTTGGTTGTTGTATAAACATTTTTTTTTTAAAAAATGAAGTGGATTTCTGGTGAAAGTGTTCCCACCAAGCTTCCTCCGCAGGAACGTATTTTATGTTACCATTGCCTTGGAGATGTCTTCAATGAAACTTAAAGGTCTAACGTTGATGTATACTTTTCAACACAAGGGTTTAGCAACAGCAGAACCCGGACTGTTAAGAATGGGGATTTAAACAAGCACAATGGCTCAAGAGAGGAAGCAGCAAACTAAACTGATGTTTGCACGTGGCCTGCGTTTGGGAGAGACAACCAGCCAGTCTCATCAAGATTTCGGCCAGTGTCAGGAGCCCGTCTCTCCGGAGCTGGGCCTCGCATTAACGCACCTCCCTAAACTTAATGCCCCGGCAACTCCTGAGACCTTTCTCCGAAAGGCAATACGTCTAAAATGTAGTACCGCCAACCGTTGCACCTACGCTCGTCCTCCACTCACCTTAGGTCAGAACCCCGTGGTTATATACAGGCGCCGCCATGACAGCGTCCCCGCGAGCTGCTCGCATCGCGAGATTTGACGGATCCTTCATAGGTCAAAAAGTGTACGTTCGCAGAGGTTGTAGAAAGAGTCCCTTAAAGGAAAAAAAAAGCCTACGGAAGAGAATGATTAGTTTTCTTATGTGCGGGGATAGGAACGGGGTAGACCGCAGAGCTTTTAAAGGCAATGTATGATCGTGTACCCCGACACCTAACCGCTCCTGCCGGGCGACAGACCCCCGCGCTCAGCTACAGAGAGCGCCTGCGCCATCCCCTTGGCGTCGCGGTTGCTAGGAAACCGGAGTCGCCGTTGGTTCCAGCCTAGGGGGTTCACGGTCTCACCATGGCCAAATTCGTGCTTGCGGGTAAGTATCCCCGCCTCCGCCCGCAGATCGCTCAAAACACCGACAACTGCTGGCCTCCTATGACTGTTTTTCAGTGATCTTAACTGGCTTCTGTTCTAGCAACTCCCGCCTCAATATGGACCCCCTCAGGCTTTCTTATGCATGCATTCAAGACGTTTACTGGGCAGTGCCCCTGTGCGAAGCACTGCTGGACACTGGGGCTACAGTGAGAGGAAAAACACATCCCTGCCTTCGAGGAGCTTCCAGTCTCGTAGGGTGCAGAAGCGTGTAAACAAGTAATTTTAATAGTGTGCCCTGGGCTCTGAGAGGTGTTTACAGGACCTGATTTGTGAAAGTTTGTGATAGGCCATTCCAGATAAAGGCACAGAGGCTACATATGAGTCTTATGGCCTAATGATCTGGAGATGGAGGAAGTGACTTAACCTGGGGAGCGGAGCTGGAGCCAGATCCTTGCACCTCGAGTGCACCAAGTAAAGGTGTTTGAACTGTATCTCGAAAGCAATAAGGAGTCATTAAGTATTTTAAAGCAGGAGAGTATCCTTAATGGGTTTGCACCTTGTCCGCCATGGAGAAGGACTGGAAATGACCACTGGCCTCCAGAAAAGCACGGAAGAGGCTTTTACTACAACTATTGTACCTGCCTCCTTCCCTTCTCAGCGAGTTTCTTAAAAGTGGGCTGCCCTTCTATCTCCAGGTTCTTCTTCCACTCAATCTGTCTCCTTTTTGAAATGGCCCTCACCAAGGTCACCAATGACTTTTGCAGAAGCTACCCACTCTTATATTTAACCTCTTTGATGCAGTAACACAATTGACATCTCCCATCTGCCTTAAATCTGTTTTTTTTGTTTGTTTGTTTTTTTGCTTCTTTATTCACTCAGAAGAATATTTTTGAGCACTGACTGACCAAATGCTGGGAAGAGAGTGGTAAACAAACTTAACAAAGAATGCTGTATGTGTGGCAGTGTCAGGGCAGGGTTCTATAGGAACGCTGTCAGTGGCAGGGGACTTTATTTAGTCAGGTAAGGGCTTCGTAGATGGAGCGATCTTTAAGCAAGGACCTGAAAGATGACAAAGAGTTACCTAGCAGAGAGGAAATAAGAAGGAGAGTAATTTAGGTATGAGGAGTAGAAAGAGGTGTGGAATGAGGAGAGCTAGCTTAATGATGATTGAGAGTATACAATAAGTAGAAAACTGAAATAGGTTAAGTAGGATTGGAGCAAAAAGTACAAGGAAGGGAGTAGCATAGGCTGAAGCCAGGGTTAAATAACAGATTCTTGTTAGCCGTATTCAGTATTTTAGACTTTATTCAAAGTACATACTCATGTCACACTTTGCCTTTTCATGGCTACTAATGAATAGTTCATTGTTAGTAGTTCATGCTTCATTAGTAGCATGGAAGCCTCGTAGAGGAAGTGAGGTCTAACATAGTCCGGGAGGAGAGTGAAGATTCAATAGTCTTTTTTTCCTTTCCACATTTTATTACTTAAAATTCTGGCCTCCTCTGAAATTTATTTTATTTTTATCAATATAATAAAAATCAAAAGTTTATGTAGTGGAAGTTTATACTATAGTAACTGTTATAAAATATAACTGTATGATTAATCCTGTAATTATATAGCAAATACTTGTGACTACATGATAATTTCTGTATGATGACAGAAAACATTGCTAATTTGAACTCTTTCAGGTAGAGCAGATTGCCCATTTTATGCTAAAGCAGAAGTTCTGGCAGATTATTTACAGAAGAATCTTCCTGATTTTCAGATATTTAAAATTACACAACATCCTCATGTTTGGGAGGTAAGAAGCCTTTACTATTTGTTGAACTTACACATGCACAAAATTCTGTTCTAATTTGATTAATATTAGCTAGTGTATCAGATAGGCTTCCAGTAATAAATGCTCATGTACCACTGATATTTTACTACTAATAAATCCTCACTTATCAGTCTCAAAACATTATTTTTTCTCCTAATACCTAGTAGAACAAATGAGACCCTAACCAATAAGTAGAATAAATTTGGCTGATTTTCTCTCGCAAGAATCCAGGTAACTTATATTGCACATTTTAACTTTTTGTTCTCCTTCACATTGATTTCTAATGACATGCGGCACTTATTTATTTGAAATACCCTTCTTTGGGACTGGGTTTTCCCAGAAACAGACTGAAACAGAGACTTGAGTGAAGGAAGTTTCCTTTACTGAGGGGGTGCTCTTGGGAACAACATCCTGGGTAGGAATGAGGGCAGCAGGATTGGGCAGTGGGAGAAGTTAAATGGCCATCCAGCTGCAACAGAAGGCGATCATACAGGGAACTCTGAAGCTGGGATGGCACTTCAGAGATATCCCAAATACAGGCAAGGGGGCTGGGTTTTGTACCCCTCCAGCTAACAGTGGCCCCAGAAAGGGATTTAACCTTAGGCAAGGGAATTGAAGGGAAACTCAGCACTGAGCCATCAGCAGCCCATACACCTGGTGGCCAAGGGAGTGAGTGCCCTGGATCCACATGCTCTATGTAATAAGTTCACACCATCTGGGAACAGCTTTTCCAGGATTCTGGTTGGCATCTCTCCCTAAGGAAACTTTACAAGAGAAATGCTAGTCAAATGAAATATACTTCACAGTTTCAGGATCCTAACTGACACACATCACCTTTCTTATCTACTCTCCATTATAGATTCCCCTCACCATCTGTTGGACAGGTGCCTTAGGTGTGGTGACCGACACCTGTATCCTTACGGGGCCTGAACCCCAGTCTCCATTCCCTTTTCAGGAGTTGACTGCTGCACTTGTCCATTTGCTGTCAAAATTGAGCAAAGATGTCCCCGTGGATCAGCTACACAAATACTCTTTCCTGCCCACATTGGGTAATAGCTGCCCTCCATGCCCCTGTCATCAGGGCCAATTATCCCTTCCAGGATGGTAACTCCTTTCCTTGCCTTCTGGTCTCTTTGGCACAGGAGCTCAAAGTAACCAGGTGGCAGCCATAGCTTAAAGTTTAATGGGACTCTTCCTGATAGAAGCACGGACACCCTGGGATTTAGAGGCCACATTTTCTAGGGCCAGTGGGTTTGGGAAACACAAATTCCCCACATGGGTGACTGGAAGTGATGGTAAGCAGTGTCACTCTTAATTCTACCCTTTGGTTCCTGGATTCATGCATTCCACCTATGGGGCAAAACACTATAGTATTGACTTGTGGTGTTTATTGCGTCCTGAAAGATGGTGCCCCATCCTTGCAAGGTATCAGTCTCCAAGCTCGTGCCTGCAACTTCAGTGGGCTGTTCTATCCCTCTACCAGGCTGTTAGGTGGTGTGATGTATGATCAGGCCAGTGAGTCCCTTGGTTAAGTGCCCAATGCCACATGTTTTTTACTTTAAAGTGGGTCCATTGGTTCGAAGTGATGTTATGCAGGATCCCATGTTGGTAGGTTAAACACTGTATAAGCTCTTAAACAGGGTGCTGGCCAAAGCCCTATGAGCAGGGATGATAACTCTTTGCCCAAAACATACGTTGATGAATCAAGTTGATTACATTAGATCCCTTCCACACTGCCCTTTCCAGTGTGGAAGGGATCCAATAGAATTAACTTGCCATCAAGAGGCAACTTAGTGTCTTCAAGGGATCTGCCATTATCCGGGAGAGCTCTGGTCTCTGTTGTGAACACAGGACATTTAGCAGCAGCAATTGCTACATGAGCTTTGGTGAGCAGTAGATTGTTCTCTAGGGCCATTGTGTAACCTCTTTCTTTCATGAGTGCATTATGCCTTCAGCTGTCTAAGTTATCTTACTGCTGGGTTATTTAGTGCTTCTTTCACAATAGATCATCTCTGGTGGGAACTGTTCCCTGGCCTCTTTTATTTCAAGATTCAATCATCCCAGTGGCCATGGAGTCCAGCTCTGTAGCAGCATGTCCTTTAGCAGCCCTGGCCTAGAATGGACAGCCACTTTTCTAAGCTTTTTCATGCCTTCTTCCACTGCCTCCCATGGCTGTTCTGGCACTTCTGCTTCATTTCAGGTGAGCCATTACTTTCTCCAAGCTTCCGAGAGCCATCCTAGCAGCATGTTACAGATGTGACTGTCTTCTGAGTCGTGGCCAGGGTGTACACTCTTGAATTGCAGAACAGTGATTCATTCATATTGATAAATTCTCCCTGGCCAGATGTACATTGCACTCTTGATTCGGCACCCTCAGGGGCCATTCCTACCCGTACTCTCCCAGCTCTTGCCAGGACATCAACATGCCCTGCTTGGTGATCAAGGTCTTTGGGGTAGATCCTTTCTTTCATAAGCTCAGCACTTTACTGGTCGGGCTACGTTGTGACTAGAGGGATGGTCGTGGGATCTTCACAGCACCACTGTTTTCTTTAAGGTGGAATAAAGGCAGAGAAATTTCAACATCAGCAGAGAAATCTGTCTCTGAGATTTTATTTGTAAGGTAGCCTCATTACACATGCCTCCAAAGATAAGAAGGCTGTCATGTACTTTACCTGCAAGAACGTTGCTGTCTGTCTCTACTCACCTCTGCCATTGGAAGGCCTGGTCTACATAAACCAGGTGATGATTTGAGCTTTTTCTGATACATACTATCAGAAATCCCCAGATACCTTTTAGCTCCTTAATTTAATCTGAACAATATAAACTATACTCACAGATTTGGAAAGCAATATCAAATTTTTATGGCCCTAAGACTGGAAATATCTCATAGAAGACAAGCGAAAAATCAGTTGAATTTTTCTGAAATCAGTTGAGTTGGAAGATGTGGCTTCTCTTTAAACTAAACACTTGTTCTCCATGTCTCCTCAGCAAAGAGAGCAACTTTCAGTAACTTCATTTCGTTATGAATTTTTAGAATATTCTTTCTTATTTAATTAATTTGTTATTTAATTCATCACTATTTTCTATATTTACATTTTACAGTTTAGATATCTAAATTTTATGTATACACAGTAGTAGTATAAAACAGGCTAGTATTTTATAGTTTGAATTCTAAAGCATTGAATTCTGAGACAGATTTAAATGTGACTTCACTTGTAATATCATTTGATAGGAGTGGCTGAAAGATTTGTGTGAAAAGAATAAATGGAGTCATGAAGATTCCCCTATCATTTGGAGAGAGCTGTTGGATCGTGGAGGAAAGGGTTTGCTCTTGGGAGGATATAATGAATTCCTGGAGCATGCCCAGGTATATAAATTAAGCTGATTTATCCTTTCAAAACATTATCATTCCTTCACATTATTTGATTTTTCAAATGTCTCACTTTCTATGGCATTCTCTCGGCTCTCTTTTAGTCCATTCTGGCTTTAACCAAGAACTTTCCATTATAGCCCTTGTCGGCTAGTTACGTTTTTTCTGATGTTGACTTTTTCTTTTCCAATGTGTAGCTTTACTATGGTGTCACTTCTAGTATGACGACTGAGCTGATGAAGGTAATTGCTCAAGAGAACCTGGGTTCACATATAGAAAAGGAACTGGAGAAAGAAGCCCTGAAAAGTCTCATCGACCCTTTGCAGGTCTGGATCACCAGGTGGGACAGTCAAACCCCAGGATTCACGAGATTGCCTTTTTATATTGAGAAAGGAGGATGATGTGAGATTAACTTCATAATGGAAGAATATTTGAATGTCAAGTTTGAGATTTGTATGTATATATATATACATATATCTATGCATATACCTGTATATATGTATCTCCCAATAGAGCCATGTGTGAACTTTAGATCATATATAGATTTAATATGTGTATATATGTGTATGCATATATAGACATACATATTAAATCTAAGAGCAACTTGCTAGCACAGCTATTTACTTTGATAACTCTGTCTCCAGCTCTCGTCCCTCATTTTGTGGCTCTCATGCCGTCTCTTGCTCTCATTCTTGCACTTATCTTGCTCTTTGCCTTGCTGTCCTTTCTTCTGTCTTCGTTGCTTACTTTCCCCTCTTCCCACCCCCATCCCATCTCGCTGACTATCGCCCTCTCTCTCCCACTTGCTAGAGCTGTCTTCACTCTTCCTTACGCGGTCTCTGTGTCCCGAACTCCCCACCCCCACCCCCACTGCTGCTCCTTTCTTTTTCTCCTTCTCACTTTTGTTCCTCATTTTTCTCAGTCCTCAGCACTTGTAGTCTTTGTCGTCACTTTTTCTCTATCTCAGTACCGTCTCTCTCTTTGTCTCTCTTGCTGTTCATCTTGCTCTCTCTCTCCCTCCCCCTTTCCTTTCCTCACCCCTCAGTCTGTCTCTCATACTGCCCTTCTCACTACACGTGCACGTATCCTAATAGAGATGCCCATTTTAAAAATTAATATGAAATATTTCAAATACAGAAAAGAACTGAGAATGATGTAATGAACTGACATGAAACTAACACCCAGATTTCATAAATATTACATCTGCTTTAGGTATTTTAAAGGATTAAAATGGTGCAGGTACTGTTGAAACCCCCATGGTACCCCTCCCCAAACCCACTGTGGAAACCCAAAATGCCCAGATGCATTTCCAAACTCCCTTCAGGAGTCACTACGACTCTCAGCTGATAGCAAACAATACATAGAGTGCACAAATACCTGCGTGATGGGTACAGATACTGATGCTGATAGACCGTATTGATCTAGGTTTCATAGTAAGGATTTGGAAAAGATTAGCCCTTTCCAAAAAATGTCATTGTTTCGTGGATAAAGGTATAAAATAGAAAAGAGCTGTGGTTAAATTTAGCTTGTTATTTACCTTCCTGGAGAGAACATAAACATGTACTTAGAGTAGCGTGACACAGTTCTTTGACATTTTGCTCTCTGCATATTTCCGATTTATTTGAAAAGCCTTATAAACAGGTACGTTTCTTATTTGGGGATTATTATGGCCAGATGGCCAGAGCAAGGGGTTAGTAGTGAGAAGTTTTTGTT